>NW_022196896.1:58923551-58925110 GCF_008632895.1 Mastomys coucha | reverse complement strand
GGGAGGTGAGAGACTCCCAGAATTCACAGGGAAGGACCTTAGATGAAATGCCTGACACTAGGGAGAGGGAACCTATAGAGTCTACCTCCAGCAGGAAGACAGGACATCAAGTGAGAGATGGGGTTGCCATCCTACAGTCACAACTCTGACCCACAATTGTTCCTGTCTGAAAGAATTGCAGGGATGGAAATGGAGAGGAGCCTGAGGAAAAGAAGGTCCAATGACAGGCCCAAAGTGGGATCCAGCTCAAGGGGAGGTCCCAAGGCCTGACACTATTACTGAGGCTATAGAGCACTCACAAACAGGGACCTATCATGACTGCCCTCCGAAAGACACAACAAGCAGCTGAAAGAATCAAATGCAGATATTTGCACCCAACCAATGGACAGAAGCAGCAGACCCCTGTTGTCGAATTAGGGAAGGCTGAAAGAAGCTGAGGAAAAGGGCAATCCTGTAAGAAGATCAGCAGTCTCAATTAATCTGGATCTCTGAAATCTCTCAAACACTGGACCACTAAACAGGCAGCATACACCAGCTGATATGAGGCCCCCAAACCATATACAGTAGAGGATTGCCGGGTCTGTGTCCATTCAGAGATGATGCACCTAACCCTCAAGAGACTGGAGGCCCCAGGGAGTTTAGAGGTCAGTTTAGAGGGTGAGGACATCCACATGGAGACAGGGCGTGGGAAGGAGGCATGGGATGTGAAACAGTCAGAGGATGGGTGAGGGAGGAATAAAATATGGAGGGTAAAAATATTAATAAAAAAATAAATAATTTTTTAAAAAGTAGCTTTGTAATCTCTCTATTTTTAGAATGGAGGGTATTTCTGAAGAGGAGGAGGAGGAGAAGGGAAGAGGAAATAGTCCCAAAGACTTTGTAATAGGCTTAAGGACTTACTGTACAATTATACCCAGAGCGAAGATTTCTGTGGTTTTCCAGATTGCTTCCTGGCTTGCCCTTTGCCAGAAAACCTTGCATAGGGTGAGCTGGTCAGTGCTCCTTACTCATTTGTATGAACATTACTGATGGTTCTGGGCTGGGGAAAGGCTCTTTGGAAAAAAAAAAACAGAGTGCCCACATCTACTGTGACTAACCTATTTTTGGCTTTAAAGTATAAATGGATGCACGGATATATGAAGAATTTTGAAGAAATTAATAATCTGAGTGGGAAAGACCAAGAGGAGTAGAAGAAACATAAAAGCCAATTTGAGAAAGGGAAAAAAAACCTGTCACATGGGTAAAACAATATTTTCTGAAGAGTTCAACTCGATGTTCTATTTATAAAACTGTGTTAGATGTTCTACTAGTAACTATGCAAATAAACCATCAGAAATGAAACAAACATCTGAGCACAAAAAAAACAATGCTTAGAGAAACTCAATTAGCAATTCTTAAAGGTTCTGTGGTGGAGGGACACTGGTGGATGGCCTTACACCCATGAATATAGAGGCAGCACTCATTGGACTTGTAAGTTATAAAAAAAAAAATAAGAGAGAGAGGTGAGTTATAAAGAATGAGAGAGAGAGAGAGAGAGAGAGAGAGAGAGAGAGAGAGAG
>NW_022196896.1:58915455-58923541 GCF_008632895.1 Mastomys coucha | reverse complement strand
AGAGAGAGAGAAGACAGGAAGTTAGGGGCATCTGGGAAGAGTTGGAGGGAGGGGTAGATGATAGATACAATGTAAACACATTGGACTCACTTATGAAATGACCAAAGACCATGTTTAAATGCTGTTAAGAGGCCTCTGAGATAGAAGAAGGAGAGCAGCATGAAAAGGAAGATCTGTATACAGATAGGGAAGGAAAGCTTGGAAGGGGAGGCAACATGCAGAGGCTTAGTCTATAGATTCCAGGTTACATGCATTTCCTTCGCTTTTTTTTATTTTAGTTATTTATTTGATATGTATGATGACTACACTGTAGCTATCTTCAGACACCCCAGAAAAGGGCATCAGATCCAGTTACAGATGGTTGTGAGCCACCATGTGGTTGCTGGGAATTGAACTCAGGACCTCTGGAAGACTAATCAGTTGCTCTTAACCTCTGAGCCATCTCTTTATCTCCATATTACATTCATTTCAAAGATGGAGACTTAAAGAAATAGAGGAGAGGGGATTTGGCACATCAAAGTCTCTGCAGGGCTAGGAGCTTCGAGGGGAGGAGATTTTTTTATTAATCATTTTATTTATTTACATCTCAAATGTTGCACCTCCCTTTTAGTCCCCCGTCAAAGCGTGCTTTCCCCTTTGCTTCTGAGAGGGCCACCCCACCCTGCCACCCTGGGGTATGAAGTCTCTACTGGATTAGGTACATCCTTCTCCCATTGAGGCCAGACAAAGCAGTGCTCTGCTACATTTATGCCTGGGCCTATGACCAGCCCATGTATGTTCTTTGGTTGGTGGCTCAGTCCTGGGAGCTCTGAGAAGTCTAGGTAGTTGACACTACTGCTCTTCCTATGGCCATCCCCTTCAGTTCCTTTAATCCTTCTAACTCTTCCATAGGGGTCACCAACCCCCCGGTCCAGTGCTTGGCTGTGAGTATCTGCATCTATCTCAGTCAGCTGCTGGTAGAACCTCTCAGAGGACAGCCATGCTAGGCTCCTGCCTGAAAGCACAACATAGCATCAATAATATCATCAGGGATTGGTACCCATTTGGGCCGGTTACTGATCAGCCCTTCCTTCAGTAGGAGATATTATTAAGAGAAGAACTTTTTTAGAAGATCAGAGCAGGTTTTTTTTTTTTTAAGTTTTTGAAAACTTTTAAAAACATCAATGAGGAATCAATTAGGCTATTTGATAAATAAAACAATACATTCCAGACAAACATCACCTTTGTACTTTAGTTTCCCAAGGTAAAATATAAAATCATAAATGCCTGAACTGGGCATGGGGGTGCACTCCTGTAATCCCACCCTTTGGGAATCTAAAACAGGAGGATCAACATTCAGTGCCAGCATGGTGAGAGCTTTGTAAACAAGCCTAAAGTAACAGCTCTCAAACTGTGGGTCGAAACCCCTTTGGAGGTCATATAATCGATCCTTTCCCAGGATGCTTGTCAGACATGCTACATATGAGATATTTACATTACAGTTCACAACAGTAACAAAATTACAGTTATGAAGTAGCAACAAAAATAATTTTACAGTTGGGGTCACCACAGAATGAGGAACTGTATTAAAGGGTCATAGCATTAGGAAAGTTGAGAACCACTGGTCTAAAAACTTCAAGATAGAAAATCCAATTCACAGAGAAATGTGAACATATTTAATACCAGTTTCCTATATAGCAATATTGGATATGAGACTGTAATGAATAACTATATCTCTAGTTATTTTTTGTTTTGTTTTTTTAAAGATAGGCCTCCAGGCTTACCTAAATCTCACTATGACCCTCACCCTAGCTTTAAACCACAGCAATACTGGTAAATCATCCTCTCAAGTGCTGGGATTATTGAAATGAACTAACCCAACTTGTACTTTATAAACTTTTAAGGGAAATCATTGTGAATTTTTATTTTATGCCTGGCTAGGATATCCGATAGTTGTGAGGATAAAGGAATATATTTTTAAGCATATGAGAATTCATCTTTCTGGAGAACACTATTGAAATAAGTAGTTTGACAAAACATGGAGTAAAACTTAGTCCAACGGATGAGAATATGGAAACAACTAAGCTAAGACAGGGGACAAAGTTTGTCCAGATGGAGGCAGGAACCAGACTATCTGGCAACAGATAGTAATGTGCAGGATGGATATTGCTCAGCACATCCTAAAAAACCTACAGTTCTCTTATCAGTAAAACAAAAGGGAAGTAGTCACAAATAGCTAAAAGCAATAAAGATTTCTGAAAATGATGGCTTAAATGTAAAGCAAACTAAACACAGAATGATTTTGACTGCTGAGTGAATCTTAAAATGGAAGGCATTCTTGCTTGATGTTTGGAATGTTGTTTGACTGGTATAGGGTTGTAAAATTCAGCTTTTAACAGAGTGGAATCTTGGGGTTAGAGAGATGGCTCAGCGGTTAAGAGCACTGACTGCTCTTCTGAAGGTCCTGAGTTCAAATCCCAGGCACCACATAGTGGCTCACAACCACACATAACAAACTTGACTCCCTCTTCTGGAGTGTCTGAAGACAGCTACAATGTGCTTACATATAATAAATAAATAAATAAATAAATAAATAAATAAATAAATAAATCTTTTTTAAAAAAGTGGAATCTTATTTGACTTCACATCATACTAAGAAATATTGATTGACACAATCATGCTGTATACTATTTTGTATAAAATTATAAAAATCATTCTACACAAAATACCCCCATTTCATTTCATTATACCAAGGGTTAAGCAATTTTTATTTAATGAATTAATTTAATTAAATTATTTATTTTCCATAGTTACATTTTTGAGAATTCTGGAATTTTGACTTCTCTAAAAAACCAGAAATATAAGAACATGCTTTTGTTTTAATCCCAGTCATAGGATGTGGGGCTGCTCTGGACTGTCCACAGCAGCCGACTGTGATTTGCCTCGTGATCTAATAGAAGCATGTTTTTGGCAGTTGCAGGTAATTTCTGCAATTGTTTGAAGTTTGGAATTCTGAGAACTATTCAGAGGTTACATATATATGACAGCCCCGAGAAGTGTGATGGGCAGCTGTAGTGGCTATTCCTGGCTGTCAAATTGACTATATCTGGAATGAACTACAATGCAGAATTAGAATGCTCACCTGTGTTCCTGCTTGCCTTGTGGGACTGAGCAACTATATCCTTGGACTTTCCTTCACAGCTGCTGCTGACCATTGTTGGAGAGTTGAACTACAGACTGTAAGTCATCAACAAATTCCTTTACTATATAGAGACTATAGTAAGTTCTGTGACTCTAGAGAATCCTGACTAATATAGCAGCTATTGTTCATTTAGGGAGGTTGGTTGTGGTTTGATAGTAGCTGTGATCAAAGAAGAAACAAACAAACAAACAAAGAAATTAGATCCAGGAATCTCTTTCCCTCCTTTTCACTCTCTTTCTCTCTATCTTTATTTCTTTCCTACCTATTGTAGGGCGTGAAACTGGAGGGCTAAAAGGTAGAAAAAAGAAGAACCCACAAAATAACAAAGACCTGCTACACTTTCACACCAGTTAGGAGTTTGAAAGGGTTAAAGGAGAAGAGAAAAGCAACAGTAGCTTGCAGAATCGAAGCCATTGTATACTCCTGGGCCTGAGGGGATGTTTAAAAACAAGTTTCGTTACAAATGTAATCACTTGAAGGAAAGCAGTAACAAAGGTCTTGTGCAAACGTTTGTTACCTCCAAGAGGTAATCCTGAACACTTACCTATACTTAGGCCCCACAACTGCTAAATCCATGTGCCAAGATTTTTCAATTGAGAGACAGAAAAATAAGGTCACAAAACTTAAGTACTTTGTCTTTTTCCATACCTGTGTAGGAATGGTGGCTGATGACTGGAAATCAAACAGCTATTTATTTAGAATATTATGGGTATGAAATGTAGAAAATATGAAAACAAGTTCAGATTAGTTTCAGTATGTAGTATATAATATCTCCAATTTATAAATCTGTAAATTATAAGCTACATAGATTTGTACAGCTACTACAGTATACAGTAGTTACTAGGAAATTGAGACACAGGAGAAAGAGGTATTATGTATTGACTAAACGTAGGGCTACATTCTGAGGGATGCTTGGCTAGGCATTTTTTCACATCACAGTGTTTCATGTTCATTTGGGTCATTACAAATTCCTCTGAGTTTGCTATTGGCCCATATAGGATTTCGGGTAGTCTCATTGGCTTCAGTGGAGAACATCCTGGAACATATTACATAAGTGCATTCTTGTTCTTTATGATTATAGCTAGGACTCAATGAGACATGTTTAACTGGCAAGAAATAACCAGCACTGATTTTTCCACTTTGTGGTTTTCAATCACCTTAAGTTTTCATTCTAGGTGTAACCCCTTTTGCTTTCATCACTAACAGCAGATTTTGTATGTTCATAAGCTATGCCAAGAAAATACCCGGTTAAACTAAGCATAAGAGAAAAACTCAAAAAAACATTGTAAGCAAAATATTTGAGGTTGTTTTGGTAGAGCACAGCATGTTGTTTCCAGAAACATTTCAAAACCGTATTTTGATTTTTTTCTTACTTACAAAAGTATCAACTAATATAAACCTCAGCTTAACACATACTTTAAAAACATTTATTGGCATTTATGTGTATTGGTATTTTACTTGCATGTGTGTCTGGGCATATGTAAGTGGAGTGCTCCCAGAGGCAAGAAGTCATCAGCTCTTCTGAAACTGGAGTTACAGATGTCTGTGAGCTACATGTAGCACTGGGGATCAAACCTGAGTTCTCTGTAAGAGCAACAAGTGCTCTTAACTGCTAAGCCATCTATCTCTCCAGTCCCTAAATTTGATTGTAAAAGAACAGTTCTTATCATACTAACAAAAAAATGCAAAGTATTTTTATAGCTAGGCTTTGTTCTCAAAAGTGATTGTCTTAAAATATCTTTGTGTAGTTCAATTATCAAGTTGTTCAATTATTAGTTTTATAACTTGTTTGCTCAAGTGCTGGAATTATAGGTGTGAGTCACCATTACTGGCTTCATTACTGGCTCCATTTTGGGTCATGTTGTAAAGTAAAATTTGCTCTCATCTCAACAGTAGTTTGGTCTTCTGTTTGGATAGTTGGTTTGAAACAGAGTCTCATGTAGCCTAGGCCAGCGGTTTACCTCCCGCCTCTATCTCCAGAGAGCTGAGACTTGTAGTGCATGGCAGCATAGCCAACATAATGAGTGTTTTAAGTCTCCTTTCATCAAGAATGCTTTGTTTTTAAATTTTTCATTGATTTTTTTTCAAAAATATAGGTCATCTGACTTTTAGAAGTTTCCTCATCCCGAGCTTGCCTGACTGTATATTCATAACACTGGGCAAAGGAACCCTGAGAGTGCTGAAAATGCTTAAGAATACCTTGGTGAGCAGCCACACAAAACTTGGTAACACAGAGAAACATGCCAAAAGCAGCACCATAGTCATCTTCAAGTTCAAAAGGGCAACACTGAAATTGAGCATTGAACACCTCTTCTGCTTTATAAAGTGAAACTGTTAAAATCAGACCCCTGGTATTTTCACTCTTGCTCTTCGCCAAAAGTCTGAGACATGACAGACTCCTGGTATTTTCAATAAATTTCTCACAATAAATCTTGTTGAAAGTTTCAACTTCATTTCTGTACTGTCTTATGATAGGATGTTTTTGCTGAAGCAGACTTGTGGGGAGATATTTTACTGAGAACAGACACAGTGTTTTTCTGGAAGCTGCCTGGAAAAAGGGCATGTGATGCTTTGCTAGATCACAAGCTTGAGAGAGCACATGGTGTTTGAAAAGGGCATAAATATAACCCAACAGACAGTGGACAATGCTGTGTGGCATTGGTTTGCCTTGTCACTCTTTGCTGATCATTGTTTGTTGGAACTTCATAGAGAAAAACACAGCAAAAAACAAAAACCAAAAGAAAAAAACAAACAAACAAAAAACCCAAACAAACAAACAAACAAACAAAAAACTTCTGGTGTAGCTTCAGAGGACTCCTGCTGATTGACAGAATCTCTGGGTTTCTTCTGGATCAAACTGCTGTTGCTGATTTGTAAATGATGTTTCCAAGTGAATTGAGCTGCTGCTGCTGATTCTTGTGAACGAAACTACTGATATCCCAACAATGCAATTGGATTTTGCCCTGCAAAAACTATGAATAAAGGGTCACATTTTCCTTTGCCCTATAACCTTTCCTTTCCACTACCTCTGGTGGGTGGTGGGCTAGGAGAGAGGTTAAAGCATTTAAGTACCTTTATTAAAAGTAATTTTTTTTAAAAAAAATATAAGCCTACAGTGATGCATACTTACAATCCTATTACTCGGGAAGCTAAGGCAGGAGGATTAGTAGATTAAGATCAGCCTGGGCTACACAGTGGGAATCTGTCTCAAAACAAACAGTTCTATGAATTATCTACTGTAAACATGAAGGCAACTCAGCTGGTGATCCTTTACTGAAACCGTATTTCAGGGACTGGTGAGTAGACACTGGCCTTCTTCAAGCTCCTATTTTTAGTACATCAGAAAAGTAGAAGCCTTTTTCATTTTTTAGATTCTTCTTTACAACGTATAAACAGGAGGGCTATCTTGCTTGGCATCACATGCTTAATTATGTCATGTACCACCAGCCAGTGGTGGTGCACGCCTTTAATCCCAGCACTTAGGAGGCAGAGGCAGGCAGATTTCTGAGTTGGAGGCCAGCCTGGTCTACATAATGAGTTCCAGGATAGCCAAGGCTACACAGAGAAACCCTGTCTCAAAAAACCAAAATAAATACATAAATACATAGATAAAATGTCATGTACCCAACTGAGTAAGAAGTAAGCACTTAGGTCATCTTAAGATACATCCTCTTTAGCTACTCCTATGGCTGGGATCTTGGATACTCCTACCCCAATCTTCAAGTGGTGGTGGCACTTGGTTGTCATCTGAGGGATTTTGGATAAAAGACTGGATTCTGATAACTCTGATCTAAGGACATTGATTAATCCCTTGGCAGACTTTTAATATGATATTATTAGGAGGTGGTCTAGGTATTGGCTTTTGAAATGGTATTTGAAATAACTACGCATGGACAGCCCAGGTTGTGTTTGTCACCCTGAGAAGTTAATCCTCTAACCCTCATTTGTGACTGCCTGGCCTAGGTGTGTGTCCTCCTGCTCCACATAGAGAGACTTCCTGATAGATTACCTCTTTACTTCTGCACTATCTTGGGAAATTGACGCCTGAAAATAGCAATCATGTAAGACCAATTCTACTAGCTTTGACTACCACATTGAGTTTGGAGCCTGCTATGGTAGTGAATGCTTAGCTGCAACCCCAGTTCTCTGGAGGCTGACAGTAGGGCATAGAGCTCGAGGCTATAGAGAGCTACCTTATAGTAGGATCATCAAAAAAGAAAAACACAGAGAAATAAGATGGGGAAAGTTATTGGTTTGGACCTTACATTTTGGGAAACTATGGAGAGTTTAAGTAGGAGGAAATAATATCATTGAGGCTGTCACAGAGGGACATTATGAAAATACTTCATTAAAAATTACTTATTTTTATGGTGGCTGTGATGGTTACTCTTGGTTGTCAATTTGACTACATTGGGATTAGCTAAACCCCAAGTTTCTGTTTTCGTCTGTGAGGAACTTTTGATGGAATTATTTGAAGGGAGAAGGTCCACCCTAAAAAAAGATCCAAATCTGGATCTTTTGAGGCAGGAATATCTACCACGGACCGGGATTTCTCATGGGGTCCCTTGTTACGCGGGAGGAAGGATTCTGGCTAGGTGGGCACGGGATTCGGCTTTTGACAAACAGACTACACACGAGTGGTATAAAATCTGAGTGTATTTCTTTAAAAATGATATGAGGCTTTTACAATCATTGCAAAAGAGAAATGAAAAATCTGGCAGCTCAACAGTTGAGGTACCTCTGAGGCTATCTGAAACATACTGGGTCTAAAGCAGCAGCTATCTCCTCTGAACTGGTGTTGTATCCCCTGGGCCCAAGTGTTCTGGGCCCGGGAACGGCGAGAGATACATGAATCTGAGTCCTAGCCCATCTAAGTTCTAGTGCTAGTCTTGCATGCGAGTCCAA
>NW_022196896.1:58914709-58914928 GCF_008632895.1 Mastomys coucha | reverse complement strand
CGCCTTCTGGTGGTAGCCTGTGTAAAGCACCCAGAAGAAGGAAGTGGCTGCTCTCCTCCTGCTTGTTCTTGCTATTTCTGGCCAGTCCATGCCTTCATTGGTATTAGAGCCCACTTCTTCAGAATTCATGCAGATACTGAAGAGCAGCTGAGACATCTAGCCTTGTGGACTGGAGAATTCCTGGATTCTCAGACTTTTATGTGGTTACAGACATTACTG
>NW_022196896.1:58894788-58912749 GCF_008632895.1 Mastomys coucha | reverse complement strand
TATGTGTATGCTCACCATGACCAACTCAAAAATTTCCCTCTTTCACCACTTGATTGAACTGATATTGTAGAGACCAGTGTTTCAGAGAAGGCAAACACTTCATATCAAACTTGTTTTTAAAGATTTTTTTTTTTTTTGATTTTTCAAGACAGGGTTTCTCTGTGTAGCCTTGGCTGTCCTGGAACTCACTCTGTAGACCAGGCTGGCTTCGAACTCAGAAATCTGCCTGCTTCTGCCTCCCAAGTGCTGGGATTAAAGGCGTGTGCCACCACCGCCCCTTTTTAAAGATTTTTATTTTTATTTATGTGTGTGTCTCTGCATGTGTGTGTGTGTGTACATAATAAGTACTGGTGCCCACAAAGCCAGAAGGGGGTGTTGGACCCCTGGAACTGGGATTATGGGTAATTGTGGCTGCTTCCTATGAGTGCTAGGAATTGAACTTGAGTCCTCCTCTGGAAGAACAGCAGATGGTTTTACCTACTGGTACATCTCTCCGGCTCTCAACAAACTTTTTAAAAAAAGGGTTGAGTCCTAATATTGGAGAAACATCCTAAGTTAACACTGCTGGGCTTGAAGGTATAAAGCCTGAACCATCTCCAGTCTGACCTTTTGAATAGTACTGAGTGATGGATATGATCAGGGTGCAGGGAGACATTGGAATGTGCCAACTGTTGTCCCAGAGTGTCCAAGTGGCACAATGCCAGCAAAGACTCCATGATGCTTCTGTGTTATGGCACCAAGATATTGGAAATGTGACACCTGTGTTCTGAGTTCCCAACCTTGCCTAGCCTAAGACAGGACACCAAATAGGGAAGCCAACAGGGACCTGTAGGGGCTTGTTCTATCTATGGCAACAATGGTGTTTCAGACAAACACACCTTCTTTTGCCTAAGGCTGGGCAATCCAAGCTCCCCATCTGCAGCTCAGCTGTTCAAGAAACAGCAGATGAGCCAGCCCCCATCGATGCTTAGGTTGGTAATCAAGACTGACTTGGACATTTGCATTTTATACTGTTTTCCTTGGCTTTATTTTAGGTGGACTTTGTTTTGCAAGATCCAAGTTGAGACATTTCTCCCATAATTTTCGGTCAACTATAAACACACACTATTAGTTTTGTATTGTTCTACTAAATTCATTTCCCAAGTTGGACTTTTAATGCTACTAATATTATCTGCTATTAAGCCATAAAGTGTTTAAAAGGACCTGTGGGCCGTTATAACCAAACCTAGGGCTCCTTTTTCTTGCAACCCATGACATGGGTAAAAGACAAAATACTTTTAAAAGAGAAGAAAAGTCGGACAAATGTGGATTTGAGTACTTGATCTGGAAAAAACAACAACAAACAAACAGATGCAAATACCGTGTTTATGTCAAAGATGCTGAGGTTTTTGTTTGTTTGTTTTTTTTTTTTTGGATCAGAAATCTTTGATGTGTGAATGTGACAGCACTATGACTTATATTTTTACCTTCATTTTGTGTTTTGTCCTACATTTATTAAGATTTCTCTGAAGAGATGCTTTTGTCAATTCTTAAATCCTACCTTCTGCCCCGCTTCAACAAGAACTAGAATATTTTACCTTTTGCAATTCCTTCCCAAACAACTCAAGTCAAACTTTCTGATTATTCGTTTCTATTTTTCTTTCTTAAACACACACACACACACACACACACACACACACACACACACACACACGAAGCATTTAAAACGACTGTGAAAAAAAAAAAAAGACGTGAGGTTTAGATACAGCAGAGCAGGGGATGGCATTCTAGAACTCCACCAGGACAACCTAAGCCTCTTTGTAGACCTGTTTGCTGTTAGCGGTGAATTTAGCAGAAGACAGAGAAAGTAAAGAGCAGGTCAACACACGCCTGGGGCTTGTTCTACCTCCTGCTGTTCTTACTATATGCAAAGTCTATTACTCTGTGTGAGATTTAACTTAACAAAGGTTTTAAAAGGAAGAGTTCAGGGTAGGGTGCTGCGCAGGTGCTGAAATAACAATTGTAATCATCTTTGCAGACTGAAGACAAAATCGTGGTCTTTAAGGGGCTCATTTTGGGTACAGTCACTGACAGGCAACAGTTAAACCATAACACTTAACTGCAGGCTGGGATCCTGTAAACAAAACTGTTGTGGACTCTTAAGTGTTTGCTCTCTGGATTTCAACACGCTATTGAAGAACTCCAGGGGTCTTACTTTATAGTTGTATCTATTTGAAACCTCGGAAATTTAAGAAAAACCATTTAAGCGGGACAGTGGTGACGCACACCTTTAATCCCAGCACTTAGGAGGCAGAGGCAGGCAGATTTCTCAGTTTGAGGCCAGTCTGGTACAGTGTGAGTTCCAGGACAGCCAGGACTACACAGAGAAACCCTGTGTCGATAAACCAACAAAACAAAACAAAACAAAACACAAAACCATTTAAGAGATAATAAAAAGTAACCCTAAGCGCTATTGTCTGTCACAAATGCTATGGTAGACCCTGCAACAATATATCAAGGCTGTTTGAAAACTTTATTTAACTGGTTCTCTGCAAGAAACTTTTTTGACACATTATGGTCAGAGGACTAAGGCATCTCTGGAAGGTGTAAACATCTTGCTAGGGTGGTCCAAGCACCGCAGATCATATTTTGAAGACTGCTTACCCAGGTATGCAGGAATGTTTCTTTTTTAGAGACAAGGTGTGTCACTATGTAGCCTTGGCTGGCCTACAACTCTGAAGATCCCACTGCCTCTGCCTCTACAGCCCTGGGATGAACCACGCCTATCCCCCCCAGGAACGTTTTCTTGAATGAGGCATTCAGAGTTCAGAGAACATCCCAGCTCATCGGCCACAGAGGCCTGCCAGGCAGAGCCTCCCGGGCGGCTGCGCGCAGGCCCTACCGCGCAGGCGCCGCGCACGCTGCCCCAGCCCCCGGAACGGTAAACAGTGGCGTCACGTGACGCGGCCCCGCTCCAGCTCCCGCGCCGCTGCTGCCGCCGCCGCCGCTGCCGCACGCCGATGGCTGCGGGCTCTCGCGGCGCCGCACAGACTCCACGAGGCGAGCGACCCCCGGGCTCAGGGAAGCAGCGACTGCAGCTCGGTCGGGGAGGGCGGAGCGCAGGTCGACCGTAGTGTCGTCACCGCGGCGGCGCGGGCCGGGGAGCCCCGAGCCGAGGCAGCAACGCCGACGCCCTGCGCGCACCCCCTCCGCGGCCCCCTCCTCCGCGGCCCCGCGGCCTCCATCTTCCTCTGGCTGCCGGTGGCAGCGCTCGTCTGCGGAGCGGGTGAGTGGCGGCGCCCGCCGCGACGGGCACTCGGTGGCCTCCCTTCCCCCACTCCACCCCACGCGGGCGGCCCGGGTCCTTTCCCCGCAACCCCCACCTCGCGCAGCGGCCGCCCGATATTCCCGGGCCGTTCGGCCACCCCGGCCCGCCCCGCCCCGCCACGGCCTGCCCCACCGTTTGGACCGCGAGCCCGGAGCGGCGGTGGCGGCGCGGCCTCCGCGCGATCGCCCGGCCTAGGCGCTCGCCCGCGAGCGTGCCCGGTCTCCGCTGTCGCCGCGCGGGCAGGCGGCGCGGTCCACGCCGGGTTCCAAGGCCCCGGGTCCCCGGCGCGGTGGCCGCAGCCCGCTCGCGGAGCTTGGCAGCCGTCCCGGGTCCCCGCCGAGGCCGACCCGCGCCGGAGGCTGGTTCCCGGCCCCGCATCGAGGGTGCCTGAGGCTGCGGATCTCCAGGGATCGCGCGCTTTTGTGCTGGCGACCGGGACAGTGGGCCGGCTCCTTTTGCCTAGTTTGAAATGGGAAGCCCAGAGAGTCCTGCTTGCCGACGGGACGTGTAATTTAATGAACCACTAGTCGATAAGTACGTGTTAATGGTGCTAAATAACTGATCATCTGACACCGGGCGGAGGTGGGGGACCCAGGGAGAGGAGAGAGTGTTGTAGCACGGTCCAGCCGGAGGCTCTGTGCCCAAGATGCCTCTTCTCCTTGTCTCTGGGTAGCTAATTGACATTTCCTAGTTGTTACAATTTGAATGTGTGTTTATTATTGCTATTAAGTAACCATTACTAGAGCGCGATTGTGGTTTGACGGAGGTGGTGGCGGTGCTTTAATGTCTGCTCGATGTTAAATCTTCATTCTTCGGACAGGTTTTTTTTTTTTTTTTTTTTTTTAAAAGGGTCGAACAATCATAGACTTGTCCTACGTTATGAATTTTGGTACTTTATTTTACGCTAAAAAAAAAAAACAAACTGATCACAGCAAATTGTATTGCTGTCTTTAGTTCGTATTTTGCCATCAAACTTTGTCTTGTGTTTTCAATTTCCAAGCCAACATCTCGGTTCCTGCCTTTTTAAAAATTCTTGCGTTTGGTATTTTGAAAATGTAGGTGATGTTTAGTTGTTAAAAGAGACAGATGAAAGAAACAGGAAGTGTTCTGTTGTAGCATCCTTATGTTTTTAATTTATAGTGCTATTTCAGAGCATAGAAGATGTTAAGAGAAAAACCAGTTATTTCAAACAGTAATCCTGAGCATCTGACATATTTAGATGGTAGTTTTTCTTCCCATTCTTATCTTTGCCCACCATTTATAGTCACAATGGTTCTTCCCCCTCATCATTCCCATGACCACTTACTTGAATGGGAGTACTCTATCTAGTTTTCAATGACAACAGAATTGAGGAGATCTTGCTCTGATGAAGTCACACTTCCAGATAATTCATTAGCAAATGAAAGACTTGTTGCAGAGGCAAAATGGGCTATTTTTAAAAAGAGTTAGTACTGGAAATGTTAAGCTTTATTTTATAGTTGTGCCACTGAGCTGTCAAGAGGACTAGTGGCTCAGTGGTAGGGCCGAAGTTTTCTCCTGTCTGCTGTACACTTTATTGGTGTTTCTTGAAGAGCATGCATGGTGTAATTTGTTAGAGTGTTCATGCTTTCTAGTGGAAGAACAGTGTGCTTATTATCTCTTACACCAAATTAGTTATATGCGGGTGAGCATCTTAGGTGCATTTGTAAGCTGTATATTTTCATATGTCATAAGAGAAAGCTGGCCTAGAATGTAGGTGGGAATTAAATTAGATTAAGAATTTCAGGGTAGAGAAGTTGAAGCTATTTTAGCTAAAGCTACATTATTAAAAATTTTAACTTCTATTCCATTACAGAATCAGTGAAAAAAAAATTGAGAGCTTTTGATCTGTATATTATTAGCAAAAGTTGGAAGGCAGCAAGTGACAGTTTGCTATCCAATCATAAAGTTGTATTAAGAGTTGAGATTTTGGAGACTGGTACACAGACACAGGCATATACATAGGGAGACACAGACATTCATGCAGACATGCACAGATATACAAATGTATACATTGAATTTGATGTCAGAAAGTTTGAAAGCATTATATTGGAGGGCTCTGCTGTGAGCCTTTATTATTGGAGAGAGCAACTCCCATGGTCCAGGGGAGAAAGTGAACTTGCAAAAACCCAAACCAAATAAAAAACAAAGCAAAACAAAAATAAAATGGTAAAGGGGAAGGCCAGTTTTCAGGTAGGAAACTAACTCACACTCGGGCAGATAGCATAATGTCTACACAGGATGTTCATATATATGACTGAGGATAGCTATAAGTGGAGTCCAGCACAGATATAAACCAAAAGAAAAGAGAACTGAGATGTTTATTTATATAGAGATATTTAGAAAAATTGCTTTGTTAATTAAAAACAGGCCTACATTTTTGTTTCAGGTGTCAAAATAGGTAATAACTGGATTCCTTGGCAAGGTCATACAGTGTTTGCTTTTTTTTTACCCTCAAGATTTATTTATTATATGTAAATACACTGTAGCTGTCTTCAGATACTCCAGAAGAGGGCGTCAGATCTCATTATAGATGGTTGCTCCACCCCATCTCCAGCCCCTCTCCGTCTGAGTCCCCCAGCATTTGCTTTTCTGATGCATTTTCCTTTTTTTTTTTGTTTGTTTGTTCATTTTGTTTTTGTTTTTCAAGACAGTGTTTTTCTGTGTATCGGTGGAGGTCCTGGAACTCACTCCGTAGACCAGGCTGACCTCGCAAAGATCCCCCTGCCTCCATCCAGCATGCTGGGAGTAATTGTTGGTTGATTACATGTACTAGGAGATAGCAGAACAATTGATTTGATTAAAAATATCTGAAACCACGCTTCTCTGACCAAAAAACAGGATATAAAGACATCAGATAGGCAATCATTGTATTAAAATTTGAGAGGGGAAGTCAAGTGTTAAGAAAGCATTGTATGAATTGCCAAGTGTCATTCATTATGTGCTTAAGTTTAGACAATTTCTTTTTTTTGGTTAGAGATAATTATTATTTAAAATAGTGTCTCACTACATAGCCTTGGCTGACCTGAAGCACATAATGTTTGAGGTGTCAAAATAGGTAATAACTGGATTCCTTGGCAAGGTCATACAGTGTTTGCCCCAGAGTGATGGGCCCCAGCTCAGAGATCTGCCTACATTGGTGGGCACCTCCATACCTCAGGAATTACAGTTTTGATCATTTGCACTGTGAAGAAAAGCTCTAAGAAAATAGTTGAGACTTAATATTGCCCAGAAGTTTTCATCTGTTGATATAATCAAGTATATCAGACAGTTTTGAATGTCATGGTAGATGATATAGACAGGCTAAGCATAATACCATAACTGGTATTAGTGTGGGTGGACATGTAAAACCAAAGAGTAGGGAGAAAATACATTGACAACTTTAGCTTGGAAGTTTACCTTTCCTCCAAACGATGTGTGCATATGCATTAAGTGTAGCCATATTATTTTTTATGTGTATAGTGTGGCAAAGTACATACTTCCTGCTTTATTTTGAAAGAAAAATGAGATACTTGTTCAGCAATTTTACAGATTTTATTGTGTTATTAAAGTTATAAAAAATGTTTTATGTAAGTAGAGTACATAAAATTTAAAAATATTGGCTCAGATATCATGCTGCCTGTATTGTATTTTGAGGATATCAGATATGTGAGCTTTGGAAAATTACATGAACATTTGAGTTTGAATTGCTCTTCTATAGAAGAGACATAATAATTGTACCCCTTACAGGCTCCGGTATGCAGGAAGGGCTAAGTGCATGCTGGTCTGGCTGTTAGTACCATCCTATGATGGTGCTTCTGCACCTAACTCAACATTCTGCTGCTGTTGAATTCTACGTCAAATATGAAAACTGTAAAGTTTGGAAAGAACTTTTTCCTTTTACTACTTTTGACTGGCCCAGTTCTGATTCTGCCAAGTTCAGCTTTTACCTGTCGTTCTGTCTCTAAGTTCATAGGTCTGCTTTAGTCTTTGGCATCCTCATAGGCAGGGTGCCGTTTATTCTTTTCATTGGATAAATTCACACAGACTTCATGATCTTCTTTCCCTTTATGAGGTTTTGCTGGTAGATTCTTTTTCTTTTTCTTTTTCTTTTTGTTTTTGTTTTTTGGAGACAGGGTTTCTCTGTGTAATCCTAGTTGTCCTGGAACTCACTCTGTAGATCAAGCTGGCCTCGAACTCAGAAACCCACCTGCTTCTGCCTCCCAAGTGCTGCAATTAAAGGTGTGCACACCACCACTGCTGGGCTTGCTGGTGGATTCTAACTTATAGAACTAGAACAGAATTTGAAGTGTGTAGAACAGTTACTTATAGGATTATACCTAACTATTTCAGTTTTCTTTGACTATCCTAGAAGGATAACCTAGTATTTATCTATAGATTTTTAAAATAAATTTAATAATTTAATAATTAATAATTTAAATTTGTACGGGTGCTTTGTCTGCATGTATGTCTGTGCATGTGTGCCTGCTTCCCATAGAGGCCAAAACAGTTTCAGCTACCCCTGGGACTTGAGTTACAGTTCTAAGCAAGGATGTGGGTGCCGGGAATCGGACATGGGTCCTATGGAAGAGAAGCCAACTCTTGTCTCTCCAGTCCTTATCTATAGTGTTTTTATAGTAGTCATTAAGAAATCACCTTGATGTTGTACAGTTTAAAACTGTTCTACTGATTACACTGACCACTAGATGTAACTTGGAGGCTATAGCATCTTTCTTATAAATCAATAATAACAGTAGTTCCTCCCTAATAGTGTGTGGTTGTGAGGATTAAATAGCACAGTGCTGTGGACTTCCTCCAGCACCATGAATAGGAAATATTCAGCAATAGGATAGATAAGTGAGTTCAATCTTGAATGAGCTATTTCTCAGGGTTCAGCCTTTTGCTCCGTTGGTTACTTTAGCAAGCAGTTTTATCTTTATCAACTTCTAAAAATTGGGATTATAATATAGAGTTGTAAATGAATGTCTTTAGAGGAGTATTTTGTGGCCCATATTGTTGGCCCCCAGTCCCTCACAATGTGGACTTGTTTGAGGGCATTATAGTGTATTTATTAGATACTTGGTATATCCTGCCCAGCTGTGATGACAGTAAAGGTATCTTGAGCATGGCCAAATGTTCTTTGGGTGGGTATAGTTGCCTCCAATTAAGAATAATTTGTTCCTGATGATCCACACTTGGAGTCCCTAGTGTGGGGAGGCAGAAGGGTTAACTGAGGCCAGCCTGGGCTTCCAGAGCCTGTCTCCTACTCAAGGTGTGGGAAGAGGTATGAAGCCTGTGCGGCTTAACATTAAATTAGAATACAGTACGTTTTATGTTCTGCTGTTGCCGTAGTACTTTTTCTGCAGCTACCTGTTAAAAATTTGTTCTTGCTAAGCATGCCTGATCAAATTGCTTGATTTCAAGTTTAAATCAAATTTAAATCGTTAAAACTATTATGTCAGAGATGGAAGGCATCAAGTATGATCCCTTTATAGGGCTTTATTCTAGGTTTTTGCCTGGATTTCCCTTATACAGAATTGATCACTACTTCTCTTTAGGTTTGCAGTAAAATGTGATTTTAGTAGTAAGACCTTCACTATCATACATATTAAATGCTCCTTTCCAATT
Source organism: Mastomys coucha (assembly GCF_008632895.1). Lineage (NCBI taxonomy): Eukaryota > Metazoa > Chordata > Mammalia > Rodentia > Muridae > Mastomys > Mastomys coucha. The sequence continues at coordinate 58,903,817 of NW_022196896.1, read as the reverse complement.
AGTATTACAATGTTTAAATTTTTCATAAGTTCTATAATGCCCTGTGGTTTAGTTACTTTACTATTGCCATGACAGAACACTATGACCATGGCAACTTATAACAGAAAGCAATTGACTGGTCTTATGAGTCCATGATGGGAGAAAGAGACATGGCTGTGGGAGCCCTGAGAGCTGACAGCTTAATCCAAAAGCAGGAGGCAGGAAGGGGCTGGAGAGTGAGAGGAGATAACTAGGAATGGCTTGAGCTTTTGAAACCTCAGTGCCCATCACTTGTGACCCCTCCTTCAACAAGGCCACACCTAATCACCCTCTAACAGAGGACCAAGTATTCAAGCACTCCATTCAGTGGGGGCCATTCTCATTGAAACAGCCAGCTAGTTGTGGATAGTTTTGGTTTGTTTATGTCACCTCTTATATGTGTGCATGCACATGTATACCCTGCATGAGACATCTGAAGCTCATTGCATAATTCCCAATCTCTCTTTTTTTAGGCTTTTTTGTTTTACTATATGGGTCTCTTCCCAGGCTGATTAGCCAAAGCTAGCCTTGAACTCCGCTCTCCTACTTATTCAGTCTTGGAATTACAGTCATGTCCCCACACCCAGCTCTTGGTCTCTCAACTTTGATACTGGTGTGGATTTATTGAAAGGCTTAAAAAAAGTAATAGATGAAATATATTTTACATAGGTTTGCTTCAGAGATTTCTGTTTGAGACTTTTGATATATTTGGTATTGGCATAGAACTCAACCATTGACCTGTATTTCCAGACAGTCTCACTGTGTTGCCAGGGTTGGCCTTGAACACAGATATATTCTGTAGCCCAGGCAGGGTTTGACTTTGAAATTACCCAGTGCCTACCTGCCAAAGTAAGTGGGCTTAAAGGCCTGAGCCAATAGGCCTGGCTAAAAGTAAGACATTTAAAATGAAATCTTAAAGTCAGTTTTTAAAAGTAATTATTTTGATACTTTGTAATTTTTTTTTACCTATTCTGTTCATACCTCAAGCAGAGAATAACATTTTGATTTTATTTAATGTAATTTTATTTAACTGCAGTCTAATTCTCAGAACATTTTAAAATTGGAAGTATCACTGGGCTTAGAGTAAATTTTACTTACTACATTAGTACTCATGGTTTTAATTATGTATGAGTCTTTATGAGTGGTTCAGTAGAAGGAACTCAGATAGTGGTAATGAGCAGCATTTTTCTTCCCTTGATCTCCCCTCTGAGCCTTTAGAATTCAGGTCAGGTATCGTCTACTTACCATCTGAGTGTTCACCTGTGATCCTATTAGCAGCCCTCCAATATTGACAGTGTGCTGATATTTATATTTTATTACATTTGTCTGTAATCTGGTCTAGATTGTGAGTTCCTTAAGCTTGAGACAGTGCTTGGCTATCCTTGTAGTCAGTAATAAATCTGTGTGTGAGTGAGTGAATAAATGGAGTGGTTTGATTTATGATTACCCAATTCTGTGACAACTATGTGTATTTTATTGTTTGTGAATAATAGATGTGACTCTGAACCAGAAATCACTTCAGGTTTAGCATGTTTAATCTCAATTTACTGATGATTTAACTATATGCATTCCATGAGCCATTTTAAATAGATGATAGATTGTGTGTTTTGCTTAAACTACCACTAAAAGGAAGTATTTAAGTAAAACTTTGATGTAAGAGACAGAAATTTGTTTGGATCAAGCAGCTATATAATTACCAAAGATTCTGAAAGTATCATTTTTTTTTTTTTAAAGACCTGCCTTTCTTTTACATTACTTGCTATTCCAATGTTCTCTTTTATTTTAAAGCTGTCTTATTTGGAGTACTTTTAGATTTATAGGCAAGCTGCAAAGCAGGCTGAGAGTCCTAAATACCCTGTACATAGCTTTAATGCATGTCCCGAGTCACTGCTTTCAAGTGTAGTATTAGTGCCTCTCAGAGCAAACAGAAGCCTCTTAAGTACATACTTAGATTTTACAAGCTTTTCCAGAACTGTCCTTTTTCTGTTCTGTTGTCAGTCCACATTGCACTTAGATTAATGTATCTATTTTGTTAGTTAATATTTCTGTAATTAACATTTGGTTTTCTGTTTAGCAGGAATTATTTTTTAAGGTGCATTTTAAATTTTGTGTTAGTCTTTGGCTGTGCATGGAGATCACCATCTCCCTGGAGTGTGCTGGTCATGGGTGCTGGGAACTTTTGCAAGAGCAGCACATGCTTTATTTAGCCAAGCCCTAAAAGCTAGCTCTTCAGCCCTAGCATGAGTTATATTTGATACTAAATACTTAATATCTGAAGCCAACTTCTTAGATTTTACACTTGTGATAAGTGTTATTTTCAACATAGCTTGAGTGTTGGTTGGCTGTCTACTGTTTTTGCTATATTTTTCTTTAATTGAATTGTGTGCAAATCTAATAGGACCCACTTTAAAAAGTAGCCTCATTAATTTATATCAATTTCCCTTAAAATATGTCCCATAGAGTACTAGTACTAGTGTAATTCTATGGAAATTATGTTTTTTTGGACTCATACATTTGGGGGTCTTTTGTTTTCTGTCTTAAAAGATTCTCATCTGACTGGTCTGCCAAGGTGTCTCATGGAGTGGTAGCTGCATAGTAAAACATTTGATGAAAAAAGAAAAAATATTGTTAAAGAAATGTAACCTTATTTATACACGATCTGTCTCAAGGCTGGATCATAGGATAATGTTGATAATGTTTCCCAAATCTAGTGAAACACAGAGGCAAACAGTTTGGGTTGAAGAACCATACTGGAAAATTTGACCTATCTTAAGGAGTTTAGTATGCTTATCTTTCTGTTTGTTTGTATTTCTGTCTCTGTCTCTCTTATGTCGCTTTGACATGGGGAAGTGTGTTGTTGAAACAGGATCTTATTGACCCAGGCTGCCTTCTGCCTCTTCTTTATGTAGCCAAGGCTAGCCTTGAATTTGTGGTCTTCTTCCATTTGAAGAATGATAGGATATTGATTGATTGATTGATTGATTGATTGTAAGTACAATGTAGCTGTCTTCAGACGCACCAGAAGAGGGTGTCAGATGTCATTATGGGTGGTTGTGAGCCACCACGTGGTTGCTGGGATTTGAACTCAGGACCTTCGGAAGAGCGTCGGTCCTCTTACCCGCTGAGCCATCTCACCAGCCCTATAGGATATTTCTAAACTATTACAATAATTAAGATTTAGGACATTTCTGCCATTCCTTAAAGCTTCCATTTATTCTTCAGTCTTTCACCTTTATCTTCAGCCCCAGTCACTAATTTGCTGGGAAATTGTTTTTCAATAGTCTTCAATGAGTCAAGTCTTTGTAGTGCCTAAGCTCAGTATTAAGTGTAAATAGGTATTTAGGTATGGACTATGGAACTGGATGACTTTGAGGGAGGCCTTTAAATTATTTAACTGCATTTTCCTTGTAAAACAAGCATTTTATCAAATCCTTTTTATCATTGAGGGTTAAGTTATACATATACAGATGAAATGTTTACCAAAGTATTGCATATAATATGTATTCAGTAGCCTTATATGGGAACTCCACACCATCTCCCTTTTTAAGATAGTAATTTAGCTTGTGGGCCAGGCCTCATGTTCCTAATCCTGCTGAATCCTGGGATTACAGGTGTGCAGCATCATACCCAACTTTCCCTCTCATTTTTAAGACAGGAGATTTTAAGCCAGGTTCAGTTAGTTTTGGTAGATTTAGAGTTACTGTAAAAGGCTTTGAAAATGTAGAGCACAAGATATTCTAGGTGATCAGTTTGGTTTTCTAACTGGTTCAATTTTATCTAAAACCATTCATAAAAATAATTGTTTTTGATAATTGAGGCTCCTTGAAATCCCCTTGGAATACCTTTTGGCGAATGCTTGTGTGTTGGTAAAATTTGGTAGACTAATTAGACATGTGTGTAAATCCCACATAACTCATTAAAATAAATTTCAGTGTATGATGTGATTGTTTTCTTGTCATTCATCTTGTTTTCTCCTAAAAGAAGACCCATGGAGAAAGTGTGTATGTGCACAACGTTGTGCATGTGTATGTAAAATTGTAGTTTCTTGGGTTTAGTTAATATTTCTTTGATTCCACGGGGCAGGGTGGGGGTGGGGAATTGTCTCTCTGTGTTATGTGTGAATAATTTTAATACTTTGTAAATAAAACAAGGCTACTCTGGTTTTTAGTAGTTGTGGACCATAATTTAAATAATTGAATTTTAGCTATTTTATGTGGACTTACTGTAAAAGCATTGTTTTATTCTTTATGAAAATGTATGGTTAAAACACAGTTTTATGGTTTAAACCATGTAATTCTTTCAGATATGTCAAATCAATGGACTAATTTTTCTAAAAATAATGAAAGTAGGATATCTGGTAAAATAATATTCTACATGCATGGTAAAGAAAGGTCATTCAGTAAAAATTTGATCCACATTTCCAAATGTATATTCTAAAAAACAGTGAAGGTTTTTTAAACAAGAAATTCAGAAGTGTGTTCTTAGATTCAAAATTATTAAAATAATTTGGTATTAGGTGATTATTTTCAATTGATAGCTTTATTTCTTATGGTATTTTTTTTGTCTTTCTATAGGGTTGAAAGACACACAGAAGTCTTCATGGATATAGTTGATACATTTAATCATTTAATTCCTACTGAACACTTAGATGATGCCCTATTTCTAGGATCCAACCTGGAGAATGAAGTCTGTGAGGATTTTAGTACAAGTCAAAATGTCTTAGAGGACTCGCTGAAGAACATGCTCAGCGATAAGGATCCTATGCTAGGATCTGCAAGTAACCAGTTCTGTTTGCCTGTTTTGGATAGCAATGATCCCAATTTCCAGATGCCTTGTTCAACAGGTAATTCTTACTTTTTTTTTTTAAGTCTGAAATTTAAAATAAAGACTTTTCAGCAGCATCTTTTTCCTTTTCTTTTTAAAGAATGAGTGTAGTGCATTTAGGGTTCTTTCCTTTAAATTTAGAGTCTCTTTTCCAGGCATCAGTTTAGAGAATTTCAACTAAATTTTCTTCTAAGCAGTGTACAGAGTTATTGTCAAGGATGTTATAGATGTAGGTAGAGTGACCGTGTAACTTGGCACATCAGATGGGATATTTGTGAGGAGTAAAGGGGTTGCTGTTAATAATTACGTCTTTAGAACATGTGAAAATTGGGACTCATGCTGGAAATAGAGGTTGCCTGGCAAATGGGACAGTGTTACACAAGGCCTGCTGGAGTCAGGAGTGAAGAAGGCTCAGTGGATTGCCTTCAGCTTTTATAGTTCTCTTGGTTCCAATTACAGACACTTTGATACTTTGTATGTCTATTGCAAAGCCAGACGAAGAACTATTCTCTACAGTAGCTATTAGCCATGTGGAATTACTACTCTGAATTAATTTAGTTTTAGTTGAGGTGTGCTGTAAAGTGCACATTAAATTTTGGGTATTTGAAAGAAGATTGCAAAGTATCTGATTAACTTCTTCATTATGTGGTAAAGTCATAATTTTAAAGATATTTGGTTAAATAAATGATGAAAACTAATTTGCCTAATTTTTACAAAATTATTTTTATAAGGCTGTCTGGGTCTCAAGTGTTGCTTCAGGCTGGCCTCCACTTCCTGGGCTCATACAGTCCTTTTGGCCTAGTAGAAGATTTCTGTGCTTGGCTTACTTTTTCTACTGTTATTTATCTTTTTGTTTACTTACTTGAGATTGAACCCCAGGCCTTGCACAGGGCAGGCAAATAACCCATCCCTAGTCAGTTCTGAGCCTAGCTGTAGTTTGTATAAGTGACTTCTTAGACATTGAAACCACTCATGTGGCTCTAGTCTGCAAGGAGTAACTTTCTGTCAGGCTGAAGTATTTTTAATGAAATGTCTTTAGAATTGGGTATAATGGTGAATGGCCATAGTCCCAGCACTTGGAAAGCTGAGGCAGGAGGATTTTAAGATCATGGCCAGCCTGGGTTCCATTAAGACCCTGTCTCAAAGTCAAGGGAACCCCTGTCTATTTCCCAGAGTAATTCACAGGCTTATGTGATACTGGTTTGTTCGCTAATGACTTTAGACCACTCCTGAAATATGTTTTCAGTGTATTTACTATTTGTTTTTAATATTTTTGTCCAGTATTTTAAATTTATATAGTAACTGAATGTTTGGATTGCTGTTGACTCAGATCATGCTGCCTGAAGACCTCAACATTGGTTACTAGGACTCATTTCAATCACTCCTTAATACTCAATTGTTTTCAATTGTCATGCTGTTAATTGTGTATCTCTGAAATGATTTATATTGTGTTATTATCACATGGGTCATTTTGTTATTTGTGTTACCAGCATTTTAAAACTTTACAATTGTTTTGTATATGTGGCTATGCAATCTTTTTTTAAACTTTGATGCTCTGTCGGTGGGTAGTTGTATATATCTTTACTGTTAAGTGCTTTGCTTTTCCACACACTATTGGCCGGTTTAGTCCACACTCAGGAAAAACATTTCAGACCTGTGCACATGTTGGAATTACAGTCACCACTGATAATGTTTTGAAGGATGTGGAATCAGAATGGTTAGCATTTTACTTGACAGTTTAACTTACAAAATTCTGGTTCATTAGTAATCTTAGTATTTCTGTTGGCTATATGAAATATCTTTTTAAATGATAATTTCTGTTGATATAAAATGTTTTACTGATGTAAAAGGCTTCAGTTTTAGGGAGCATTTCTTTTTTAGTTAAAGGGATAAAATTCCTTTCTTGAAATATATATTTTTGAAGATTGTTATTAATACTTGTTAATAATGCTGAGTAGAAATATTCTCATTAATTTGTTTGCTGTAATTATTTTAGGTCTATAGAATGAACTTTTTTTCAGACAGTGGGGTCTATAGACGATGGTTATTTTGTAACTTTCCATTTTTTTTTTAAGTGCTGTAAAAATAGCAAATGGAATAAGTGAAATACATCCTTTTCTCTGTTCTGTTGAACCCAGTTGTTTCTGTGGCTGTTTAGAGATTTCTTGTGTTGTTGACGGAGTTTGGTGGTTTGTATTTTTTTTACCTATCAAAACTCATGCCTGTAATCTCAGTATTTGAGAGGGTGAGGCAGGAGGATGATTGTCAGGAGATTGGGCTAGACCAGTCCAGTTAGGGATACAGAGAAGGACCCTGTCTCACCAGAATCTTCCCTTGTGCTGATTTACTTCTGAGCTGGGTGCCAAGTTTGTAGTGACTTACAAGTTTCTTAGCAGTAGTCTGATTTAGTACCATTTTGGCAGTTTCTTTTTTTAAATTAACATATTTGTGATGTATATTCATAGATTAGTGTGGTTTCACTATGTGAGCACAGGGTGTGATGATCAAACCCATTCTCTTAGAGACAGCTTGTGTTGACAAATTTCTCTTTACTTTATTCCATATCAGCATAGTCTCTCTTTGTAGCTGGCATAATTGTTACTTACTTTTTACATCTTTTCTACTATTTGGCTTTTTTAGAAACTTGTTTTAAAGTTTTGCTTTTTTTTAATAGATATAAGGCTCAAAGTTTATTTTAAAACTTTTTAATACTATTTTGAAGGCTGATCTTCTAGACAATGCCCTCTTCCTTGTATTTCTTTCTTTCTTTCTTTCTTCCTTCCTTCCTTCCTTCCTTCCTTTCTTTCTTTGGAAACCATTAGCTTTATTATTTTTTTTTTTTGCAGGGTTGGAATGACCTTTTCCTTTTTTTCTCTTTTTAAATATTCCTTCTTTTTATTTAATCTATTTTTTTACACTCCAGATTTTATTCCCCTCCTGGTCCACCCTCCGACTGTTCCACATCCCATATCTCCTCTCTGCCTGCCCTCCTGTCTCCACAAGAATGTCTCCGCCATCCCAACCCTGACGCCACCTGACCTCTAAAGTCCCTGGGGCCTCCAGTCTCTTGAGGATTAAGAGCATCTTCTCTGACTGAACCCAGACCTGGCAATCCTCTACTGTGTATGTGGTAGGGGCCTCATATCAGCTGGTATATGCTGCCTGGTTGGTGGTCAAGTGTCTGAGATCTTGAGGGTCCAGGTTAATTGAGACTGCTGGTCCTCCTACAGGATCGCCCTCCTCCTCAGCTTCTTCCAGCTTTCCCCTAATTCAACCACAAGGGTCAGCTGCTTCTGTCCATTGGATGGGTGTAAATATCTGCATCTGACTCTTTTAGCTGCTTGTTGGGTCTTCAGGAGTGTGGTCGTGCTAGGTCCCTTTTTGTGAGTGCTCCATAGCCTCAGTAACAGTGTCAGGCCTTGGGGCCTTCCCTTGATTTTGATCTCACTTTGGGTTGGGCCTGTCTCTGGCTCCTCTTCAATTCCATTCCTGCATTTTGTTAGACAGGAACAATTATGGGTCAGAGTTTTGACTGTGGGATGGAAACCCTGTTCCACACAAGTTCCCTTTCCCCACTGTAGGGTATTCCATCTAAGGCCCCTCCCTCTGAGTCCTGAGTCTCTCACCTCCCAGGTCTCTGGTGCATTCTGGAAGGTCACTGCAACCTCCAATCATTAGCAATACATTGTCCCAAACCATCCAGCAAAATGTCTTCAGTTATTCTATGACTTTTCATAATTTAAATACATTTTCCCACCTTTATTATTGTGAATAATTAGTTGAACAAAGCCTCCTATTATGAAGAAAAAATTGAAATATTATTGTTGTTAGAAGTCTGTTTTCAAGGCTCAGTAGTTATGTGTGCAGTTGTGGAAATAACCTACATCACTTTACCACTAATTGAACATTGACATAGCAAACTGTTTATGTCTGGAAAAAAAAAAACAATGCAAATATGTCTCCAGTAATGCTTTGACTTTTTGTATTTTCAATTCAGTCTTCCACCTTTATTGTTATCATTCCTAGTACATTGTTTTATATGAAGGTTAATAGACATGTATCTTCCCCTGTTTTTCTTTTTTTTTATTTTTTTATTTTATTTTTTATTAGATATTTTCTTTTTTTAAACTTTTATTGCATTATGAGGAGAAAAGTTACATGATTTCAATTTATCTGAATTTGTTAAC
>NW_022196896.1:58893737-58894074 GCF_008632895.1 Mastomys coucha | reverse complement strand
CTTGAGTGAGTGACTTCATTCTCAGCCCACAGAGAATAGGTTACATTCATTTAAGAAATGGTATAGGTTTTAAGATGGTCTATCCATAAAGTCATACTTTTGAAATATATAAGCTGTTCTGAAAACCATAGTATAGTGTAAAAACATGAAATAAACAATACTACTAATAGGCTGAGATAGGAGAAGCAAGATTTGAAGACCCTTATGTTGTACACAGCAAGTCACTGTCACAAACAAACAAGTTGACAGTGTATATAAATTGTACAATATTGGACCTATTTCTCCAATTACCGAAGTAGAGAGATCATTGGATGACAATCAGCAAATTTCCAATTCC
>NW_022196896.1:58843025-58892506 GCF_008632895.1 Mastomys coucha | reverse complement strand
CTGGCTGCAGAGCTTGTGCCCAAGGTCTGCTCAGAACACTAACCCAGATAGACCAGAAGGAACCGGAGTCACTAGGCCGGCGGAGTTCCTAAGTGCCTAGTCCTGCTGGTCCCAGTTACTCCCAGTGTTAGGACAGATGTTGGTTCCTGCTTACCTTTGATCCTGGGTGTGTCAGCGTGCCTGGGAGTGGAGCTTCCTCTGGGTGTTGTGGGCAAGTTTTGCTTTTTTGACATGCACTGCCATATTTTCTTTGAAAATTGAATTGTGAAAGCTGTTAAGAACATTTTAAATGGCATCCTAGTGTCACAGGGATAGTAGTTTTCCTCTGTTTTGTGTAGTTATCTAAACCCACACTAATGCTGGCTAACGCTCCAGTAATGTGGTCTCCCCTCCGTCATTGGGAGCTACAAGGCTAGTTGTCACAAATTCTCATGACCCAGAAAAATCAAAACTCCAGGTTTGTAAATTATCAGTCAGATTTATAACAGTAAAGTTTCAACTCACAAAATGCCCACACAAAGAATCAAAACTCAATGGATATTATTGATAAAAGCTGCCCACATAGATTAGACAAATTGCCCTATATTATTCTATTCTCATCTATGATACCCATAGCTACCTGTACCTATTTCAAGCCATGTGGATCGGGTTCATCCTCTTCCTCCATCATTCTCTGTCCTTCTCCTGTCTGTCCCCTGTCCTCACTCTCTAGCCCTGCCTTCCTTTTCTTCCATCACCCAATCACAGGCTCTAGCCTTATATTTCACTTGACCTCACCTGCATACAGACAGCAATCTGCATTCCTATGCATTTATTTTTCCTTTCCATAGTGTGGGGAACATTCTTCAAATGTTGGATTATTTTGGTGTTGATCTTATGTTGGTAAGTAGGGAATTTAGTGGCGTTTTACTGTGGCATAATAGATTGTTGCTCACATGGTCTAGTTCCTTGGGGAAGCAGTAAGCAGCAGATTGAGCAGCCTTTGCTAGTCAGTAGCATCTGTGCTGTTTGCTCCTTCTGTTTTAGGTTAGCGGAAGGTTTTTGTTTCCTTTTAAGTTAGTGCTTGGGTATAAGCCTTGTTAGGTAATGGAGATGGGGGGGATATCTGTTTTATTCAGAGTTTAAATATTAATCTTCTTTCTAAAAAATACACTCAGTATTGTTTAACTGACTATCTGGTTGTCATAATCTGGGCAAGTTGATGCAAAATTAATCACCATGTCAAGGCACCAAACTTAGCAACTGTGTTAGCTCATTCCTCAGTTACTGCTTTGTATTTGTTGCCAGAGAGTCATTTCAGTCTCTGAAGTTTTGGGGCAGTGCTTCACAGTGAGCTTTTGGGCAGAGGCAGTTTATGAAGAAAGCCCCTAGTTCCTTTTCTACAGTGGATGTCTTTAAAGGTAGTTGATAAATGGTCAGTGCCTCCATGTTAATGTACCAGATGCTGGATAGAAGTTATTTACTGGCCATATCTCATAACATCTTTGAAAGACTTACGAGCTATAGCTGTATACACAGTAACTATGTCAGTTACATTTCTATTGCTGCAGTAAAGTGCCAGGACCAAGAACAGTTTAAGGATGAAAAGATGGATTTTGGCTCAAAGGTCCAGAGTGCAGTTGTATATGATGGTTGGGAAGGTGTGATAGCTGAAGGCCAGTGTAAGATGCTGGCTTATCATCTGACAGCTGCATACAGGAAGCAGAGAGGAGAACAGGAAGCAGGGGTGAATCTTTAAACACCCAAAGCCTGCCACAGTGATGTACTTTATCCAGCAAGGCTGCAGCCTTGAAACCAAACAATGAATGCTGTTGACTGATGACCAAGTGCATAAACATTTGGGGGTAGGGGTGTTCATTCAAACCACAGCACTTATCAACAGGTTTCTATTTCTTTCTATATAGTTATTTCTCAAGTTCATTAATAAAAAGCCACAGTACTAAGATTGATATAGTCTCTTAAGTTTCCTGCTGCTTATGTAGTTGAATGCTCTTGTAATTGGGCCTCTAACGCTGGTTCTCAAATTTCATTTGGTTTTATTTTCAATTAGGATAGAGTTTTAAAATATGATTTTTAAAAGGATAAAGAGGCTAGATTTTTTTTAAACTGGGTTTAGGAGTGATTAATAGAGTCTGCAATGACTTATAAGGGGAAGTAGGGAAGAGAGACACAAACAGAACAATTAGCTAGTGATTCAGTTGATTGTGCAAATAAATGCTCTTAAATATATGGAGTTAATAAGTTACCAGTGGATAGAAGTATACTGCCCCAAACATTATGTATCAGACAGTTGTTATTTCAGGGTAGAAGTCTGTTGTCCCTGAACTGTCATAGTCCTGCCTCAGACTCCTAAGTACAGCATTTTTTTGTTTGTTTAAAGCATTTTGAGCTGTATTTATTTGTTGAATGTGAGTTTGTGCTAGGCCATTTACCAGATTACAAATACGCAAAAGTGAATAAAAGAAAATCTGCCTCAGTTACTATGGAGCCTATTATTTAATAGAGAAATAACAGCTTTGATCAATTGTTTTGAGTATATTTTGTAAGGCTAGTTATGTCTTTTTGGTTTTTCAAGACAGGGTTTCTCTGTGTAGCCCTGGCTGTCCTGGAACTCACTCTGTAGACCAGGCTGGCCTCAAACTCAGAAATCCACCTGCGTCTGCCTCCCAAGTGCTAGGATTAAAGGCGTGTGCCACCACCGCCCGACTGCTAGTTATGTCTTTAACATGCATTTGTTGGAGGAGATAGTGTAGCAGTGGCTGGAAAGTTCCTGAGCTGTGTTGTTACACCAGGAATTCCTGGATCGTTTCCCACAGTTGGGATTTCAGCAAGCAACTTGAATGATATAGTCCCTTATCATGTCCTTTATTCCAAAGAGGAGACTTGCTATGTCTACTATAAAAGCAATAAATAACTATATCATTCCTGTTTATTGCTGTAGTTCACTGTTGATGCAGACATCAAGCTAAGGCGTTCTTGTGTGTTACTGTGTGAAACTGGAAGAGGTCAGAGGCACCAACTACTGTCATAATCTGGATTCTTTTGTGCCATAAACAAGACTTTGTCCTTATAGTCTTGTGTATTGTGTCAGCAGCCATGAATCAGGCAGGACCTGGTTTGTTTGTACAAAAGTAGAGTCAAATCCTAGCCCTTTCCACATCGTGACATTTCTGTGTTTAATCTCATATATTCATTATGTATATCCCATATATACAATAATCTTACATTACATGGCTACTTCAAATCATTAATAAAGACAAATATTAAATGAAACGATTTACTTCTATGAATGTATATATATGTTATTCATACAGGCAGTAGAGAAGTGGGCACTTAGTAACTCTTGTCTTGAAAGAAATAAACCGAACACAAGACAGAGTATGGACCCAGGAGGCCAGACAGTGAGCAGGTGTGTTGCCAGTGTGCAGCATCTGACCCTGCTGCAGATTCTCACAGGAGCATAGCAGCCCTCACAGGAAAAAACAAAACCTAGTGCTTTGAGGAAAATTGTTTTGGATGCTAAACTAGAATTTCTGTCCAGAGTCTTATTTTAATGTATAATAAATGGCAATCTTTAACAGTATACTTTCAGAGACCAGAGGCTTTATCATCTTTTGAACTCATATTTTTTTAAAAAGTCTCAGTATGTCACCATATAGCAATGCTATGGGATTAATGAAGAGTAACTAGTGTGGTCCAATCTCAAGATGGGTTTTTAAGTTCTCTTTTCAAACAGCTTTTCCTGGATGTTATGTGATACTGTCTTTTGTCAGTTAAGTGCATGGGAATGAGATTGTAAGAATTTAAAGGGGTTGAAAGGGTCGTTTGTTTCACTAGGAGTTTGTTCTCCTGTCCTTGAGGAAGACAGGGCCAAGAAGCGAGCTGAGGTTTTCTGTAATGTGCTCAGTATTGGAGAACAGAAGGGTTTGTTGTGTTAGACATGCAACTTGGCCCTGATTTTTATTTTATGCCCCAAGTTCAAAGTGATTACTTACAGAGTAAGTTCCTGTGTTGTCCTCTTTGGTTGAATAATTGGGGTTTTCTTCCAGGTAAAGCAGCCTTGTAGAGTCCTTGCCACCATCTTCTCCACAGTGCTGCCTGCTGCTTCTGGAGTCCTCAAGCCTTGGTCTTTATCCTCATACTCACTCTTTATCAATTTAGTTGGAGCGTCTTCCTAGAAGAATTCTCAGCTGAAGTTTCTGGTGTGCATCTGCTTTGTTGTCCATTCCTCTCTCGAGTACTCCTGTGGCTAGTTCTCATGCCTTGTTACAGACTTGATCTTTGCTGTAAATGTGTCATGGTAGTAGAAGAGGAAAACAGGATGAAGTCATTTGCAAAGAAGTCTGAGGGTGTCTAAAATGATGCCATTGTTATGTGCTAAATTATTGCAGGCCCTCTTTTCCTGATAAAGCTGATTTCTTGTAACCACTCTGAAGATCAGGATGAAGCATCTTCTTAGTGTGGTTGTGTATCTACATGAGATGGCAACTCCAGTAATAAAATGTGAAAAGAAAAGGGCCCCTTTGTATGGACAATGCTTATTAGAGGAGTCAACATTAGCACTCACTGAAATTGTGATATATACAGTGATTATATTTGACAGCTTTATTCTTTTAGTAGGAAGTATGGTTGCTGGGACCACAGCCTTCAGATACTAGCACTGTAGCAGCTGGTTTTAATCTCTCTCTTTTTTTTTTAAATAAGTGCAAGCATGTGTGTGCCTATCTGCTGCATTAGGTATCTGTATGTTACTGCACCTGCCTGCAGAAGTCATACTGTTAGATCCTCCTGGAGCTCGAGTTACAAGTGGTTATTTGGCACCTGCTGTGGTACTAGGAGTTGAACTTGGGACTTGGGAAGAGCATAGCATGATCTTTACCACTGAGCTATCTCAGACGCCCCAAATTTATTTTTATACTTTGTATTCTCAACTTACAATTTAAGTGAGCTTATCATATTTGCATATACTGCTTTAAACATAAAGGAATGTAACATTGAGAGCTACTTGTATAATTAAAAGAGAATACTCCAACTTAATTGTTTGGTAATTTTATATTTATTTGTACATGTTAATGAGCAATGTATAAGGTTTATAAGGGCCAGTGAGATGGCTTGTGGGTAAAGGTCAAACCTAATGACCTGAGTTCTTAAAACATTCACGAGAGAAGGAGAGAGACAACTCCTGTAAGTTGCCCTTTGACCTTTACTTGCACACACCCCTATACACATGAGGTAAATATAATAAAGATAAAAAAATTTATAGGCACTGAACTTGGTGCTTGTTATCATTGTACTCTGGTGGCTGAGGCAGGAGGATTGCTGGAATTTAGAGGTCAGCCTGGGCTTCACAGTTTAAAAAAACAAAACAAACGATCAAAAAAAAAAAAAACCCTCTTCCAAATAAAACTTCTCCCCAGTGAAGAACAGTAAGAGAATGTGAAGCCCGTGTCTATGGGGGTGAAGGGCATTTTTGAATAGAGGAGCACCTAGTCTGTGATGTTCTTTTTTTTTTTTTAATTTTAAAATGTTTATTCTTAATCATTGTGGGTGTGAGTGTGTGTATGATGTGGGTATGAGTACCATGATGCACGGGACATGGGTTGAGGATGACTTTGTGGAGTCAGTTCTCCCCTAAAGCCTTTTGGTGGGTTCTGTTCATTCAACTCTTTTGTTTTTCATGCTTGCATGTTAAATGTTTTTATATGCTGAGCTATTTCTGTCCTTACTTGCTTTTTTATGTGAAGGATTCATGAGGTTTTTTTGTTTGTCTGTTTGTTTCATTTTGTTTTGTTTTTTGAGACAGGGTTTCTCTGTGTAGCCCTGGCTGTCCTGGAACTCACTCTGTAGACCAGGCTGGCCTTGAACTCAGAAATCCACCTTTCTCTGCCTCCTAAGTGCTGGGATTAAAGGTGTGTTCCACCACCGCCTGGCGATTCATGAGTTTTTTCCCTGAGCTTGCTTTTATGTTGGTCTAATTGACTCTATAATTATTAACTCTTTTCTATCAAGAAGAACAATGAATAATAAAGATCTTTAAGTGCTTTGTTAGGTTTTAAGGATGCTGAGCAGAATCCTGAGTGAAGATGGAGCGATGTGGGGACTGGACTCCAGCAGCCTGGAGGGGATTCTTGTCTCAGGCTTTGTCCCTGTTCATTTTCTCTGTTCTATGGTTTAATGTGCCTAGTTGGGTTGGCAATTTCTTGGTAGTGTCAGGTTCTATTTCTAAAGAAGGAAAGCCTTGTTGATGACCTGGATTCCCCATTTCAAAGAGTTAGACATTCCCTACTTTCCTACTGACTCCAGAAACAGCATCTCGCAGCCCTTGTTCTTTCCTATGTCTGTTGCTATGTGGAGTTACTCCAAAGTTCTGACTGACTTACTGGGTTATGTGGACTCAGAATATTTGACCACAGTCGTAGTAATGCCAGGTTCACCTGAGAGTGGAAATAACTTCATTTGACATTGTGGATCTTGTGCTTCACAGCCTAGAGAGTGAAGTCACATCAGTAGGAAGGTAGGTTGGGGAATGCAGTCTCTGTGAGTGACATGTACCCAGCTACAAGATTGGCTGACTGGTCTTGAGCAGGTAGCTTCAAGCTTCCCTGCCATTTACTTGTGCTCTGTGTACTGATGCCTCTTCCCACTTCCATGTCATTCAAGGTGTATGGAATACTTGACTTATTTTCCGAGTTTAGCCTGCTTCACTTGTCTAAGACTTTCTATGTTGGTTCCAGTTTTCTCCTCTTTAATGGATCATAAGCATTCATCTTAATTTGTTATGACTTAGGGAGAAAGTGAATTATTGTAGTGTTTAACCTTGAAGATGTGTGTCAACATTACTGCTTGCTTATTTGAGGCTTTATTCTTTGTG
Organism: Mastomys coucha; assembly: GCF_008632895.1. NCBI lineage: Eukaryota > Metazoa > Chordata > Mammalia > Rodentia > Muridae > Mastomys > Mastomys coucha. The sequence continues at coordinate 58,885,635 of NW_022196896.1, read as the reverse complement.
GAGGTGTCAGTGTGGGGAGGGGTGTGTGCAGGTGTGAGTGCATGAGTGCTTGCATGCATAGGCCAGAGGTCCATGTCAAGTATCTTCCTTGGTTACTCTCCACTTGTTTTTGAGTCAGTGTCTCATGTAGTGCAGGATGTCCTTAAATTTACTAGATAGCCTAGTGATATTGAGTTCCTGATAGCTCTGCTTCTACCTCAGGCTGTTGGAGGTTTAGACATCCACTGGTGTACAGTGTTTGCTATGCATTACTAAAATGTCATTGTTATGGAAGGGACTAATTAATATGACTTATTGCTTAGATCTTTTCATGATGGAAGATGCCATTATGTTTGTAATACCAGTCTCATTTGTAAAAGATAAAGCTTGCTTTGTAAAATAAAAATGCTTAACTTATCCTAAAATGTAGCAACTTCTTTAAGGCTCTTGGTGTGAATTAAAACTTTCTGTAATATATCTTAACAGTCATTTCCCATTCTGTTAGTACAAACAATCTTACTGCTTATAAAGTTTTAAAATGTAGAGAATACTATATTAATAATGCAGTGCAAAAGCAAGCATGTTTTTAGGCATCAATTGTTCTCTAGGAAGTTTTAGTTCTTAGTGTCTCTCCAGGACATGGTGTGGCTGGGACTGACCCCCAAGGGTGCTGGTGTTACTTGGATTGAATACTGGTAACATTCATTTTGATTTAGATTTGCAGGGAAAGTAATACAAGTTTTCCTTCTAGGTCATTGATTATCTAGTTACAGTTATTCCCTTAGGTTTAAAAAAAAAATTAAAGCTGCTGTACAGGGGAGTAGAGAGCTGGCTTAGCAGTTAAGAGCACTTGCTTGCTCATAGAGTGCCTGAGTACTGTTCCCAGCACTCATGCCAGGCAGCTCATAACTGCCTGTGACTCCAGCTCCAGGGGAGCTGAAGCCCGTCTTGCTTTTGAGGACACCCACACTTGCATGAACAAATACTCTCACACAGCACACATACAAAACTAAAACTAAACCTTCTTTTTAATATTATATAAGGGATTATAAATCTGACACTTAAGGTATGATTTTAGTGTATTCTGACTTCATATATTATTCCCCTGAATTTTGCTAAATAATTGACATTTTAAAAAAATTGACTTTAAAAAAAATGTTGACATGTGTGTATATATATATATATTTTATTGTGCGTGTCTGTACGTGTGTGTGTGTGTGTGTGTGTGTGTGTGTGTGTGTGTGTGTGTGTGTTGAGCATGTGGATATATGGAAGTCAGAGAAAAACTTTTAGGAGTTGCTTCTGTTCGTCTGTCATGTGTGTTGCTTCTGTTCGTCTGTCATGTGTGTTCCAAGGAAAGAACTCAGGGAATCAGGCTTGGAGTCAGGCACCATTATTAGCCATTCTGCCTGAGTGACTTACCCCTACCTCCCTCCTCTTTTTATGAGACAGGACCTTTCTTACTCTGTAGACCAGACTGGTCTCAAAACTCAAGGCAATCCTCTTGCCTCAGCCTTCCAAGTTCTGAGATTAAAGACACCTCTGACCGTTGAGATTTGCACCTTACGGAAATGAGGAGATTTTAGTTAAAATAACTGAGATTGCTAGCATAGGCACCGCTACCCCACAGTGTACCTGTCAGAGAATAACCTGGGACTCTGCCCTTGCTTCTTCCAGGCTCCAGGCTAGTGGGCCTGGGAGCTCTTAGTTATGTTCTGAATTCCATCCCCCATCTCTGTGGAGATGCCAGGGTGCAGGCAAATGTCACCAAATCTGCTTCATGTTAGTTAGTGGTTCTTTTCTTTCATTTAGCCTTTTAAACTTTTTATGTATCTTTTAAAATATGCCTACTTGCATAGCTTTTAAAAGGCCATGTTAAAATGTGTTTTTCAATAAAATGGACTGGAAATCAAGTATATGTTCTTTTAATATCTGGGTAGGATACTGTTTATTTTCTTGAAGGAGTTTTCATTTTAAGTATTTTTATTTTGAAATTTTCATACATAGTGATAATGATAGTATAGTATGTACACAGGTGCCTTCTGTTGGGACTCACTATTGTTAATATTTAGTTCTATTTGCTTTGCTCATGTATGAAGTTTTTGAGTTCATTCAGTTCATCCATAAGGTATCTCATAGGGAGAACTCATGCACAATTCGGTGCCTAATATTACATAATATTAATGTAGTTAAAACAGATTCAAGTTTACTATTCGTCCCCAAGTTATATCTTTCATCTTATTTAAATCAGGGTACATGTATAACATTTCTGAAGTCACTCTTTCATTGATAACTTTTTTCCCCTTTTTCTTTTTTGAGAAAGTTTCAGTATTGTAGGCTGGCCTGGAACTAACTCCCTTTGTAGTAGAGGATGGCCTTGAACTTTTGATAATTCCTCTCCACCTTTCAAATTCCAGGATCACAGGCATGTGCCACTGCCCCCCATTTTGGTTCCCATTTATCCAGGACATTGTGCATGCTGGGCAAGAACTCCACCAGCTGAGTTGCTGTGTCCATCCTTAGCCTTCAGGTCAATGCTTTTGAAAACAATCAAACCACCCATCCCAAGGATGGGCTATAGTCCAGGCATTTTACAATGTTTGAGGAAGTGATCTGGCTTGTCCTATTCCTTCACTTCCTTTAAACTGGAAGTGAGGATTAAAAGCTTGACTAGAGTTCAGGTTGAACATCTTTACAAGAATTCTTCATGGATGAAACTTTTCAGTTAATGTTGTGTAATGTCAGAAATCTTATTGTGTTTGATTGTGGGGACTCTTTATGTTAAATTTGTTTACTAGGCTACGGTGTTGAGAGAGAAATCTCCTTTAGGACTTGAAATAACACGCCATCTGAAGAACCATAACTTTGTCAGCATGAATGCTCAGTTTCTCATCAGATTTTCCTTTCATGGGTTCTAATTCTCCATAGGCAGTACTTGCTGGCAACTAGCCACTGGCTAGTTTCTCTTTATTTTAATTCATGTGTATTTGCTGAATTTTACTAAATTAAATTTTCTTTATTACCCACATGGTAGTGTGCAATTCTTATCGATGGGACTGTTGAAAGGAACAAACTTAGCATTCAGTCAACAACTTCAGAATTTATGTTGGTGAAATAATTATATCCCACATCATGCAGTGGGCCTACTATCCCTTTTGATTGTCACAAGGACTCTGTGGATCTAAAATATGTGCATAATGTCTTTTAGCATGGACATATGATCCTGTGCTCTCCATTTGAGGGCTTATTTTATAGGCGTACATAAAACCATACTTGGTTTTGATGTTCATATTTTTCTTTTATATATAAATTATCTCACATGTAGCTAGTTTGATATATGCTAATGACTGTTAACCGTGTGCATTCTTAAAGATTTATTTATTTTATTTTTGTATATGAGTACACTGTAGTTGTACAGATGTTTGTAAGCCTTCATGTGGTTGTTGGGAATTGAATTTAGGACCTCTGCTCGTTTCGGTCAACCCCGCTTGCTCTAGTCAACTCTGCTTTACTCAGTCCCTGCTCACTCCGGCCCAAAGATTTATTTATTATTATACATAAGTACACTGTAGCTGTCTTCAGACACACCAGAAGAGGGTGTCAGATCTCATTATGGTTGTGAGCCACCATATGGTTGTTGGGATTTGAACTCAGGACCTTTGGAAGAGCAGTCAGTGCTCTTACCTGCTGAGCCATCTTGCCAGCCTGAATTACTGTTGTAGAAGCAATACTCTTTGATTATTTTAAAATAGGAGGCCTTTGTTTTCACTTTGGCCATAGCCACTTTTTTTTTCTCTGTTTCATGTATAGTTACTCTCAATTTTAGTATGAAAGATTTCCTGATATGCAGTGCCTCAAAAATAAATTCATAAAAAAGAGGTTAGTTTGAAAATTAAGTTATTGATAATGTTTACTTAAAGATATTTTCTAGCATTAGGCTCAATGTTGCTAATAAATTTGATGCACAGTGTGACAGGGAAACTGTCTAGCGACTGGGATTAGTGAATACTGTTTACTGACTCTCAGAGAGGTGCTCTTGTGACAATTTAGGGAATAATTTCCACATAAGTTTTCAGTAAACTAAGAGTTCATTTACAAAGCAGCATATTGAAAGTCTTGCTTTTAAATGGTGCTTTAGTTGTTTTAGAAAATACATTACTGCCAACCCCCCATCCCCCGCCTCCTACACAAGGTGTTAGTGATGCTGGCGATAGAATCCAGATCCTTACACATGGCAAGCAAATGCTCCACCACCAAGCTGTATCCCCAGTGCCCTTGCATCATTCTTTATTAGCAATATTGTCAACTACTGTTTTAATAGACAAGGCTTCTGGTCCTTCAATGAATTGGGCCCGAGATAAATGTATTTGGGTAAAAGACTCATGATTGAATGATACATTTCTGATCTTTTTAATAGTTTAGAACATTGAGCATCTTTTATATTCCATTCATTTATCTAGTTGAGAGGCCAGAAAACAGAGATTAGTTGAGAGGCTAGAAAACAGAGATTACTAGAAATATGTGGAATAAAAATTAGTTGTTGGCATGTAAAACTGTAGAATTGAGCATCTTACATGAAATGAACTTGAATAAAGGATTACTATTGTGGTACTAGAAAGAGCCAGAAAGTACTAAAGTTATCAGGATGTACTGACTTCCAAAGCTTTGCTATAGAGTGCACAAGATATGGATAGTTGCTCCAAAACTAAGTGTACTCAATAATTCACCTTTTCCTCATGAAGCTCTGTACTATATCAATATATTTATTGCAATGATAAGGATTTTGTTGTTTTTCACATTATAAAATGTTTCTTAGATGCACCAACTTTCATGCAGAGTTGATTGGTTTTCTGTCAAGGCTCCTTCCTGTCTTTAATCTTTTCAATTGTAGTTTTAAAAACTACAATTAAAAAGCATTTAATTTCTAGACATTCTAAAAATATAGCAACTATGTTTTTTTGAGGGAGCAGTCTTTTACTTATTTATTTCCTTATGTGCCTGTACCTTCTAATCTGTGTTTCTAAACTGTAAGTATCCTTTGTGACGGGGTACTCAACACTTCTGTTTTTTTATAATTGTAATCTGTGGTATTTTGTGCTCATTAGTCCTTAAAATGAATAGTGCACACTTCTGTAGCTGTTCAGACTTTGACACTATCAGAAGACATAAGCACAACTTTTACCCTCATGGAGTTTATATTCTATGTAGTTGTGTGCATACAACCACCAAAGCCCTTTCCTGAGGTGGTGTTCATTGCTCAAGCTTTACTTGGTGGGAAAGAATACATTTCTTTAAGAGTTGAAGACTTTCTTGTTTGTCTTTGTTTTCTTGTGTTTATGTCATAGTGTATGTTCAGTTTTCACCACTATGGCAAATATCTTTGGTAGACAGACAAGACAATTTTGTAGGTTTCAGTCCACAATCAGTTGACCTCTTTGCTTTCAGGTCTGGAGAAACCAGCACATCACAGATAGAATGTGTGGTTAGCAGAAGGGCTCAGTTCTTGCCTGGGAAGGAATGGGTGAAAAAGGGGACCCTCATTCCTAAACACCTTTCAAGAACACACTCAGAATTCTATGAAGACCTTCTACTAGGCTTCGCCTCTTCAAGCTTCTACTGCCTCACATTAGAGAGCCTTCCTGGAGACCAGGCCTCTGACCCATGGACCTTAGAGAACCATCTACGACCAAACTCCAGCAATTATAGAACTAACTGGGGCCTGAAATGAAATGAGACAATGAGTAAAAGTGATTTAAGCTTCAATGAGAGGACTGAGTTTTTAAATTTAAAGTCTATTCCTATTTTATGGTAAAATGATTCTTATTAAATAACATTCCAAGCATTAGCAATGTACTGCTTAGTTGCATAATTCTATGTAAGAGATTAAGGTTTGCTTTGACTTAAAAGTGGTTGATACTATACTGTTTGATTGTTTTTTAAATGTTGTATACATGTCAACTGCTGTATTGTTTAAGGTGCTGAGGATGCAGTGGCTATCTGATACAAGTTTCTGCCCTCAGTGCAGCTTATAGGTATAACTGTAAGATGATGAGGGGTTAGAGTTGTTTCTCACATAGTAAAAGTCATGGTGTATTTGAGTGTGTTCCATGAAGAAGAACAGCATTGGTAGCTGTGGAATTGGGTCACTTGCCATGTAAGTATGAAGACTTGACTTTGATCCAGTATTTTTGATCCTGTTATTTTTCTGTTGCTGTGGTGAAACACTGTGACCTAGGCTGCTTACATAGAGGGAAGAGTTTATTTGGGCTTATCATTCCAGAGGGATAAGGGTACGTTATGCTAGGGAAATGGCAAACATGGTAATAGGAACAGAAGTTGAGATTTCATATTTTCAAATGTGAGCACAAGACAGAGAACAAACTGAACATCGCCAGAGTCTTCAAACCCTCAGAGCCTGCCCCTGGTGACATAATTGCACAGCAAGGCCACACCTCCAAACACCACCAACATCTGAGAACCAAGTGTTCTTGTACTTGAGTCTATGGGAAGCATCCTCGTTCAGATCATGACAGATCCACAGAATTTGCATAAAAAGCTAGGTTTGGGTGATGACCTGGCTCAGGGATAAAGATTCTTGCTACCAATGCTGACAGCCTGAGTTTGGCCCCTGGAACCCAGTTGGTAGGGAAAGTGAATAGTACCTGCAAATTGTCTTCAGATTTCCATATGTGGGCCATGTGATACAGATGGTCCCTAAATACATACATGTGTATATACCTACATACGTGCGTGTAGTAGCTTTTTGAAAATGTGGGTACAATGATGTGTGCTGATATGCCAAATTCAGGAGAGACAGAAATAAGTCTTCCTAGGGCTTGCTGGTCTGCCATTCTATCAGAATTTGTTGTTTAAGCTAGTTCCCGTTTCAGTGAGAGACATTGTCTCTGTACTAAGGTAGAAAAAGCATAACGACAACTTCTGCTGGAAATGTTCCCAGGCTTCCACACATAGGTACCGTACATGTACAAAGCATGCGCACAAGCTAGAAATAACAGGAGCAGTATTTGGGAAGCATGTGGTGACCAGCTTTCTGAAGATCTTGGGCACATAAAGTGCATTATAAATAGAATCATGGAAAGAGTTGATTAATCAGCTCTTTTGTTAAAGTAATTTGATATAAGTCAAATATTTCAGTCATGCCTAGAGTTGTTTTTACATTTTTACAATCATTTATAGCTTTCTGCTTTCATGAGTGTAACAGGCAGGCTGTGCAAATGAATTAAGAAAGAAAAGAAAAACCTGAGTAATAAAAGTAAAAAGCAGCAGACCTTAAGCAAATACTGTCTGCACCCCCTCCCTAAGGCTCCTGGTAACAGTGTTTACACCATCATTAGGTGTCCTAGAATTGACCTGTGAATGCAAGTGCCTCTTGCTTGAATGCTTGTAGAGGCACTGGGCAGCTCAGATGGAAATGAGAAGTCGCAGCGTGTATGTTCGTGTTTTCCGTGCTCTCCGTGGTAGCTGAGTAGATTACGCAGTGCCTCTGCTGCCTTGCTGCCTTTCTTGAGGTAGCCTGTTTTCCATAGGTTTGCTTTGCTTTCACTGTGTGCAGTATACCTGGCTTCCCCTTTCCCTTTCTATACTTGGAGAGTTGAAGTATGGCAGCACACTCTCTGTAACAGCCTCTACTATGGAGTTCTGTTGTCAGCACACACTGTTTTGTATTTATTTTTTCAGCATTTGTATTGCACCTTCCTGTTCCTCTACCAAAACAGCTCTGAGTCTGGATCACCATTATCACTTCTTAAGGTCACATCAGTAGCTCTCATGCTACCACATCAAGGCCATTTATCTTCTCTTTCATCCATCAGTGATTTAGCTTAATTGACTTTTGCTGTTTTGAAATATTTTTCACTTGTATTCTGATTCATATGTCTCACTCAAATCTCTTTTTCCAACTTGTTTATCTCTTTTTATGCTTCAACTACTAATTTTAAATATTGTCAGAGTTCAAAGTTATTCTGTTTATATTCTAAAATCTGTTACTTGATTCCCTAACCCCCCCCATCTTTATGATTCAACTCTCAAATATGTTTGTTTATGCGTGTGAGGTGTGGTGCATGTGTGTGGAGACCTGAGGTCAGCCTTAGTGTTGCTCTTCAGGAGCCAGGGGTCTCAGATATGTATGACAGGTTGGTTCTATTGAGTTGTTGTGCATTACATACATTAAGTTAACTTCTTAGGGGTGACTGTGACTTTTAAGTACTATTATGTTCCTAAATGTAGATAAGGATATAAGTAATGCTGCTAATAGACTTAGTTTTGTATCCCCTTTCTGTTTCATCATTACAGTTAACTCAAAGGATCACTGAGTCAAGTAAAACAAATACAGTTACATCAGTGTAGTAATATACCATGAGTAGACAGGTAGTAGGAAGGGAGGCACCATTCAATGACTTTTGTAAAAAATTATAAGCAACTTATTTCAAAAAACTTCAGATTAAGGCCAGTGAGATGGCGGGTAAAGGTTCGCACTGCCAAGCTTGACGACTTCAGTTTAAAATCCCTTGGATTTACATGGTAGGAGGAGAGAATGGACTCCTGCAGGTTGTCTTCTGACTTGCACGTTTATGTACCATGGCTTGTGCACACATACTTATACAACTCGTTAATTGGCCTGTGGATTCAAATGTCCTCAAGCCCTTATTAATTAGCCTCTTATAGATGATTTTACTCCTCCAGATTGTCCCCCCACCCCCATTGTGGTATAAGATATGTGTGTATTGTAGACAGTGTAAGAAAGTAAGAAACTAGAATAACAACTATTCCTTGTCTACCTTAACTGCTAGAGATAATTGGTGCTCTAACAGTCTGTTACATTCTGTGCTTTTTATGCATCTTTCCAATGTAAAAATGTATAATTCATAATTTAAGTACTTAACATAAACTTTTCTGAAAAAAGTGTGTAAAATGACATCAATATTTGGTCATGATAGAATAGCCTCACTAGATTTCCCTTCTGTCTCTACCTATATTGTATCTTAAGAGAGTCCTGATGAATTTTCCTGCAGTATTTTGTAGATCATGGACTCTGAGAGTGATACATGCTCTGTAGGAAGATACTGGAAGACAGATGAGAAAGAACCTCTTACCTTCTATAGAGGAGAGTTGATACACAACTAATGTACTCTCATGTTCATTCTGTCAGTCTTTATCCCGTTTGAGTGTATATTACTTCTTGAACAAAGATTAGAATGTTTTCTGGCTAACATTCAACACTGTTTATGTTTATCTTGGGAAAGGGTTTGAGCAAGTGTAAATCTTCGTTGCAGAATTGCTCTTCAAAAAGACTGTGTCATTTGAAAGTATATTTATTAAGAATTTTGTTCTTTTTAAATTTTAGGATAGACCACTATCTTGTTGAGCTTTTTTAAATGAAATTCTTCTACTTGAATACAAAGATGAGGACTAGATAAATTCTTGAGATTCCTTCTAACCTCTAGGATGAAGATAGTAACTAACATTTGTCTGGTGCTCTAAAGCTTACAGAGTGAGTTCATACATCATCCCACTAAATCCTTACAACAGCACTCTGAGGTAGGGAGGACAGGGCCTGTTACTCTCCTTTCACAGCTGGAGGAGACCAGCGGATAGGCTGAATGTCGTAATCATACTCCTGCTCCATCCTCCCTCTTAAATGGTGTCTTACTGGTTGGGAAATCATTGTACAGTAGTCATTGCTTTCCTCATCCCTGGGGGAAGGACACCTATGTTCCTTCCTTCCTTTCTTCCTTCCTTCCTTCCTTCCTTCCTTCCTTTTATTTAGCCATCTGTAAATGACCTGCATCATCCCCACACATGCAGCATAATGTTTCTAATACTGTAGGTTTGGGCATGAACCTAGAATTAGGAGCTTTTCAAGACATAGATCACTTTTGTACCACCTCAGTAGACTTGAGATAATTGAGTTTTCCAGGTATAGTTAGTTACCCATGACATTCTCAAGGGGAACACAGATCATGACAGAGCAGTAGTTGAGGTCACATCAACAAGGATTATTGCTAATTCTCTCTGACTAGTTACCTCACAGGGTAGACATTGGTCAAATGAAATGGATGTGGGTGCTAACCGCATATATTAGCCATAGACTTAGATTTTTATTTCTATACAATATCACATTAAAACACTTTGATTTTTTCCGTGTGCTGCTTTTAAATTAATAACACACCCAACATTTTTAAAAATAATTTTGTTTTTGTTTCTTTCTAGTTGTTGGTCTTGACGATATTATGGATGAAGGAGTTGTTAAAGAAAGTGGTAATGATACCATTGATGAAGAAGAATTGATTTTACCTAACAGGAGTTTGAGGGACAGAGTAGAAGACAATTCAGTAAGATCACCAAGAAAATCACCTCGTTTAATGGCACAAGGTAATCCTTCCCAAGAGGTTAAGCCAGAAAATCAGATGCATAAAACATGAGTGCTAGGTTATACAATTAATGCTAAGCAGATTACCTATCTATTCACCTACCTATCTACCTGCCACTCAACTGATCATTAGGGTCTCTATAGCCCAGGCTGAATTCAGACACCATGTGACGCTCAGGCTGGCTTTGAACTTCTGTCATGTTACCCCCAGTTTCCAAGTACTAAGACTGCAGGAGTATTCTAGTCACATCTGGCTTGAAAAATTGTTTTTTAGAAGTATGTATTATGGTATAAGCATTTTTAAATTATTAATTTTTGAGATTCCTCCATCCAGACTTCCATATTTCTCTTTAACTCTTTAAATTCATGGCATTTTTTTTATTAATTTTTCTGCATGTGTATGTGAATTTAAGTACACAGATACAGCCTCTGAGTCTGTATAATGTTACTTGTTGTGTTTTCAGGGTGAGCATTTGATACTGGATAACCAGTTAGTATGCTTTTCCCTGAAGAGGACGGTTTTGCTTCTCAGCATTTCTCAGTTATCTACAGTTGTTTGTGTGTGTAGAGTTGAAGCTTCCTGGGTTTTCCCCTGTCTTTATCAGCATGTCTGTTGTTGTCCTTGTTCAGCTCATGCTTAGGCGGTCATGATGATGAGACTTTATGGGTGTAGCTTCTGACATTATTAGGATTTGCAATCTTAGAGCAAATTCCCTCATCCTTTGCCTCTTACAGTCTTTCCTCCACCTCTTCTGCAATGATTCCTGAGCCTTAGGTGCTGTAGTTCTTTTGTAATTGTGTCCATTGGAACTATGCTCTACAACTCTGTATTTTGATTTGTGGTCTGTAGTGGTCTCTGTTACAAAGAGAAGTTTTCTTGAGGGGTGAGGACCACACTTCCTGTGGGATATGAGGGCACATATTTAGAATATAGTTAGGAGCTATGCTGGTGTTAGTAAAGTGGTGGTTGTAGGTTCTACTGTCAGATTCATGACTTCACACTGCCTGTTGGCTAAGTTTTCAGTACCAGGCATAGTTTCTTTCTTGACTGGGTCTTAATTCCAGTTAGAAAGCTGTTGGTTATTGCCAAGTTCTGTGTGGACTACTGCACACTTAGGGTTATTGTGCTATGTGGATCTCTAGTGTGATTCGTAGGTGTCACAGCTGGGTAGTACTTTTTTGGTTGTTTCTTCCTCCTTTGGAAGCTTGAATGGCACTTTCTGGTGTCATAAAAGCTAGTCCTTGGGGAGGCTTTCGGGTCAGTTTCAGCTCAAGCATCTGGGCCCTCTGTCTGAAGTGCATGGTTTCTGTCTTCAGCAATAGGGGACCTGGTGGCAAACTGCGGTAGCAAGAAGCTGTACTGTTTTGGGACTCTCTTGGACAACACTAACAACTGAAAAGAGAGCTTCTCATGCCTGGTCATGGGGTTTTTGTTAGATTGTCTTTGGCTCTGGGAAGGAATATTATTAGCCTAGATAAGAACATTTTATTTAAACTATATATGCATATACATTTTTTCACAATTTAATAAACACACACACATACACACACACTACGTTGGACATATCTCCCTCACTGTTATTTTCCTTTAGTCCCTTCCACTCTTGCTGAAAATATTCCTTGCTCTCCCACTAAGTCCTTCCTACTTCAGTGTTTCTGTGTGTCCGCAGCATCTTATCCCGCTTGTATGTGTGGACATGGGTAAGAATAACTTATTTTAGCGAAGGCAAATTACCATAGGAACTGATCTGAGAGTACGACTTCATTCACTGAATTAGGAAGTTCTTTACTCTGATATCTGATTTTTTTGGGGGAGGGGTGGCTATATGCTGGATGGAAGCTTGTAGAATCTTTCCCACAATTTTAAAAACTATTTCACGACATAAAAGCTTGGTAAAGTTTAGGTGTGTTTTATGTATTAAGGTTAGCTAGCATTCATTCGATTTGGAGTCTGGGAATAATTGTTCACTTCTAGAAATGTTTTTCCACACTTTATTCCTTTTCATTAATTTGTCAACTCTTGCTTTCTGGAATTATGGTCTGGTGAAAGATGCTGGTCTTTCATTATCTTTATTTTTCCTTATACTTTCTATATTATCTTTTTTTACTTCATCTTTGGAAATTATTTCAGTTTCCTCTGACCCTTCTGTCAAGTTTTGCATTTCTAATGCTCAAATGTTTCTTGGTATTGTTTGGAGAACGACCCTGAAAATAGCAATGTATTTATTTTTATTAAAATGTGTATAATAGCTTTTGTCTTTAAGTTACTAATACCTTTTATCTTTATTAGGATACTCAAAGTGTTTTTAAAGGGATTCACCTCCTTTTAGTTTTGAAAGAAAAAAATTAATATTTTGTTTTTTGTCTTTCATTTTAAAAAGCTTCCTCCCATTTGTTTTATTTAGGAATTACAAAAAAAAAAAAAAAAAAAAAAAAATCAAAGAGCCGAGCAAACATCAGATGTACAGAGATTCTGTACATCACAAGGTTAGTCACTGGCTGCTGCCAGCAAGATGCAGAACATTGGAAGATGGAGCTTTTTTGGGCCAGTGAGGAGGGGTTTGTAGCCTGAAAAGGCAGAGATCACTCTATTGTCACACTTAGTTCACGGGTAGAGCAGTTCCTGCTGTTGTAGTGGCTCTGAGGGTAGTCTCACTAAGTCTGAAGTTGACACCCCTAAGAGGAACCCTGGCCTTAGGCAGTGCAGGACAGAGGAGCAGTGAGTACTTACCAAACTGCTTTATGAGAACGAGTGCTGTGGGAAGAAAACTCAACTGTCTGGACTGAAGTTATGAACTGAGCATCACTTGTCTTTTGTGATATCTCTTACCAGAGTTCAGGTTATTTTTGTGGTCTCATTAGCATATTTTGGTACCCTGCGAAGGAAGTTGATAGAATATCTGTTTTCAGTGTTATATAAATTGTATTTCACAGTTCCCATCTTTGTATTGCTGCTCTCAACTGTAGCATTCCCAGTCTAGAACCCCTTTTTATTCTCTAGGGCTGAGGCTCTCAACCTTCCTAGTGCTGCAACGATTTAATGCAGTTCCTTATGTTGTGCAGACCCCCAACCATAAGATTATTTTTGTTGCTACTTCATAATTGTAAGTTTGCTACTGTTATGGAAATACCTGTGTTTTCCAATGGTCTTAGACCACCTCTGTGAAAGAGCTGTTTATACCCAAACGGCTCCCAATGGACAGGCTAAGAGCCATTGCTTTAGGGTAGGATGTTAAAAAGGTGGATTTAATAACTTGCCAGCTTAGTGTTTGTCTCAAGTATATTACCTAATTGTTCCTTGCTTGAGTCACAAAATCTGTCATTGCTTCCTCTCGCTCTTCATTTTCTGTAGATTTGTACCTTTTCAAAAAAGATCCTTTATTGTAGCTAAGGGAACAATGGGAACAAGGGCTGTTCTTATCATAATTTCCTTGGTATATAATTTAATTAAATTTTAAAAATCAGTTACTTGGCACGTATACATGAGACTTTAAGGAATCTGCTAGGCAATGGTGGTGCATGTCTTTAATCCTAGGATTTGGGGGGCAGAGGCAGGTGGATTTCTGAGTTCAGGGCTAGCCTGGAAATGCTGTTTCAAAAAACCAAGAAAAAAAAAAAAAAAAGAAGAAAGAAAAAAGAACATGGGCTTTTTTTTTTTTTTTTTGCCCATAGAAAGGTATGCTTCAGACTAAGGCAGTTTTAGAGAAGTAAAGGTGCTATCCTTTGCTTAATAAATTTCTTCCCATTTGAAAATAATATTTCATCAGAATACCCTCAGCTCAGCTGACTACCATGCCACTCTGGTTTTAGCAGCTACTTCAAAGCTAAAATTTTTTATTGTTTTTCAGTGGTTTTATTTCAAACATAGAGTTCAGAGCTTAAAAGTTACCTGAATACAGAAATTAAACTCTGCTAGTTATTTTAAAAATAACAGAGCCTGTGATGAACAGTTCATAAACCATTAAGTAATGTTTTCTTATTTAGGTCTTTATGTGTTATACATACACATTTGTATGTGTGCATGTGCAGTGTCTTCCATCACCTTCTACCTTATGTTTTGAGTCAGTATCTCTCACTGAACCTGGAGCTCCTTGATTCAGCTGGGCCTGGTAGTCAGTGAGCTCCAACATCTCCTGTCTCAGCACCTTGCTCTGCCTCCCACATTGGGTTTGCAGACATGTGCTTCCATGTTTATCTTGTATGTGGGTGTCAGGGATCTAAACTCTGGTCCTTGTGATGCAGAGCAGCACTGTAGGGACTAAGCCATCTCCCGAGCCCATAATTTTGTAAAACTGTTGAGTGTATCGCAAATGTTCATATTGTGGGGCCTGGGGGAAGTAGAAAGAGTTCCAGAGTCTGGGCTGACTAGGTAGTTGATTTTTCACTGAAGAGTGAGTGCTGTTAGCTACACCAGGACCTGCTGCATCACCTGGACGAGAAGCCCACTCTTCAGTAGTTTCATCCTCTATGAGAAGTGGCAGGTTGGACATATTCAAAGTAGTAGTAGAGTGGGATATTATTTTGAATGAGTAACTTTAAAATAAATCAGAGTGCATGTGAAGTTGATTTAGCAAAATAGTTATACCTTTATATTTGTATTTTGAATTTTAATTCACAAGTTCCTTTTATGTTTAGTGAAATTTTAAAGTTTTCTTTACTTTCAGTTCTTTTTACTATGTATGTTTCCTTTCTTGGGAAGATTTTTCAGGCTCAGGACAAAGGGACTCTTCCTTAATTTAGTAGACTCTGTTAGGAGTACTGTTAAAAGAAGGAATCATGACTTTTTTTTTGTATTTTACTTATACTTTTTTTTTTAGTTATTGATTCATTTGGCAGTCTGTGTGTGGCACTTTTGGTGTACACTTTAATTTCTTGCATAGGAGTAGTAAAGGGACTGGGGATGTTCTAGAACATAGCCTGTAAAACTCTGCATGTGAGAAGTAGAGGCGAGAGGATCACTTTCAAGGTCTCCTTAAAGGTTTTGAGTCTAGCCTAGGCTACATGAGACCTGTTTCACTTCTTACAGAAGCCTTTAGTGTAAAAGGGAAATACACTACAGTGGGAATTGGAGGTTTTTAGAGGTTATATCTTGAAACAATAGATCTTGTTTATGATACATGATTTTGTTTGCATGTGAGACTTTGGCATTTGTACTTGTTTTTATATAATTAAAAATATTTGATGTTTAGAATGTATTATAATATTTAAGACAGCTATTAGAGGTAATAAATCTCATATAGAAAAGATACTTGTTGAAAATATTTCTTAAATATTAGATGAGTTTGAAATTTTTATTTCTGTTTCATCTGACATAGTTCAAGAGATTCTAATAAATTAAGTTAACATGCTAGGCTATATATATAATATATATTACACATGTGTATATATTATATATATAATATATTTACATGTGTATATATATTATATATATCAGTGTATTGTGATCATCAAGAGTAGCTCTCAGTACTTTTTTACTAATACAACCAGGTAAGTTTCAGAGGTCAGAATAAGGAAGTGATATATTTTAAACTACTGAAATAAAAGCACACAGCAAATAGCTAAGTTATTTTTATTTTATTTTTCCCCTATGATAGAACAAGTAAGAAGTTTGCGACAAAGCACTATTGCCAAGCGTTCAAATGCAGCACCTCTAAGCACAAAAAAACCATCTGGGAAGACTTTATCTACCTCTAAAGTAGGGGTGAAACCACCAGAAAGATGTCAGGGTAAAGAAGAAGTTTATGCATCACTGAAATCTGAACACTCTAAGGAGAGTAGAAGGAGTGGCCAGCATGCTGAACAGATGGATGTGGTGCCAGAAGTTTCAGCATCTTCAGTTGATTCTTCAGTGTCATCTTGTGTTGGAATGAAGGAGGAAGCTGAGTTCGATCCCAAGCATGCATGTAATAACCAGGGTGCAGTGAATGTGCCGTCTCCTGAGTTAAATTGTCCACTTCTCTCAGAGACTAGTGCTAGCATGGAAGAGAAGAACACTGACGCTCTGATGGAATGTAAAACTAAGGCTAACAGTAGCCCATTATTTAAGTTTTCAGTTAGGGAAGATGAGCAGAGTGATATTGTTTCAGGTGAACTGGATGACACAATTGAAGGAAGGAGTGCAGGGGGCAATCCTGAGCAAGAATCAGAGGAGGTGAAGTTCCCCTGCGAAGATGACCAGATGGCTGAGCAACCTCACTCTTCAGATGTGTCTAGTGACTCTGCTTGTACCGATAAAAATAAGACAGAAAATGAAGGGGCGAAATGTCATTTGGAATTGAAGAATGCTGTGGATATTATTGATAAACCTGAGAACTCTCCTCAGAGAAATAAGTTGGAAACACTGGGCTATGGTGAGGACACAGAGTCTAACAATGCTCAGTTACAGAGCACAGAGTTTAGTAAGTCAGATTTGGAGGAAGTTGACACTTGTGCTTTTGAACCAGAAGCTAGTACTTTAGAAAATACTATTTGTGATGTTCCTGACCAAAATTCAAAGCAATTGAATATTACTCAAAGTATTAAAATGGAAACAGCAACTCTTCAGGATGATAGAAGCAGCTTAGAGCCTAAAAACATAAAATCCAAACACATAAAATCTGTAACTCATTCTAAACAAAACATGACCACAGAGACACCCAGAAAAACTGTGGCAGCAAAGCATGAAGTAGGTCATAGCAAAACTAAATCTAATGTCAAGGCTGTGAAGCGGAATTCTGATGAACCAGAACCCCAGCCTGATGTTCAGAGGCCAGTCAAAATGAGAAAAAAACAAGCTGATAAGGATTTGAAGAGTCAGAGTTGTAATTCTGGAGTTAAATCTATGAAAAGCCAGGCTCATTCTGTATTGAAAAAAATACCCCAGGATCAAAACGCAATGCAAATTTCCAAACCTTTAACTCATTCTCTTAGTGATAAGCTTCATGGTCACTCTGGCTTATCTAAGGAGCCTCCTCATCCTGTACAAACTGGACACTTAGTGCATTCCAATCAGAAACAGAGCCATAAGCCTCAGCAACAGGTAGCAGTGGTGAAGGTCAGTAGCCATGTGAAGGATGAGCATGTACATCCAGGCAGTGAGCATCTAAAAGAGGAGGATAAGGTGAAGCCAAAAAAACCTGATAGGAACCTACAGCCTCGCCAAAGGAGAAGCAGCAGAAGTTTTTCTCTGGATGAGCCTCCATTGTTCATCCCGGACAACATTGCTACTGTAAAAAAAGAAGGGTCAGATCAGACCACCTCACTTGAAAGCAAATATATGTGGACTCCCAGCAAGCAATGTGGGTTTTGCAAAAAACCACATGGCAACAGGTGTGTGTGTGTGTGTGTGTTTGTACATATGTGTATGGGTGCGTACATTGGGAAACTTGTAGGATGAGGATTGAGATCTGTGTGAGAACTTTCTAATAAGAAAAAAATTAATATACAGAGACTTCCAAAAACCCCTTACCAATCCTGGATAAATGATAGAAACCTGGAACCATTGAATTTACAGCTAGATCATTGTAGAATATCTTAAAAAGCTTAGTTTGAGCAATCTCATGTACATAGACATGCTTTGTCATTGTAACCAGTCAGAATTTGATGTAGTTACTGCATCTGATAAAAACCAACCCCCTTTTGCTAATCAGAATTGTTATGCTGCCTCAGGACTGGAGGTTATGTCATTTTATTTGACTGAGAACTAGTAATAAAGTGTAAAGCTCTTAATGGAATGGCTATTTTTCTTTTGAGGCTGTTATTTTTTTAAATGATGCACTTGAAACACCAACCGTTACCATTCAAAACCAACATATTTGATCTCGGAACTAAGTTCAATAGCAAAAGCAACTGTTAGCTTACCTAGCTGAATTTTGTGTGTATTATGGAGTAGACTGAAAAATATGTATTTGTTTTTTGAACATTTAATAGTTCAAAGAATTTGTGAATTCTGGCCTTTGAAAATTTTAGAGTCGACGTTACCACTACTTTTATGGTAGGGTTATTTTGGACTCCATTTTTCGAAGCTTACCACATGCCCCATCTTTGGAGTATTTTCCTCTGCTTTCTTTTGAGAAGGGACAAAGATAAAGTGATGTCTGCTGCTGCAGATGGTGCTGATCAAGTACCCATATTGCTCTTGAGACTGATGTCAGTGATTGTATACTAAAAAGAAGGAAAACAGACAGTAAAGTTACATGACAGTTTCCTCTCCCAGCTCTGTCAGATTACATAAAAGTGAAACTAAATTTAGAGAGAGGCAGTCAGTAAACAGCATGGTATACATCACTGTAATTGGGAGTAAGAGGGAAGTTTGGGGATTGTTAAACTAAGTTTTATGCCATAGACGTTGGTAAATTTTTTGTTTGTTTTGAGACAGACTGTAGTAGAGATCGTTTGAAAGCTCAGTATGTAATCTGTGCTGTCCTTGATCTTGGGGTCCTCTTGGCTCTGCCTTTATGCTGCTGAAATCTTTACTGTTTATGTCTTATTTTAATGTCAGGAATTACTCTATGAAAAAGTATATCCTTGCCTTTAAATTTTGTAGCATGTTTGAATATAGTGCTACCTTTATCCGAGTTACATACTTTTCCATGGTTTGTACATTTATGGTATGTTCACATATTTCAAAGGGAGCTTACTCTGTCTCAGAGATGTAAGGATTAACTCACATTGTTAATTGTACTTTTAATAAAAGCCAGACCTTTGTCTTATGTAGTATCTTAAAATCACAACACTGACATATGGTTAGAGTCAGGGACTAGGAACCTCAAGAATTACTTTGGCATAGAGTTTGAACCCATGTTCAGTATGTTACTATTAGCTTTTTAAAAATAACTTTTGTCTTAATGGTGTAGTCTTCAGGAGTTTGCCCAAGCTCTATAGTGGTAATAGTCACTTCATAACTTCAGCAGCTACTTGAAGTAAAAATTACATAAAAAAAAAAAAGACTACATAAAGATTACATATTCTCTTCTACCTACCTACCTTCCTTCCTTCCTTCCTTCCTCCCTTCCTTCCTTCCTTCCTTCCTTCCTTCCTTCCTTCCTTCCTTCCTTTTCTAAGGCTGCTATATAAAGTATGGACTTCTTTTGTTTCAGTCTGAAATATAGCTTATCATGATAGCTTTGGGAACTAGATGTTGACTCTGTGTAATTGAAGTAGATGATGTATATTGGAAAGAATTAACTTCTGAATTGGCTCTTTAGACACCTTTACTACTTTTTCAGTTTGTGAATAAAGAAGCTAAGCCATTGGTTGGGATATATATATATACATACACACATATGTATATGTATGTATATATATGTGTGTGTATGTATATATATATATATATATATATATATATATATATATATATATATATATAATCTTCAGCACCAGATTGTTGTGGGGTTTTTGTGTGTATGTGTTTTTTTTTTTGTTTGTTTTTTGTGTTTTGAGACAGGGTTTCTCTGTGTAGCTCTGGCTGTCATGGAACTCACTCTATAGACCAGGCTGGCCTTGAACTCAGAAATCCACCTGTCTCTGCCTCCCAAGTGCTGGGATTAAAGGCGTGCGCCACCACTGCCCAGCTCAGCACCACATTGTTACATTGTCTTTCCATTTTTAAATACCTAAAGCATACTTTTCACATAATTTGTAATTTTTTAATTTTAATTTACATGCATAAATACAGATCTATTATGAAAATAGGAAATTTATTATCTAATTTTATATACTGATCATAGTGAAAGCTATTTGAAATAGCACATGTGACAGTAGAATTGATTAGTATTTTACACAAATTACAATTGGAAATAGCTTTTTTGTATATATGTCCACTTGGATGTTATGTTTTGTATTATGGATCTACTGACATAACATTACGTTCTTCTATCCTACAGACAATAGGTCTTTGATACAGACATATCAAAATTATTCAATATACTTTTAAAATGAGACCCTTGTTTACTTTTACATAGAGGTGATTTTTTGAATCTTTTTACAAGAAGGCATTTTGAGTGGAAATGTTCTTAAAGTTACTTTGTGTTATGTACTTTTGGCTTCTCTTCTACCTTTGTCTGGAAGATGTATGCGTCTTTAATTTGTAATGCATTTTCTTAACCCTAATTATAGGTTGGACAAAATCTCAACAAGCAGCAAAAAGTCTCCTTAGCAACATTAAGTTACAGTGTTATATTCAGAAAAGAAAACTTTCCAGAATAAATGGTTCTGGTTTTCTCATTTTATGTTTTATAGACTATTTTTCTTCAAAGATTAGGTTGACTATTAAAGATGATTTTGCATTTTTATCTGTGGAATAAAGTCTTATGTAGTGGCAGGATGTTTGGGGCTGTTACTTAAATTACCTACAGAATTGTAGGCCCATATTGTAACACCTGCCATGTTAATTTGTGCCCTGTTTCTTTTAAGATCAAGTTTTCATAGAATTAACTCTATAGTTTACTTTAACAGCTAAGGTCTCCTAAGGTTTTTTTCTGGCTCTTATCAAAAAATTAATTAGACATACAAGTTGCTTTCTGTTTTTCGTAGACCTAATTTTTTTTTACTGTCTGTTTTTTATGTGAGCATAGTAAAAAAAAAAAAAATCCATGAATATTGCTGCATTTTTTCTCTTAACTGTTACATACTGATTTGCTTGAGTCAACTTACTCAGCAACAGTAGATTCTCATATTTTCCATAAAGAAATTTCTCCTTTTATTAATCACACATCAAGGAGTGGCAGAAGTGGAGTACTGGTTCTTGGCATCCCACTGCTACGGATCTTATGCTGTGCTTTCTAAGTATCCCCTCCTAGGCCTTTAAAGCAGTACAGCCTGAGAGGAGATAAGGAGGGTTCCTCCTCCAGCCATCTCTGCTCCCCCTCTCTTTCCTCTTATTTTGGCTTCAACAATATTTTTTTAGTTCATGGTTTTTAGAAGTTCCTAAGTAGAAATTGGTGTTAACAGTTCCAATTGACTATATTAAAGTAACCCCCACCCTACCCCTGGCCCCAGGACACGGGTGTTTGCTACTAGTTTTTTTTTTTTTTTTTTTAAGAAAGTTTTATCTAAATAACATTGTTCTTAAAACCAAACCTAAAGTACTAAGATGACATCTTTAGATGACAGTTTTGTATTTCAAAGCATGTCAACAATTGAGTGTAAGCATTTCCAAAATAAACTTGAAATGAGCAATGATGAAATAATTTCTTGGTAAATTTTATGATCATAGATCAGTGAGGTGGCCTGGTTACATCAAATGGAAGTTTGAAAATGCTTTTACACTGTTATATGATCTGTCACTTAAGGCTGAAACCATTGCAAACTTAACTTGAAGTCAGTGCAGCTGTGGTTGTAGAAGAGAACCACTCATTTTCCTTCTGAATCAAAGCTGTTTATACTAGGCAGTTGGCTTCAGGAAATAGCAATGTGTGCACTTTGCATGGAGAAAGGAAAGAGCATTAAAGTATTAAACATGAAAGAATTCTTCAAGATCCCTACCCTGTGGAACAACTGTCATTGAGACATCATAAAATCATCAAATATTTCAAAGAGAAACTTCCTTACAAATAAATGTTACATTATTTAAATGCTCTCGTGGCTTGTGAATAAAACCTACTTACCCTGATTTTTCAAACTAAGTGCATCATAGGAAAGGTGAAGACGAATGATGATGTCGGCAGCAGACAGACCACTGAGGCTAGAGAAGGGCCAATTGTAGCTTGTTTCCTAAGACTCAGCATCATGGTTGGGGAGGCAGAAATGCACACACAGGATGAAGAACTGCTGGAGAGGAGGGATGGATTTGGCATCACTTTAAAGACACCTCCTAAATGGAGCACTAATTTTGATACTTACTTTGATACTTTGACATGAAATCAGGGCCTTAGGTTAGTTTAAACATTCTATCTGTTAGAGAATGCATTTTTAAAGGAGCAGGGCATGCTCGTGCTCCGTGGTGCCATTATTAACAAAATCAGTGCCACAAAGTGCTCAGATTATAAAAGGCTATCCCAAATCTTTTGAGATGCCACGAATTGCCAGACAGAAAGAAAAGGGGGGTGGGAGTTTGACATCTGAGTATTCCAGTGAGCTGATAGCATCGCTAGTCATGCGTGAGTTGCCATTTTATTCCTAAGTTGTTGCAAATACCTTTAGGTGAACCACAACTTGGCTTCTGAACCATGAGGTGATGCAATAAAGGAAAAACTCTCAGGAAATCAGAATCAAAACCTAAATTTGAGAGCATTCGTGTTAAGATGGAGTGCTGTTTATTGGGCAAATGAGTTGATTTCCCAGAGCATGAAAGGCATTAACTAAGGAAGTCCACACCCAAACGTAAACACGAATCCTTCAGCTGAACCATGACATTGGATCAGAATGGTTCAGGTTACATGGTGGTTGCCAGGAATGAGAGACGTAGATTTTTTTTTTTTTAGTCAAATCCCCTAGTTTTCTATATGATCTCACCTTTTAAATTGGATAGATTGTGACTGAGATTTCACACCTCACTGGGTCTTTATGTGCTTTGTTCTATGGTATTTTTGTACAGTGGGCTACCAGTTTTCATGACTGCCTTGTGTCCTCATTCCTATCGCGCAACAGCATCTTCTGTCATTTCTTACTAGAGAGGAGAGTTGCTTGATTTAAAAGTTATGTTATCATGGAATACTCCTTGGGAACTTGCTCCATGTTGAATTGTTGCATTCATGGAAAATAGGAACAGTGTCTGAACATTAAACATTTTCACTTGATACTAAGTTTTTTAAAAGAAATCACCTTTTCCTCTTTCTCCCCTTTCAGGTTTATGGTCGGCTGTGGGAGGTGTGATGACTGGTTTCATGGAGACTGTGTTGGATTAAGTCTTTCTCAAGCACAGCAAATGGGAGAGGAAGACAAAGAATATGTTTGCGTAAGATGCTGTGCTGAAGAAGATAAAAAGAGTGACGTACTAGACACAGAGATTTTTGAAGCCCAACCCCCCATCGAAGCCCACAGTGAAGATAAAAGGATGGAGTGTGGAAAGCTGACGACGTCATCGAAGCACTCGGTCACTGACGATAAACACAGACACTCAGATGACCCCGGGAAGCACAAGGTCAAAATTTTGAAACGGGTAAGCTTACCAGACTGTATGTTTGTTATTATTTATGGACCTAAATGAGAGTCATACAGTGTACATTCTTACTTTAGCAGGAAAATGAGTTGGATTTAAGGCTTGGGGTTGAGGGCTAGTTCTGTTGAAAAGTGAGGACTTTGGCATATGCATTTTTTTTTTTTTTGTGCTGTCGCTGAGCTGTAGGTTTCTATTTGAATCTTTGTTGTACAATGTTTATGTGGGTGTGTGGCCTAAGTATAAATTATGCTTAGTAAGTACATTTTTTAATCTAAATATTTACTGAAGGTTTCACAATTTTGCATTTTTTAGAATTAAAAAGTATAATTGTAGTCTTTGATCTCATTTGCTTGCAAGTCACTTCTTCCACTATTCCTGTTGAACTGTAGACTGATAAAAGTTTGTTTTCCCTGATCTGGCATTCTATCTTATTTTATTTTTTATAATTTACCTAACATTTTATGTGCCTTGATGGGAGGGTATCAGATCCCTTGAAGCTAGAGTTACAGACAGTTGGGAGCTGCCATGTGCACGCTGGGAATTGAACCTGGTCCTTTAGAAGAGCAGAGAGTGGGGCTGGTGAGATGGCTCAGTGGGTAAGAGCACTGACTGCTTTTCCAAAGGTCCTGAGTTCAAATCTCAGCAAACCACATGGTGGCTCACAACCATCCAAAATGAGATCTGACGCCCTCTTCTGGAATGTCTGAGGACAGCTACAGTGTACTTATATATAATAATAAATAAATCTTAAAAAAAAAAAAAAGCAGACAGTGCTTTTAATCACTGAGCCATCTCTCTAGTCCCCCTGATCTGACATTTTAAACTACCTCCTAAAAGTATTTTCTAAACAAAATTTAAAATATTTTGTATTTAAGGGAAGGAAAGGAGAAAAATGCATTATTCTGTCCAATTAAGTTTTCTTTTATTAGCAGTGATTTTCCTCATCCTTGAATTAGTAGTAGAACCCTGAAGAGGAAATAACACAATGGCAATAAGTGTGTAAGAATAAGCATATTCTCTAAAAACGGAGAAAATTCTGATTTACGGGTTGGAGGCTGTCTGGCAGCCTTTGGTCCAGCCATTCTGACCTGGTGAAGCACTCGTGGCTAGGAAGAAGCAGTAGCTGTAGCTGCCATCTTAAAGGATGCTGAGGGAAGGAACACAGCTCTCTTAGAATGGCTCTCTCTGTTCGGCTTGTGCTTACCTTGAGTCTCATACACTCCCAAGCATAGCCAGGCTTCCTACTGTGGCAGGCAAAGTGAGGCAGGGAAGAGCGAGAGGGCATCTTCTGATAGCCTCTCCATTTTCCCCATTGTTTGCTGAGTCAGTTCTTTCACACACTCCTTTTGTGACTAGTCTTGCTTAAGCTCCATTTTGGCAAACCTTTGTGACATTCAACATTTCTGTCTGACAAGATGTTTGGAGATCTTCTTGGTAAACATCAAGTTAATGGTTGATATTGCTGAGTGCTATATTACCATTTTGCAGTATGTTCTCTGAAAACTCATGAATTTCATTAACTGTTGGTCATTACATTTGGTATAGTTTCTTGTCTGTTTGGAAACATATTGTCTTTTGGCTGAACTGTATCTTTCTTACCTAAAAAGATGTTATAAAAAGATGTTACCATTGTTAATGTTGTCGGAAATCTTAGAAGCTGTTCTGTTTATAGATCCATGCAACATTCCATCATTGCTTGGTATTCTTTTTGAAAGTCCCCACCCCTTTTATTTTAATTTTTGAGGCAGGGTACTGGCTATCCTGGAACTCACTTTGTAGACCAGGCTGGCCTTATACTCATAGAGATCCACCTGCCTCTGCCTCCTAAGTGCTGGGATTAAACACATGCTCCACCATACCTGGCTGATGGTGAACTCTCGAATCTTTGGATTAATCTGGTGGAAATTTATGCTGCCTTCTGTTCACATATGATTTCCTATCATTAGATTTCTCTTTTGAAATATTTATTGCATTTCCGTGTGTGTTAGGAATGATATGATATTAGCAGACCTGTAACAGTAAAACATGTTTCTGGGGCTAGAGAGATGGCTGAGCAGTTAAGAGTAGTGGTTGTTCTCTCAGAGGAGCCAGGGGAGATCCCTAGTGTTCACAGCATAGCTCACAGTTCTCTGTAGCTCCACAGGCACTGGGCATGCATATGGTGCACTTATGTGCATACACAGAAAACAAAAATAAGGCTTAAAAACCACCCCACCACATTTCTACTCTTAATATTAAGTCTAGTTAGAAAATTAAAAAGTAAGTGAAAAGTGAGAGCATTCTTCTTACGTTAAAGAAAATAATGTTTCCACGTTTATCTTGATCTTGGTCTGTAAATGGTTATTCTCCCTGTGTTTCGGGATTAGCGTGATATGATTAATTTCTCTCTGAGAAGTAGCAGGTACATTGATGGTACCCATGGGAGTTAAAATTGCATGTTGACATCCTGGGAACATAACTGGTACCTGTGTTGAAGTTAATGAGCCCTGTTAATTCTTTAGGAGTATATAGGTAAATGCAGGTGCTCACTTATCCACAGCCCCTTCCTCCTTCATATTTACAGCCAACTAAGGTCCTTCCAGCCTGATGTCTGTCTTGTTTTCCTCTTTCATAGGAAGTTATACACTCTATACAAAGTAGATGTTTAACAATAGAATCTTGTGTTTTTTAATGATGGTAACTTATTTTTGTGTATATATATTTTTTAAAGATTTATTTATTTATTTTATATATGTGAGTACACTGCCACTCTCTTGAGACACACCAGAAGAGGGCATCATATCCCATTACAGATGGTTGTGAGCTACCATGGGGTTCCTGGGAATTGAACTCAAGACGTTTGGAAGAGCAGTCAGTGCTCTTTACCACTGAGCCATCTCTCTTAGAGGTTGTAATGTTAACTAGATTTAATTTTTTTTTTTACTTACATATTATTGAGGTTTGTCTTAAATAGTAAGTAGTTTTTGTTTTAATGAAACAATACTATTGTATTTTTCAGGAGTCTGGTGAGGGAAAAGCTTCCTCTGACAGTAGAGATAATGAAATTAAGAAATGGCAGCTAGCCCCTCTCCGCAAGTTGGGCCAACCACTTTTACCTCGGAGATCATCAGAAGAAAAAAACGAAAAAATAACAAAGGAATCTGCGGCTCTCACCTGCGCAGGAGAGAGAGCGGGGAGATCAGGTAGGAAGACTGCTAGAGATTATGGACTGTGTATTTAGTATTACAGAAGGTTGGGGTATCTTGGAAATGTTTTGGGGAAAAAAAAAATAACCCAACCTGAGTGCATACACTTTATGGCTCTAGAAGGACTCTTGATCACAGGAGATTCTAGGTAGCACTTCGCACCAGGACTGTTTGAATAATGAGCTCTGGGCTCTGACGTTATTTCTAAATACTTAGTCTGCATGGATTTAAATGTACATCATATATTATAAAGTGTCTTTTAAAACAGTTTAATGAGTTTAGTTACTTTTTAAAATTAGGTACTCATGAGAAGCAAGAGTCAAAAAAGAAGAAAGTTGAGAAGGGTGGATCGAGTGTGCACCCGCCTGCCGCGGCCTCCAAGCCTTCTGCAGATCAGATCAGACAGAGCGTACGGCATTCTCTCAAAGATATTCTTATGAAAAGGTAAAATGTTGTTATCACTGGAGGTCAAATGGCATTGGCTTTTCATGAATTTGAAAATAATTGAATTGTCTTCATTTTAAGACTTACAGACTCAAACTTGAAGATCCCAGAGGAGAAGGCAGCAAAGGTTGCCACAAAAATTGAAAAAGAACTTTTCTCTTTTTTTCGGGACACGGATGCCAAGTA
This sequence comes from Mastomys coucha, assembly GCF_008632895.1. NCBI lineage: Eukaryota > Metazoa > Chordata > Mammalia > Rodentia > Muridae > Mastomys > Mastomys coucha. The sequence continues at coordinate 58,858,373 of NW_022196896.1, read as the reverse complement.
TAAGAATAAATATAGAAGCTTGATGTTTAATCTAAAAGATCCTAAAAATAATGTAAGTAATTTGTTTTGTCTAAGTTTTCTTAAACTAATTTAATTTTGTAAGTGTGTGCATGTGTATATTTGGGCATGCATATAATGTGGTTCTTCTGTTAGAGGACAGCTTTGACGAGTCATTCCTCTCTAGAGTGTGTGCAGAGAGTTACATGGAGGTCATCAAGCTGGGTGTCTTACCCATGGAGCCATTGCACTCTTGTAATGAATGGCTCTGCTTGCCGTGGTCTGAACTGGGATCTACGACTTTAATGAAACAGCCCTCCCTCATAGGTTCCTAATTGGAGTGAGATGATCAGTTTGGCTCTTGATTTAGACTCCATAAATATGTCCTGCAAGAGGTCCTTAGTCTGAGTGACTCCGAGAACAGCTGTGACCATGATCCACCACATTTGTAGATGTCAGTCACGTGGTGAGGATGTGGAGCATCCCAGGGTAGCTCACACAGCATTCTGTGTGTGGTTGGTTTGCTTGTAGTGCTAGGGATTATTAAACTCAGGGCCTCATGTCATAAAGTTTGCTCTCCACAGCTGAGCTCCTTCTCACTAAGAGCATTATTTCTCATTGGCAGAGAAGGGGATGTAGCTAGGGATGACTTTTAAGTTTCTCTTTCTTCTACTTCCACCTCGTGAGTGCCAGGATTACAGTCCTGAGCCACAGTGCTTGATGTACATGTCTCTGGGACTCATACCCAGAGCTGCATGCATGCTGAGCAGGCACTTTAACAACTGAGCGTAGCCCAAGAACAGGATATTTGAATAAGCTCCTGTGCTACTGATTTAGAATCCTATCCATCAGTGGACAGTGTTGGGAGTCTGTTGAACCATGGGTTTGGATTTATGTGCACTTTCTTCTCTTCACTATCTCTTCCATAACCCAGTTAAATGAATAAAAATTTACTCTTCAGTATTCTTCAAAATCTCTGTTAAGCCTAAGCATTTTTTATTTAAACCTGTAAGTAGAACTTTGCTCACTCAAATAGTCACATTTCATTGTAAACTAAAAATAAAGATCCAAGCCTGACAGCACATGTTTAACATCAGAGCTCTCTAGGGAATCTGCGACAGAAAGATCACCTAAGCTGTGAATTTCCAGACAGCCTAAGCAACATAGTGAGACTTTGTCCTTTCCCCAGAAAAGTATGTTAAATTATTTTTACCAAATTAAATAAAACTTTATTTCAAAATACATTTTAGCTGTGGATTAAACATTATCGCTCTCTTAATTATATCTTGGGATTTCTTGTTTCAGACTTAGCAAAAACCCAAAAGGTGTGTGTGTATTTGTATTTGTATGTGTGTATGTGTTTACACAGTAGAAAGTTCTATACTGCATATGCTAAGCAACAGTTATGCAGTGAATACTTTCAATTTTTCAAATATAAATATAACTATTTTGTTTGCTATATTTATGTAGGTGCATTGAGAATTTTTGCTAAAGATTATGCTCTAGATTATGGAATTAAATCTCTTTATATAAAAATGTTCACATCAGTGATGTAAGTTTACATATTAATATTTGCTACAATATAGACATCTCTCAAAAATCATGCATTTCAACAGCAGATCAAAAATACTGGGGAAAAATTGCATGTGCACTAATGTTGTATAAGCTTGTTTTTCCTAGTTGTTACTCCCTATGTAACATGTGTAACAAGTATGCACACAGTTTTTAATGTGTTAAGAAAATATAGAGACAGTTTAAACTATAGTCACATGACAGTGTTACAACAGTAAGAAAAAGCCATCATTAGGTGATTTTGCACATATCAGAGTGTATTTAAATAATCAAAGGCAGCTAAGCCCCTTCTTTATCACTAAGTAGTAAATTTTAAATGTGTATTATTGTTTGCATGGACTATTGTTGACTGAAATGTTATTTCACACACAGCTATGTATGGGATGGGGTATATAGGTTATATGCTAATAGTACATAGTTCCTATTGGCAGTTTAAACATCAAAGATTTAGATTTTGGGCAGAGTTCACAGAACAGTTCCCCTAATAGTTAGGGGAAGTATAATTGATTGAAGTATTTTCAAATATACTTACAGCTGTTGAAGAAAAATCTATGTTGTATAGTCTGTCATGGACCAAGAACTACATATTATATAAACTAATATAAGCTATAATAAGTATAATAATAATGTATAGGATAAAATATAATATATAAACTAATTAATTTAGAAACATTCCTTGGTACTCAAATGAAGATTCCTTCCTTTTCCTTGCAGTTAGTTCTTTGCTGTGGTCTCCACTCAAGCCTGCCAGGATTCAAATGTAAAAATCTTAAAAAACCAGAGAAACAGAGACTCCACTACATTGATTAAAACACTCTTTTATTCAGTGCCTTTCTCTAAGTGGTGTGGTTATTATAATTTGTTCTGAGGTAGACTTAAAACAGTTCTTGGACAGGTGTATAATGGTTTCATTACACTTGCTCTTTCATGTTGGTTTTTACATGGATTTTCTTGTTTAGGGAATAGGGGGGTTGGTGGAAAGAAGTTTAACAGAATGTTACTGTGTAACTGTCCTTAAATTCCATCCTCCTGCCTCAGTCTCAAGATTGACTGCTGGGATTACAGGAGTGGCCACCACACTGGCATCAAATTGAATTTTATATAGGATGTGCTTTATGTTTTACTCTTCTAGAATATAAAGCTGTTAGGCCGTATGCATTAGGTTAATTATTACTTATTCTTTTTTTTTTAAACTTTTATTGCATTATGATGAGAAAAGTTACATGATTTCAATTTATCTGAATTTGTTAACATTTAAAAACATTTTAATTAAATAGAATTGAATTACATTCTTGTTCCCCTTTTGTACCACCGCTCCTCCCATAAACCCCCTTCAATACCTACATTATCTTTTTTGTCGTATTCCTTAAAATTTATAAAATACTATAACAATAAAAATAAGTATTATAAAAGTTGTTTGATATAAAACAACAGTCAATTTAACAGTCTTATGTAGAAGCTTGTCTACAGCAATAGTGAAAATACATTTTTCTCAATATAAATTTTAAATAACTCCAAACATATTAGCTGTATACTTAAAAATAATACATCACTACTAGTATTTTCTTAAATGAACATGAATATATAAAGTCTTTTTGTTTGTTTTGTATTTAGTAGAGTTTAAAATCTTGGCTCTTACTGTGGTACAAGCCCAAAATAAGAACAATTTTTAGACATTGGGTTTCATTGTAATAAGGCTGTATTTCAATGACCCTCACATCACCAAAGGATTTTACCTCCATCGTAGCTAAGCTGAGAGTTGACAGTTCTGTTGCACTAAGAAATGAACTGTAGGCTCGATTTTTGGATACAGACTTCCTGCTATGGTCAGAGCTATTTGACTGGAGTGAGTGACTTCATTCTCAGCCCACAGAGAACAGGTTACATTCATTTAAGAAATGGTATAGGTATTAAGATGGTCTATCCATAAAGTCATTCAATTATTACATATTCTTAAACCAGGCTTTAAAGTAGCTTCAAAGTCAAAGTTTGCTTATTGGAAGTTCACATATTACAGCTCTTTTTTGGTTTCTAAATGTTCGTGTCTCCTTTTCTTTTCATTTTAAAATCCTGCAGATATTATTTAAGAAAGTTCTGAAAGGAGAAGTAACCCCTGATCATCTTATACGAATGAGTCCAGAAGAACTGGCCTCCAAAGAGTTAGCCGCGTGGAGACGAAGGGAGAACAGACACGTAAGGACATCTGTAACCGTGTGTTCTGCTTGGCTATCAAATAGATCAGTCAACAGAGTGCAAGGAAGACAGGCTTTCCCTGCTGTTAATTCATAGTCTCTATCCTACCCTTGATCTTCTCTCTCCCTTTCCCTTTTCCCTTTTCCCTTTTCCCTCCCCCCTCTTCCTTCTTGTCCTCCTTCTCCTTTTCCCTCCCCAACTCCATTTTGGCTGGGCCAGGTGATTCACTTTCTTCAGCATTCCAAGTTGCTGAGTCTACTGGTATGTGCCACCTCACTTTTTTTTTTTTTTTAAGATTCTGTTATTTTTATGTATTTGTGTATTTCATGTATGTATGTATGTATGTATGTATGTATGTATGTATGTATTTCATGTGCATGTAGTATCAAAAGAGGGCATATGCCTTAGGGTTTTTCTTGCTGTGCTAAAACCCCAAGGCCAAAGCTATGTGGGGAGGAAAGAATTTCTGGGTTTATATATCCTGAATCAGTCTATTGAAGGAAGCAAAGACAGGAACTCAAACAGGGCAGGAACCTGGAGGCAGGAGCCAATGCAGAGGCCATGGAGGGGTGCTGCTTACTGCTTTGCTTCTTTTGACTTGCTCAGCTTGCTTGCTTACAGAACCCAGGAACATCAGCCAAGGTGTGTTCCTACATTGTGTCCCTAACAGTAAGCTGGGCCCTTCCCATTGATCATTAAGAAAATCCTTGCAAACCTGTCTGTTTATAGTCTGATCTTGTAGAAGCATTTTCTCAATTAGGGTCCCCTCCTCTCAGATGAGACTGTAGTGTGTAAGTAACTAGTCAGCACAGCTTCAGGTCCCAGAGAATTGGAGTTAAAAACAGTTGTGAAGCTCCATGTAGGTCCTGGGAAGTGAGCCTGTGTCTTCTGTCAGAACAAGTGCCTTTCCCTGTGAGCCTCTCCAGCCTCTGCTTCCTAAACTGTTACTTTTATTGCCTGTCTTCATCTCTGCAGGGTTGGTTGGTTGGTTTGTTTTTGCTAATCACCAGATTATAGAATTATTTTATGACTTGTTATTTGCAAATCAGAACAATTGGAAAGTAAGCATTAACCAACCTGTGCTCTCTGTAACCAGTTTGAATGCATTACAAACATTAACATTTTAATGAATCAAATTGTTCGATTCTAAAACTTTGTAAAATTTTAGAATCTTACTATCAGGTTTCATGGGCAGAATTTCTAAAGGAAGTCAGGCTGTTTTTAGAAGTAATTTATTGAGAGGATAAGATGACTTGTCATGTATAAGTATGCATAGAAACAGAAATGTTGTTATGTTTATATGGTACTATCTCAGATCAAACTGAAGTATTGTAATTTTTATACTGTATGAAATTTTTAAAATAATTTCTCAAAGTCACAGGTGCCAAAATTTTTCAGTTGGGATTTCTACTTGCAATACCTTTAATGTCAATCTTTGAAGATTAATTAAAAAGTCTGCTCATTCATTCATTCATTCATTCATTCAAGGAAAGAGCTCACTATAGCCCAGTAGTCCCCTTGTTCCAACTTTCCCTGAGTGCTAAACAGCCACTTGCACCACTATGTCTAGTAAGATTGAGGGAATAGATGATTTTGAGCATTTCTTTTCAGATATAGCCATTAGCTGCTCATTTTAGGAAATAATGATTATATATGGCTTGCATTGGCCTGCATAATGTACAGGATTCTTTTGTTCATGGTGCTTGTCTGAGTGACAGACATTAACCTTCCCTGGCTTGTGCCTGAGGTGGTCTGAAGGTCCTTGGGCCTTCATGCAGTGCATCATACTATTTTTTTTTTTTTTGCTTTGATTTCATATAATCTTGCCTCCTCTTTATTTTGAAAATAATATTAACATCATCTTTCCTTCCACATTCCAAATCTGCCCTTGCCTTACCTAAGCTTTAAAATTAGCTACATTTACTGTGGAGACCATGTTTTTCTTTTCTTTGTGTAATAAAGACCCTTTACCCACTGAACAATCCCACTAGTCCTATTGACTTTTTAAATATGAGATAAATGCACAGACCTTTATAGTCCTTACTGTTCTTTGCTCTAGTATGCACATGCACATGCCTGCGTGTGTGCATGTGCATGTGTGTGTGTGTGCATGTATACATATGTGCACACACACACACACACACACACACACACACACACACACTGCCCCGCTCTGTCTCATACTCTTGTTATACTTGCTAACTTTTACATGTTGTTGCGGAGTATCTTCCTTTTAATTACCAGTGTTAACTAGAAAGGTCCAGGAGACAGGAGAAGTGGGTTACCTGGCTTTTGTTTTGTAACCATCGATTGAGCTAGTATTGGAGGGATATGCCAGAACATCAGATGAGGCATATGAGTCAAGTTTATTCTTGGCTCCTTGCAAGCCAATTTCAAGTATAAATACTGTACTTCGCACTCTGAGCGTTGCCTCTCGGTTACCTCCTTGCAGAATGTTAAGATGAGCCTCTCATGGCTGAGGCATTTAGAGTTCATTCTTAAGATCTGTCCACATTTCTATTGGTATTTTAATCAGAGAAAACTAAAAGTTAATTATAATTCTTTAGTTAAGTTCTCATGTATTAAGGCACATACTTTAAATGTTTCCTTAAAATATTTTCTCTAGACCATAGAGATGATCGAGAAGGAGCAGAGAGAAGTGGAAAGACGACCAATCACGAAAATAACTCACAAAGGTGAGATAGAAATCGAGAGTGATGCCCCGATGAAGGAGCAGGAAGCAGCCATGGAGATCCAGGTAGGGGCAGGTCTGTCGTGTGTGGTCCGCAGCTCCAAAAAGGAAGGTGGACTAAAGCTGTCCTCGTGCTCTTAGAGTAGAATATTGTTTAAAGTAGTGTGCTTTAAAGTAGGCTGTTTTACTGGGTTGGTTCTTAAGAGCTTAGTGCACATTGTCTGCATTATAGGTGCCTGTTAAAAACTCGTTAGAATCCTGAGGGTATTCGATACAGTAATTCCTTGGTGCTTTGTAAATAGTGTAATTTGAGAACTATTGTGACTTTTCTTTAATTGTATTAAGATGTGTTTTCTCTTGTATAATAGAAAAATGAGAAGTAAGGGGATCAGGGTCAAATACTAGTGGGAAAAATGACTTGAAGTTTCATTAAAATCTTTGAAAAATGAGTTGTTTTGAGTTTTTACTGTAAATAACAAATGCTAAGTATTATTTTTCTTAGAAAGTAAAACCAGCTTTTTGAATGTAATGGCTTGACTCTGACAACAACTTGATTTTTAAAATTGCTGCCAAAATTTATTGGTTAAAACTCATTTTTATTTCCACTTATGTTAGGAGCCTTCAGCCAATAAATCACTGGAGAAGTCAGAAGCCTCTGAGAAACAAAAAGAAGAGGTTGACTCCACGTCTAAAGACACCACTAGTCAGCACAGACAGCATCTGTTCGACCTGAACTGCAAAATATGCATAGGTTGGGAATTTTGCTTGCTCTGCTGTTGTACTCACTATTCAAGGGATATTTTTAACATAGCCTGTGGTTTGTAGTCAGGGTAGGTTTTATTCTCTGGTTTGGATGGTGCAACACCAACCCACTCCTATTGTATGAGAGTGGACCCAAGTTATAAACACAGAAGCAGACACAGCCGTGCTTTGCCATGTGCATAAGAGTGCAAACATGACAGTAGACATCGCTTAAGAAGACTTAGACTTGCCAGTTTTCAGAATGTTTGAGATTTTGTTTGTTTTCTTTTTTGAATATTAGTGTCCAAATCAGTGTCATTTTCTATTTTACACTGTTCAGGTTTAGTGACATGTGCTGTGCATTTATGGTTAGGAGTCGATAGAATACATATTTCTTTTTACTAGTTGGAGCTTATCAATATTTTAGGGAAAAATTCATTAGGGAGTCAGGTTTACTCTACGTTCTACAATGTTTTTATTTTAGTTTGTTACCATTCTCTTTTTTGTTTGTCTGTTTTTGATTTTTTGACAGGTTTCCTTATGTAACAGCTCTGGCTGTCCTAGCACTCACTTTGTAGATAGACTAAGGTGAGCCTCAAATTCAGAGAGATCTGCCGGCCTCTGCCTCCTTAGTGCTGGGATTAAAGGCTTATGTCACAACATTCCCCATTAGTGTTTTAACATTGTTTTCTTAATTTTTCACTTTCATAACTGAGGACTTACCAGCGACTTCTCATTTACACTGTTTTCTGTTTAAACATCGGTGATAATTGGAATGTAGTTAAAGGAGGCATTAAGTCAGTCCAGATAGAACCCTTCACAGTGTGAGGAAAGCACATTTCCGTTAGCCTAGGTCTCTGGGACAGAGGGGTGCCATTGATAAATTCTTTGGTTCTTAGAATAGGTGTAACAATTTGCTGTTAAAAAACATCACAGGTATGTATTATCCTAGGAAATATTTATTCAATCATTGAACCAAAGTGACATAATTTAGCACTTTTGAAAGTAAAAGTGCATGAAAATGTAAAACTTGCAGGTGACAATTTTATTATGGTGTTTTCTGGCTTTAGGTCGAATGGCACCACCTGTAGATGATCTTTCTCCAAAAACCGTGAAAGTTGTTGTAGGAGGAGTCCGTAAGCATTCAGACAACGAAGCAGAAAATCTAGCAGATGCATTGTCTTCAACTACAAATATTCTGGCCTCTGATTTCTTTGAGGAGGAAAAACAAGAGTCTCCCAAGTCAACATTTTCTCCCGCTCCACGGTAGCTTTTTCTCAGGCATAATTGTATAATAAGCGTTGCTTAATTGTACTTTAAGATGTGCAAACACAGAAAAGTGACATTTCCTAGGGACCTTTGAGAAAGTAACTATGTATACCCTAGGCCAATTGAGATAAGTGAACAGGACATTGGAAGTTAATTTATTTGAATGGATTTTAGATTTAAGAGATTTGAGAGTATGAAGTAATAACTTTCAAACTCTTAATTATGGGCTGAAAAGATGGTCCAGCATTTAAGAGCACTGGCTACTCTTACAGAGGACCTAGTTTCTATTGCCAGCACCCTTAAGGCAGATCATAATGGTCTATAACTCCAGTTCCAAAGGATCAGATACCTCCCTCCCTCTGCCTTCCATGGCCATGTACATGGTACACAGGCAAAACTCCATACACATGAAATAAAAGCAAGTAAATCTTTATAAACAAATCAGAAACAAATGATTTAAATACAGTGATCTCAAGAAGTAGGGGATATAGCCTTTGTTCTATGCATGTACTACCTTAGTCTACCTCAGAGCAGTTCAGAATTATATCTTTATAAAGCATGACTCTGTGGTTGTGATTGTAAATTTATAAATTGTAATGCAAACTTTTTATTGAGTTCATTTGAATTGAGTGAACAGTTCAATTAAAATATTGAAAAATATTTTAACCTATTTTAAAATTTAAATTTTTAAATTAAATTTAAAATTTAAAATAAACAAAATAAAATAGCTTTTGTTTTTATTGACATTTATTGATACTTATTTTTATTGTCTTTTTTGACATAAAATACTTTTAGTGATTATAGAAAGTGGACTCATTGATGGATATTTCATTACATTTATCTGTATGTGTATTCATGCTACAGTACTCATGTGGAGGTTTGAGGATAACTTTGAGGAGTTGATTCCTTCTTTCCACCTTTATTTGGGCTCCAGGTCCTTAGGAGTGAGGGCAAGTATATTTACCACTGCACCATGTGGCTGGCATGGTTGCTAACTTTAGTATCCTTTTCTAGTCCAGAGATGCCTGGAACTGTGGAAGTTGAGTCAACCTTCCTGGCACGATTGAACTTCATCTGGAAAGGTTTTATCAATATGCCATCTGTGGCAAAGTTTGTTACCAAAGCCTACCCCGTGTCTGGATCCCCTGAGTACTTGACAGAGGTACTTTTTTCTCTTTCCTTGTTTGGGTTTGCATGTGTTTCTAAAAGCAAAAGGCAGGGAGACATGCCGTTAATAATAATTTTAAAAATCTTTAATGCTGGCAAATTTATGGCAAAGTTAGCCTATGAAAAAAGTGTTTAGTTGTTAAAGAAACAGGATTCCAACACTGTTCAGGTTTCAAGTTCATTGTACCTGCCTGTGTCTGTCACTGTTCAAGTTGTCACACTGTTAGTCTCAGAGAGCACTGATCAGTCACTGCACTGATTCCTGTGGTTGGTTAAATAGAGAATAAATAGCAGGAGTGTAATACTGTGGTTAGTGACCAACTCTCAAGCCAGTATACATGAACTGAATACATTATTTTTGTGGATTTGATCCATTAGTTTTTCGTTTATTCTAAGACAAAAGTTATTGAAATAATTCATTTTGAATTTCAAAAAGCCTATATCATCTGATCATTCTCTATAATGGTAATGGTTTTCCTTTGATAAGGCTGAAATTTTCCTGTCTCACACTCGTCCCCTCCCCTTGTGATCTTAGTGTGCAGCCTGGAGGCCCTGTGTGTGGGCAGCAAGCCTTCTGTCACTGAGCCACAGCCCCAGTCCTTTACCCTCCCATTGTGCTGAGTCGCTGCAGAGCTGCTATTGTGCAGTTTATTTACTTGGACAATAATATTTTAGGAATGTGAATATTGTTAGAGAAAAATTAAACAGGCCACTAATGGTCTTTGGGGGGTAAAATATAACCCTTTAGAATTTTCATTTTTTTTTCTTTAGATCATTCTGAAGCTAATTCTTTTGCATGGATAATTAGGTCCTGGTCTCTCATACCCTTTTAAATTTGAATAAAGATATTTTTCTTAGTGCTATAGTTTTCAGTGTAGTTAGTTTCCTGAACTCCATCTCTGACTTTTATTTTATTTTTATTACAGCTAACATATCAAAATATTGAAAGGAACTAATGAGTTAAATAAACTTAATTCTACTTTCATGCTTTTCCTTGGTCTTCATAGGAAAAAAAAGAATATACTGAATAAGGTTTTAAAATTTTGTGATTAACTATATGTATATCAATATACATATGTATACATATGTGTATATCATATGTGTATATCATGTGTATACATATGTGTAGTTAAGCCCTTTAAAACTGTATTATTACAGAATTAATTTTCTCTTGCAAAAATATACTTTGTAATTAAATTGCATGAAATCTGAACTTCAGCTATTAATAATTAAGGATTCCTTTTAAAAAAAAAGGCATAAAGTGCTAGGCATGGTGGCACACACCGTTAGGAACACCAATGACAGAGGCAGGAGGATCTCTTACAAGTTTGGGGACAGTCTGGTCTACGTAGTTCTAGGAGCTAGAGCTACATTTTGCAACCCTGTTTCAAAAAAAACAAAATAAAGTAATAATGCTATCCATTGCCATTGAGGAGCAGAAATACCACCGCTCAGGCTCTGAATGTGCTGCTCTTCCTGATTCGTGCTCAGGCTCTGAATGTGCTGCTCTTCCTGATTCGTGTGCATGGTGCTGGCCACTGGGTCCTTGTGCTTGTCTATCCTGCCCTTAGATTTTGATCTTAGTGTTGAAGGTGTCTACGTCTGTGTGTCCTTAGTAACTGCATTTCCGCTATTATTTATTTGAAGTTGGTGTTTGAGATATGCTCAGTTGCTATCTCTCTATTGGATTTTATTTTCTGATGTGATGCAGTTTGTTTATTCTTTGTGTCTTCTGGGGATTGATTGAACCCTGAGTCTTACACATGCTCAGCACATGTTCTGTTGTCATGTTCTTAGCCCTGTTTGCTTGTTTTTATTCTTACTCAAATTATTTTCAAAGGTAAACATGTCTGAGTCATGGTACTGTAGTGAAGATGTTGTGTATTTGTTGATCATCTTTTCTTTTATCCATAGGACCTACCAGATAGCATTCAAGTAGGTGGCAGGATATCACCTCAGACAGTTTGGGATTATGTGGAAAAAATAAAAGCATCAGGCACCAAGGTGAGTAAACTCAACAATGCCAGTATGTTAAATGTTTACAGAGCCAAACTACTTAAAGTCTCACACAAGGAACCAGTGTCTCTTCTGGAGAGGGAGCTAATACAAATTGGAAATGTATATGACCTATCTAGGAAGTAAGGGGCCTGGGAGGTGATAGACAGCTCAGTTACAAAGTGACTGTTACACAGCTTGATCCCCACCACACACATAACATAGGATATGGAGGTGCACATTTATAAGCTCAGCCCTGGGGAGACAGATGTGTGGACCAAGCAGGCTAATTAGAGCTCAGGTTCCAGTAAGAGACTGTTTGTAGACAGCTAGAAATGACGCTTTGGTTAGTCTATAGATTCTAAGTATGAATACACAAACTGAAGGAAAGCCATTTGCTCAAGGCTGTGCAACCTTCCCTTGATGCTCTGCTTTCTGTATGTGTTCTCTGTAGCTTCTGTCTACACTGGCAGGAACTGCATTAGAGCAAGTATGAGGTTTACCTGTGTCAGACAGGGCACGGCCAAGCTCTGTCCGCCCGTGTAGACTATACTATGGTCCAGAGGTTCAGACGCTGCAGAAGACGCTGCGTGCAAGGCTTAGGGCTCTGGGTTTGTAGGATCAGTTGGGAACCAGGCTGCTTCTTGCCACTTTACTGTTTCCAATAGTGCATGCTTTCATCAGGCACAAACGTTCACAGGTCACCTAGCAGCAGTAGATGAGGGCTGCTCATCACGTTGTTTTAAAGGCAAACCCCAGAAATTGCAGTTGCCTCTGCTTGAGCTGTAGTTGGTGAGAACGGATTCACACAGCTGTGTGCAACTGGAAAGAAAGCAGGCAGAGGGGGCCACATGCCAGCCAGAAGTTAAGGCCTGTTAGTAACAGGAAGAGGAGATTATAAACTGAGATGTAACTTGTGCCTCTGTCACGGTAATGCTTCTCTTCGGCCATGGTCTCTGTTTATTTGCTGTAGTTTCCTAAACTTATAGAGAATAATATTTCAGGGAATAATTTAAATCCTTTTTTTTTTTGTAGAAATTTCTTGTTTTCTTTAGAGTGGCCAAAAGGGAGAATCTTAAACTGAGAAGGATCTTTTTTCCCCAGTATAAACTGTTGAATTGATATAGTGTTAACGGTTCATTGAAGCAGTTAAAAGATTGCTGTACTTGGGAGGTAGGGACAGGCAGACCTTAGGGCAGCCTGGTTTACATGGCTGAGAAAAAAGTTACTACATTGGTTACTATTACTTCTCTCTCTCCCTCCCGACCCCTCTCGCTCTGTATACACATTACTGTCCAGTACTTTATAGTATAGCCTTCAGCTTGAAATGACCTAAACACATAGTAGTTAGTTAGCTTTACATATATTAGTAATGTGATATCACTAGTACATTTTGGATATCTCTTATCCAGACTGCTTGTGATCAGAAATGTTTCAGATTTTGAGCTTTTTTGAATTTTGGAATGTTAGCATATATATGTATATATATGATAGTACCTTGAGAGTGGAGACTCAAGTATAATTATGAAATGAGTTAAGTATTACGTAAACCTTATAAACATAGACTAATGGTAATTTCATACAAAATTTTTGAGGTACCTATGTTTTGATTGCTTCCTATCACTTATAGATAGGTATGGAATCTTCTAAATATTGGCCTCCAAGTTTCAGAGTTGAGACCATTTATCTTTATAACCTGTACATAGTTCTAGGAGGCCGAACCATGCTTAGCTTACTAGTCTTCTTCTTCTTCTTCTTCTTCTTCTGTCGGTTTAGACTTAGTAGTGAAGCAGGCCTTTTCCAATTTGACTGAATACCTTTAAGAGAAAAACCTCCATTAGTAAAGTAATATCAAAATATGTTTATCTTTTTATTTGAAATAAAGCCAAGAACTCCAGATATAGGTAACAAAATTCTTGAGTTAGCCAATCTTAAAAAACTTAGGATCTGTTAATGTATTTGTTTTTAGAGTCTTTTATCAAAACCAGAACTCAAAATTAGATGAGTACTAATTAATAAACTATTTAAAAATCAAGCTACATTTTAGGTTACTATTTTAAGCAATTGTTTGTTATTCTCTTGAATAGGAAATCTGTGTGGTTCGCTTCACACCAGTAACTGAAGAAGATCAGATTTCTTACACATTGCTCTTTGCGTACTTCAGTAGCAGAAAGCGCTATGGCGTAGCTGCTAACAACATGAAGCAGGTTAAAGACATGTACCTTATTCCCTTGGGCGCTGCAGATAAAATCCCACACCCTCTTGTGCCTTTTGATGGACCTGGTAGGTCTATGTTTTGGTAATAGAATGGGTGTGAAATCAAGTGGGAGGGGGAGGTCCAAAGTAGAAGGAATGGCTGCTTTCTCTAAGATCCAGACTGTTAGAGATGACGTGACCTAGCTGGCCACCATTTAGTAGCTTGTATTGAAGTGCTTTTAAAACTCTGAAATGATTGAAAAGGACGACTAGTTTATGGCTGTTATCTTTGCTTATTTTCTCCAGGACTTGAGCTGCACAGACCTAATCTGTTGTTGGGCCTGATCATTCGTCAGAGACTGAAGCGGCAGCACAGTGCTAGTGCAGGCCCCAGTCACACATCTGAGACACCTGAGAGCGCCCCAACTACCGTGCCCCCCGACAAGAAAGGTAAAATGGACTCATCCACAGAGGAAGCAGCAGAGGAAGAAAGTGACTTTTTCAATTCTTTTACAACTGTGTTACACAAGCAGAGAAACAAGCCCCCGCAGCCCCTTCAGGAAGACCTGCCAACAGCAGCTGAACCTCTGATGGAAGTCACCAAGCAGGAGCCACCCAAACCCTTAAGGTTCCTTCCTGGGGTCCTAATTGGCTGGGACAATCAACCTTCTACTCTGGAACTAGCAAATAAACCCCTTCCTGTGGATGACATCCTCCAAAGCCTCTTGGGCGCCACTGGTCAAGGATTTGAGCAGGCTCAGCCAGCCGGAGAGCAAAGCACTCTCAACGAAATCCCTTTTATGAATGACCAAGCTAACCCAAAAGTACAGAAGACAGAGAAAGGGGAGGTGACTGAAGGTGAAGCCAAGGAGATAAAAGTTAAAGCAGAAAATATTTCAGCGTCTACAGGTCAAAACTCAGGAGTAGAAGAAACTTTATTGGTGGGTTCCTCTTCCATTTCTCCAGGGCCTTTGGCAAGTCTCAGTCTGAGAGGGAAACCACCAGATGTTTCTACAGAAGCATTCTTAACAAATTTATCAATTCCCTCAAAACAAGAGGAAACTGGGGAAAACAAAGAGGGAACATTAAAAAGACCCCTGCTCCAAGATCAAGAGAATAGTTCGCAAGATAATAGAACGTCAAGTAACTCTCCCTGCTGGCCTAGCACTGGAAAGGGAAGCATAGATGGTAATGGGAGCTGCAATGAGAGTCTTGTTCCTAACACAAGAGCCCCACAGTTTATCAACCTGAAAAGGGACCCTAGGCAAGCAGCAGGACGGAGTCAGCAGACAGCTCCCGAAAGCAAGGATGCAGAGAGCTGTAGAAATGGAGACAAGCACGCTGTGTCTGCTCCATCGCACAACACAGAGCCCATAGCAGAGCCCCTCAGTGGAGATGGAAAGCTGTCTTGGCTGGAGAAGAGCTCATGTGGAGAGCAGAATGATGACTCAGAGGCTGCGCCAGACTCCTCCTCAGCAGAAAACGTCAATTCCTCACAAGCAGAGCAAGCCGATCCTTCACAAGAG
>NW_022196896.1:58840882-58841988 GCF_008632895.1 Mastomys coucha | reverse complement strand
AGGGACCACACTGACAGAGCAAAAAGCAAAAGGTGAAACTCGGAGGCTGCTTCAGCCTCGCGTTTAAAAACTGTTACATGTGTGTCTTTATAAGATTGCCTGGTAGGACCGTGCCATCTTAACCACCCCCCCGCTATTGCTGGTTGGCAGAGCAGTAAAGTGCTGGTGCAGAGTCCTGTGCACCAGTCCCACCACCCCTCCTTCACACCGCTGTCCTACCTACAGGAATTTAATATTTTTAAAGTTTTACAATACTGTATATTCAAAGATTTGTTTAATTAATATGCAATAAATGCTTAGAAATTTTAGTTTTATTCCTTAATTGGTAAATATGGTTAACTATGAAATATATTTCCTGCCTCTAGTGAATGTCCTTTCTATAATGATTAATTTGAAAGTAATCTGTGCTCTGTACATTTGTTTTCAATTGCACTGTTTTTAAAGAAAATGTAGAGAAGCAGCAAAAAAGCCAAGTGAGTTCCTGGTCAGACCATACTAACTATTTAGGGGCAGCTTTTGACTGAGTCAAGAGCCCAGGAAGGCCATCTGTTGCTTTAATCTGCACTCACTGAAGGCGTTTCTTACCGTGTACTACAGTTTGTGGTAGGCCATATCCCATTCCTTTCTGGCTCTTCAGAAACTTGAATACTTAAGCTTGTACATGATCTTGTGTTTTGCTATCCTTTTTACTGTAAAATGTAAATATTTTAAGGGATATTTTGATTCTCAATATGATAAAAGAATTTCTCACCTACTTTGTGTGTGTGATTTGAAATTCAGTAGTAAAAGAGATTCTTTAAAGCTTCTTTTCCTCGAGACACTATTCTTTTACTCAGTCACGAGTCTGTACACACTGTCTGTACACACTGTCAGACACTGCCTAAGAGAGGAGTGGTTGTTCTTACATCTTAGATGATGCACGTCTAAAGAGGCCAGTGCTTAAAGCTGCTAGCAGGAAGCTTTGCCTTTGTCACGCACTTAGTTGCTATTATGTTTCTGAAAACTTATATATGATTAAACTTTGTTATACAGACTCAGTAATCATTGTAAAACTGCAGAACTTCTAAGTGATGTATTTTGATTTTTTTTTTTTTTTTTTTTTTTTT
>NW_022196896.1:58836213-58840872 GCF_008632895.1 Mastomys coucha | reverse complement strand
TTTTGTAAAATG
This sequence comes from Mastomys coucha, assembly GCF_008632895.1. Classification (NCBI taxonomy): domain Eukaryota; kingdom Metazoa; phylum Chordata; class Mammalia; order Rodentia; family Muridae; genus Mastomys; species Mastomys coucha. The sequence goes on along the minus strand of NW_022196896.1, from coordinate 58,840,860 downwards.
GTATGTTTGTAGGGAAACTGGAAAACTGAGTATGCCAGTTTGACTTGAAATAGAAAATACACGAGACTGTTCTTTCAGATCTAAACTTACCTATACCCCGAAATACATCCTGTGCTGATGTTTAAAACCTAAAGCAGTAGCTGCCAGATGATGCTAACAATTGAGACCCAGGCAAGAGCGATCAGTTCTTATCTACTTGTACCCATGAAGAATTCCAGTAACTCCACAAAATTAAGAAAACTGTTTCTAAAGAAGGATTACCAGGTTTTTGAAACTGAATAAACCTTGCTAGAGAAAATAGCAGTCAAACATTTTGTCTGAATTGCAAGGATTGCAATATTTTTTTTTTCATCTTTGCTTCTGAAATTTATCATCATCATGAAAGTTCTAAAATGAAGGATTTCCATTTAAATAAAGTATTTTTAACGTTTGGTCTACTTTTATTTTGGAAGTTAACTTGTTAGGGAAAGGAAGTCCTCACACGACCCCAGTCCATCCTAAGCATGGTCATTGTTCCATGACTGTGAAGAGATGGGTTCCTATTCCACCTGTGCCGGTAAATCTACTTTTACTGATTTATGTGGTTTGTGAGTTGACCTAACACCTGACTTGTGTTCTAAGGTACAAGTAAAAGGTAATGGGCTATTGAATGGGAACAGAAAGCTACAGTGAGCTCCTGAGTGTCAAGTATAGTGTTGAGCATTCATGTGAACTTTGACCAGTTTTGATAAGTGAATGGTTGATTTAGAGCTTAGGAATCGGGAACCTGGCAAGTTGCCCAAGGTTAGACTTCTGCAGTCAGAATCCAAGTCCCAGTTAAGCCCTACTTTCCTCTGTGGTCCCATGTGTTTAGCAGTGGCGCTCTGGAAGTTAGGATCAAGGGGAGCAAAAGAATTTCTAGCTCTTCATGCCATCAGTGTTCCCGAACCCCTCCTCAGCAATCTAAGGAAGACAGAAGGAATAGGAAGCTGGCTGTTTGCCCACACCTCCATCCGTACAGATTGGCTAATATGTTAGTCATGTGTTGGAACTCTCCAGTGCTCAGCTTCATTGCTGCTGTGATGAGTCCATGAGTTCTGCAGATGGAAATGCAGTGGGTATGCCCTTTCTGGGGAGTCTAGATGTGTTAGGGTTATTGTTTCCTAGATGAATAGAGCTTATGGCATGCATATATATGATTTATTAGAATGACTTACAGGCTAGTCTAGTTAGTTCAACAATGGCCATCTACCAATGGAAGGTCCAAGAATCCGTTAATTGTTTAGTTCACAAAACTAGATATCTCAGCTGACCCGTCAGTAGATGTCAGAATTAGCAGAGAAGTGGGATTTAATGCTAATGAAGGAGTTGAGTGGCCAATTTGAGTAAGTAGGCCTAAACAGCTATAAAAAGGGTTGCCATTCAAAGCTGTGGCACCTCAAAAGACTCCCCTGCCCCCCAAAAGTAGGTTTTCAATTTAATTAAAACACCCATCAGAGGTGAACCCAGCCACTTGGGTACAATGTGTGCCATCTGTGACCTCATTTTCTGCTGTGCAACCTGACACAGGTATTGCAAGGATTAAGATGTAGGTAGACATCTTTGAGGTTGGGCTTATACATTGTAAAGCAGTTGAATCATTAGCCTTCTGGAAATACAGAATGAGATCATTGTAAATGCCAGCAGTATAGAAGAAAATGGAGTGATGTTGAGTTTCTGTGCTTTATTTTTGTTCCTGCTTTCAAAGGGCACTTACGTAGGACCTTTTAAGATCACATGGAGGCAAAAATTGGAAATGTTCATAGTCTGTCATGTGAAGTGTACAGAGTCCCAGTTAAGTGAAAGTGCTCTCACCAAGCCACTTCTGGCCTCTTTAGGAGGCAGTAAGTTCTTAGGTGCTTCTGTATCTGCTCTTCCTTGTACTTGGAGTTAATTACTGAGGGTCATGGGCAGGTCCCAGGCTAGAGTAAGGCTGCAGCTGGAGGGAGCATGTTGAGGTCACCAAAGCTTATTCCCCCCTCCCCTCCCCCACACTGCTGTGGATCGAACCCTCTCAACACTGTACTACATCTCTAGCCCTCTAGTAATTTCGAGTTTTGATGATAGCCCATCTAGATATTAATACAGCATTTGCATGAGGGTGTAGCTTAGTAGATTTTTTTTTTTAAACCTAATATGTACAATCCCCAGTACCACATAGACAAGACAAGAGGATGCATCATTGTAATCTTAGCAATTTGGAGTGGAAGCTGCTACGTGGTAAGTTCTAGGCCAGCTGGGATACTTGAGACTTGGTCTCACACCTTAGAAAACGACAGGAAAAGTAGTGTCCATGGTAAGTTTAATGCCATGGGTTTGGTGAAAAATACTTTTCCAAAGTGCTTATATGGTGTATTTTATTCATATCAATCCACAGCCTCCCTCCCAACTCTCCTTAGCTCCCCAGCATCCATGTCCTGGAAGCAGGGTGACTGCCTGGCTCACCAGCTGTCAATTTCTTAAAGCTTCTATGCCAATAGTGGAGTCATTTATGCTGGAATCTTGACTGGTTTGATTTGGGGCAAATAATCTTAGCTGCTGCTTATACATAAGTGTACCCGCCATGTTACAGATTGAGGATTTTGTGGCTTTCCCCATCTGCCAGATCTCTCTTCCCACCCCCTTTTCTGCAGTGTTCCCTTAATCTTGAGAGCAGCATGTAAGCATAAGTATTTAGAAGGCAGTTTGACAGTGTAGCAGTTTAATAAAACTTATAAAATTTTTCTGCTAAAGCCAGTGGTCCTCAGCTTTTGACCAGGTTTACAGTACCAGGCATGAATTTCCCTCCTACAGAGTAAGCTTCATATCTAACCAGAATGTGGTTGGTTATCGCCATAACCATCATGCCATTACTGAGCCACTGAGCACATCTTTCTATGGAGCTCAATATGGTACCAAGCAAGCTTCAGTGCTGGGTCAACCATTGATCCTTTTTCTTCCCCAGCAGCTTCCATAACATCTGTATGAACTACATCTAAAGCTAGATATGGTGGTGTGTACCTATATTCAGGACTTGTGGGCAGGAGTGTGTGGGGGGTAAAAGTCTGAGATCTGTTTTCAGGGTGTTTAGGAAAGGAAGGAATGCCACCCCCACCCCCAGTTTGCTTTCCCCTTTTTACTCAGTCTGGGACTTTGGTTTAGTCCATGGAATGGTGTTGCCCACACTTAGGGAGGAGGCCTCATACCTGTTAACCCAGTCCCCCTCACAGATAACCCCAGCGCTTTGTTTCGTGATTTTTTTTCTTTTTAATTTATGTTTACATTCCAACCACAATTTCCCCCTCGTTCCTTCCTGTGTTATGCCAATCACCCCCCTACACTCCACTATCCACGTCTCTGTTTCTCTTCAGTCTTGATGGATCTCAACCATCCACTGCATTATCAAATTGCAGTAAAACTAGACACATCCTCTTCTATGAAGGCTGGACAAGGCAATCCAGTAGTGGAAAAGGGTCTCAAAGGCAGGCGAGAAAGTCAGAGACAGCCCACGCACCACTGTTAGGAGTCCCACATGAAGATCAAGCTACACAACTGTAACGTGGACGGCCTAGGTCAGGCTCATGCAGGTTCCCTGCTTGTTACTTCACAAGCTACTGTTTTCCAAGACCTCTCTGTGACCTGTGATCCATCAGTGCTTCATGTCAGCCACAGGGTGCCACTGGTTTTCTAGTTGGTGTTGCAACCATTGAATTCTGGAAATAGTAAACAGTAACCCTATCAGCGTCCCTCCAGCCTGCAGTGCGGGCACCGGCAGTGGAAAGAGAAAATTGTCGTTTATAATTGTTTCTGTACCTTCTATGGGGGCAAAGTGGGCTTTCATGTTTTAGCAAGAAAAACACTGGGGCTGGAGGATGGTTCAATAGGTAAAGAGATTGCCTCACAAGCATGAGAACTAGGTTTGACTCCCCAGAACACATGGAAAGCTAGCCACAGTAACATGGTAGTATGTGCTATTCTGGGTGCTCCTCTGGTAGGATGGGAGGTGAAGACTGGAGAATCCCTGCAAACTCCAGGATCAGCTGCCTCGTGTACAATGGACAAACAGCGAAGTGCTCATGACTCAAAACAGTGTTGAAGTTGAGGACAGACTCCACAGGTTGTCCTCTGACCTGTAGAAGCCCACATGCACACACATGGTGGGGTGGGGGTGGGGCACTGCTACGCACACTCGTCTACTCCAGTCACATCCAAAATATCGGGGATAAAATCCTGATAAAGGATAAGAGGCAATAAGACTTCAAAAGGAGATCTGTGCTTCCTGGATTTCAGACAGTCGCTGATATCCCTTAACTCAGACGTGTTCCAGATTAGTCTTTCCAATCGTCAACACGGCCTCATAATTAGGCATAAAGGTACCCCAAGTAATGATTTGTAAATGATTAAGATTGGGCATTGTCTCATGGCCAACACAATGTTTCCAACTATCCTAGTTTAATGCTTTAAGTACTAGAGAGTAATTGAAAGGTTTCTCTCACTCTAAGACATTAGCTGAAAGTGTTAGGTCGGATTCCCCTCTGCCTGCCTCCAGCCAGAACCAGAGAATTAGCATAAGAATATCTCAACAATATCAGTTCAATCAAGTGGTGAAAGAGGGAAATTTTTGAGTTGGTCATGGTGAGCATACACATA
>NW_022196896.1:58834394-58834679 GCF_008632895.1 Mastomys coucha | reverse complement strand
AGGGAGCTTCAGTTGGGGAAATGCCTCCATGAGATCCAGCTGTGGGCATTCTCTCAATTAGTGATCAAAGAGGTAGGGCCCCTTGTGGGTGCTGCCATCCCTGGGCTGGAAGTCTTGGGTTCTATAAGAGAGCAGGCTGAGCAAGCCAGGGGAAGCAAGCCAGCAAGGAACATCTCTTCATGGCCTCTGCATCATCTCCTGCTTCCTGATCTGCTCAAGTTCCAGTCCTGACTTCCTCTGGTGATCAACAGACATGTGGAAGTAAGCTGAATAAACCCTTTCCTC
>NW_022196896.1:58822558-58833677 GCF_008632895.1 Mastomys coucha | reverse complement strand
GCTCCACCCCTCTTCCTCCTGCTTCACAACTAGCTACCAGACCCTGCTGACCTGGGTGTGTAGGGGTCCTTTTGCCTGCTTGACTTCAGTGTAGCACTAGGACTGGGGGAAGAAGGACTTGGACACACATGCAAGACTAGCACTAGAACTTAGATGGGCTAGGACTCAGATTCATGTATCTCTCGCAGTCCCCTGGGCCCAGGCCACTTGGGCCCGGGGGATGCAACACCAGTTCAGAGGAGATAACCGCTGCTTTAGACCCAGTATGTTTCAGATAGCCTCAGAGGTGCCTCAACTGTTGAGCTGCCAGATTTTTCATTTCTCTTTTGCAATGATTGTAAAAGCCTCATGTCATTTTTAAAGAAATATACTTAGACCTTACACTACTTGTGTCTAGTCTGTTTGTCAAAAGCTGAATCCCGTGCCCACCTGGCCAGAACCCCTAGTCCCGTGGAACAAGGGACCCCACAAGAAATCCCGGTCCGCGGCAGGGCACAGAGGAGTGGGAGAGAGAGAGAAACTCAGTACTCAATAGAAAGGTATTTCAGAAAAGCACAGGCAGCTGAAGCTTGCCCCGCATGTTGTTCAATCTCTAGGAACAAAACGCAACAAAAGCACACAACATGAACATTGTCCGAGTGGCTTTGCTGAGGGACATTATTCAAAATCTGTCCTATGTCCAATTCTGAGACTTTAGACTGGACATCAAATGAAAGCAAAGTTTAATATTAACTGTGGTCTGTTAAGTGCACGATTTTACAAATCAGGTGTTCTGGAAGGCTTAAGCAAATGGCGGCTGCCCTCAGCACTGCTCTGTGCTGCTCAGTCCTGGGCATTTCTTCTGTATTTTTCTCCATACGCAGGCTGTTTCTTGTTACAAACACTGGCAATATCTGCTTTGTTTCATGAGAACTAAGGATTTATCTCCTACTAGTGCACTCTCCCTCAATTTCCTCTTCTTACTCGTGCAAGAATTTTTAATCTGTCTTCATGGTTTGCCTTATTACAATTTTGTAAACATTCACATATGTGAATTATGCAGTATAATATGGTTTCATTAGATAATGATTTTTTTCTAGGTTAATTTTTGCTTTTTCATATTTTTAATTATCCATCATTAATTTATTCTGGCCTGCAGTTTATTCTAGAATTTCTCAGAAGAATAAGCATTTAAAGAACGTAGCACCTAAGAGTGGCCATATTTAGCTGAGTGTTGTGGCACATACCTTTAATCCCAGCAGAGGTTGGCAGATTTATGAGTTTCCTAGTGTGTATAGTAGTAAGTTCCAGGACAGCCAAGGTTATGTAGAGAGACCCTGTCTCAGAAAAAAAAAAAATTATCAGCATATTTAGAAGTCAAATAAGAAAGACAACTAAATCTAATCTTTTCAAGTCTGCCCATTTTTCTGAAAATGTCTGTCATGATTTCATTTTTCTTTATAGCTAAATGAAACTCCACTGTATACAACTTACACTTTTTCATTATCTGTTCATATAATGATGGACATCCAGACTGGATCCATTTCCTCAATACGCTGTGTAATGCAGCAATGAACACAGATGGGCAAGCATCTCCATGGGAGGATAGAGTGTATGGGTTTATGGCCAGAAGTGCTACAGGAGGACCATATGAAAATTATTTTATTTACTTACTTTTTTGAGAAACCTCTATACTGATTTCCATCATGACTGTACTAGTTTGTATTCTCATCAGCAATAAGTATTACTTCCCCTTTTCCTACATCTGCATTAGCATTTGTTGTTTCTTTTCAAGGTTCAAGAATCTGCTTTATTTGGATAAAAACAGTAAATAGCATTTTTTTTGATAGAATTTCATGTGTGGGTACTGTGCTGGCTAGTTTTAACATTAGCTAGAGTAATTTTGGAAGATGGAGCCCCAAAATTGAGAAAATGCCTCCATAAGATCAGACTGGAGGCAAGCCTGTAAGGATATTTTCTTAATTCGTGATTGTGTGTGTGTGTGTGTGTGTGTGTGTGTGTGTGTGTGTGTGTGTCGGGGGTGGAGAGATGGTCACAGCTCATTGTGGGTGTTGACATCCCTGTGCTGGTGGTCCTCTGTTCTATAAGAAAAAGTAGGATGAGCAAGCAATAAAGAGCAAGCTAGTAAGTAGCTCCCCTCCATGGCTTCTGCATCAGCTCCTGTCTTCAGGTTCCTACCCTGTGTAAGTTCCTGTCCTGACTTCCTTTGGTAATGAACATGTGTGTAAAGTCACATTACTCATGTGACATGGAAGTGTAAGCCAAAGAAACCCTTTCCTCCCCAACTTGCTTATGATCATGGTGCTTTATCACAGTAATAAATCTATAAGACAGACAATTCATGTACATCACTCCCACCCTCCTTTTGTCTCCTTCCATGCCCCCCTCCTAAATTCATAATCTCTTGCTATTTATTATTGTTCCACACATATACATACATATACATATAGATTTATAAACTGACAGGCAGTATGAAGAAGAAGATTGCTGTGCTCTCAGTTCATGAGACTTGGGGTGATAGCTGTAGAAGGAACACCCAGTGAAGGCTATCAAGACTTCAAGCATAAAAGGCTGAGGAGACACTGGAAAATCAATGTTTTCTTTCCTTTTAATTTTTAATTTGAACACCAACAAAACCCAGTAAAAGATTTGAAGCTTAAGAGGATGCCTAGATCCACTCCACATCTCTAGAAAGTAGACCTCTTTCCTCCGCAATCTTCAGCGTTTCTTCGTCTTGCTTAGAAAAACTCTCAGCCAACTTTGATGTTCAGTTTGGGGCTCAGTTTCTAGAAGAATCCTCATTGGAATTAACCATTTTTATCTGAGTACTTAGTTTCTGTGGGCTCTCATTTTGTTGCCTTAGGTTTTATTCCTGACTACTGCAACAGTCAGGTTTTTGCTTCATTTTCCCAATCTCCCTCTCTTTCCTGGCTGTCCTGGAACTCATAGAGATCTGCCTGCTTCTTGGGACTAGAGGCATCCACACAGTGCCCAGCTAGCTTTTTAATACTCCATTGCAGGGGTGCGTTTGGTTTTTGACATCAAGGTCTGGCTGATGTTATGGCTAGAGAGTCATTCAGAAATTCAAAAAGTCATGTGTACACTAAAACAAGAGATAGAAAGTTACTGTACCATGGCCAATATGAACACTGGATGAGGGGTTACTTATTATGAGAGCATGGGTTCATCAAAGACCAAAGTTATATGACCAAAAACCACACTGCAGTGTGGGTGACTACTCATAAAAGCTGTGTTGCTGAAATACTTGCCCAACTTGTAAGTGGCTCCATTGATGGATCTCACTTTTTCTTTCCGTGATGTTTGCCATTCTTACTGGGGGGAGATGTGTGCTGATTTAAATAAGAACATTCCTCACTGGCTCATATATTGGAATGCTTGGTCATTAGGAAGTGGGACTACTTGAGAGAGATTAAGTGTGGCCTTGTTGTAGGAAATGTCTCACTGGAGGTGGATTTGGGGTTCCAGAAGCCCAAGGTAGGCCCAGAGGCTCTCTCTCTCATCCTGTTTCCTGTGAATCTTACAGCACCATGGCTGCCTATGTTCCACCATGCTCACATGATGACAATGTGCCACGCACACTTTGCGTGACAGCAGTATTTGAGGCGTAAATTTCAAGGAAAGTCAGTCTCCTGCCTCCGCATTGTCTCCTGGCACCCCAAACTCAGAGGTAGCCCAGATATGTCCTCGTACTTGTGTGCTAGGGGCCCACCAAGGTATCATTTCTTTACAGCTAGAAAGAGAAAATTCGGACATTGCTCTCTGACCTTCACCAATGTTCCAATGCCCTAGTTAAACCCTGGCTTGGAATGTTAAGCCATTCAAACTAATTGCCTCCAGCATTGTGGGTAGGGCATTAAAGCTTACAGAAAGAGAGACAGCATAGAGCATTCAGCATCAGGCAGTCTGCATTCAGCATTTGGACTCGCTCGCACTCAGACTGAAAGACCCCCAGAGCTCGGGAGACCCTCACTCAAGTCTCCAGATAACACGACCACCCAATAACTCATGAGAGACCAATCTTGCTGCAATCACATGAGGTTTATTTGGGATAGGCCGGTACCGGGGTCGATCTCGTGACCTTGCAGGCCAGAGGAGTTCGACCCCCGAACACAAAAAGTGAGGGGTATTTAAAGGGAAAAACCACAAATGGGTAGGGGGGAGAGTTACCAAGGAAATATAACATAAAAACAGTGGAAATTTTCAGAGGGACCCAACCCAAGGTATTCAGTTAGGAAGGGGAACATATTCCTTCTAGGAATGTAATCTTCATCTATGGGTCGACAGGGTGGAGAGCCCCAGCAGGGTGGAGAGCCTTGTAAACGAGTAGACCTTCATTCCTAGTTCCACCCCCATTGTGGATCAGTCAGGAGGGGCAGGTCTTGGGAACCAGAACCCCGAGGCTCTGAGTTAGCCAGGTTCCTGGAACTGGCTACTCCACATTTTTGGCATGTTACAGAGGTTTTCCATGCCCCCTTTTAGGTAAAGGTTATACATTATACACATACATTTCTATTAAATGCCATCATTTTAAATTCTAAGATTCTCCAGCCTTTCAGAACTAGAACCAGAACTTAGGTGGAAATCTGTAGCCCCCTGGGCCCAGAACGCTTGGGCCTGGGGGGGGGGGTGCAGCAACATTTGAGATTCAAGAGAGTGAGCATTCGAGATTTGAGCATTCAGCATTGAGGATTTGAGATTTGAGCCTCTACCCTCCTGGCTGGCGCACCCACAGCCCTCCAGGATTCTGGTGGGGCCCATGCACCCGAGCGTGCTCGGAGCCCGGGGGTGCTGCACCAGTCCAAAAGAGATGGCTGATGCTTTAGATCCAGTGTGTTTTAGATGGTCTCAGATGTACGTCGACTACTGAGCTGCCAGGCTTTTCATTTCTCTCTTTTGCAATGATTGTAAAAGCCTCATGTCATTTTTGAGAAATACACTCAGACCTTACACCACTCATGTTGAGTCTGTTTGACAAAGTCGAATCCCGAGCACATCTGGCCAGAACCCATCCTCCTGTGGAGCAAGGGACCCCGTAAGAAACCCCAGTCCGTTGTACGGCGCCTTGCTGCCCGGACGGCAGCAATAACGACCAAACACCGAGACTTCTTCTCTCGCGGTTTACTCAGGAATTTTTCTTTTGTGTTACAGCTCTTTTAGATTCCTAGGTGTTACAGCTCTCCTAGGTTCCTAAGTGTTACAGCTCTCCTAGGTGTTACGGCTCTTCTTGCTTCTGTGGAATGGGCGACAGCTGCGGCTCTTGCTTCTGTGTAGTTGCCGCTGCTCTTGCTTCTGTGGAGTGGCTCTGACTGCCTGGAGAGAGCCCCTTATATACCCGTGCCCGAGCTCTCGTGGTCCTCCTGGATTGGTTCCCTGGCAATCGCCTCATTAGCATACACCTGCTTAGGAGGGGTGCACGCGCAGCATACACCTGCTCGGGAGACACCAGTATGAGCCTGCTTGGGAGGGGCGCATGTGCAGTGCTGCCGCCGCTGCAGTCTTCGATAGAGCGGCTGCCTACAGTCTGTGGCAACAATGGAGTAAGCCTCTGAGAATATAAGCCAGTTCCAAGTAAGTGCTTCCTTTTATAGGAGTTGCCACGGTCATGGTGTCTCTTCATAGCAACAGAACACTGACTAAGACAAGACAGAATTTCTAATTAGTTTTAACTTGCATTTATCTCATGAAATTAAAAAAAAATTAAACATGGGTGAATGATTTTATTTCATGCGCTAATTAAAAAAAGAACTCTCATGATGTTGCAGCTGACTCAAAGGTAGTTAACACATTACATATCAGATGAGGAATGCTGAAATAAACTTTAGTAGTTATAAAAACAGAAAAGCATGGTGGTACTAAAGGACAAATAAGTGATTGCATTTCAGCAGACATAGATTGGATTCCTGATATCAAAACTTACATTATGAGCAAGTGGTATGTTGCCTAAAGCAGAAGGCTTTGGGCTTCAATGTCAGCCTGGGTTATGACAAAGATAAGGAAGAGCCTGAGAGAAAGGCAGTCCAGTGATGGACCCAATCCATCTCAAGGGGAGTCTCTAAGGCACATCACTATTACTGATGTTATGGTGTGCTTACAGACAGGAACCTATCATGGCTGTCTTCCGAGAGGCCCAACAAGCAGCTGACTGAGACAGAGGCAAATACTTACACCTAACCAATGGACTAAAGTCAGGGACTCTTGTGGTTGAATTAGGGAAAGCTGGAAGAAGTTGAAGAGGAAGGCAACTCCATAGGTAGACCAGCAGTCTCAACTAACCTGCACTCCCAAGATCTCTCAGATACTGATCCACCAACCAGGCAGTATACACTACCTGGTCTGAGGCCCCCAACACATATACAGCAGAGGAATGCCTGGTCTGGCCTCAGTGGGAGAAGATGCTCTTAAATCTTGAGAGACTTGAGGCCCCAGGGAGTAGGGAAGCCTGGGGTGGTGGTAGGGGTGGGTAGGGGCATCCTCTTGGGGACATGAGGGAGGAGGAATGGGATGAGGAACTGTGGGAGGGCAAACCAGGAAGGGGATAATGACAGGAGTGTAAAAAAAAAAAAAGTAATAAGAAAATGAAAGGAAAAGAAAGATTTATATTATTATCAATTCTCTGTGAGTTACATTTAATTTTAAAGACCGTAAAGAAAATGAAAATAAGACCTCATCCAAGCAGTAACTTAGAAGGATAGGCTAGACATGGATTTTTGAAGGATGATTTCTGTTAGTCTTTTGGTCAATTTAAAGTTCTCGTATAATTTCTTCTGTAGTTCATTTTTATACATTCAGAATGGGAAATAGAGAAACATTACCCTAATCTTGATTTCACAGGGTATGTATGAAATAGCATCAAGGTCTATCCAGTCCAGGAGCATCTCTTAGTGTGTGCTGCAGCATTTTTTTTACTAAGAGATGTTCTGAGTCTTGGAGATACATGACACATGAAGACATTTTGGACACTCACAGTTGGGGGCTGCTTCTGACTTCTAATAGGTAGAAGCTGGAGACGATGCTGATATCACACGACATCCATACACAATGCATTTCCCATGACATCTTTAAAAAGCAACTGCTTATGGAAGATCTTTTCTTCAGACATATTCAGGTTACAAGCAGCTAAACACTGACATACAGGAAAACTATGGAAAGCAAAGAATCCAGGTCTCAGAGGCTTCACTGTTATGTAAATCAGAGGCTTCACTGTTATGTAAATCATCAAGGCATTGAAAGGACTAAGAAGAGTCACTGGTAAGATGAGATGCGATCTTATTGTCATTGTCACCATAAGCTCACCATCATAAATCTAATGCATATATAATGCATATATCTCCCACATACGAACACGCATAATCATGTATCTATTTTTTCTCTTTCACATTTTTTTTACTCTAAGAATATTGCTTTTGAAAAATTAAATCAGGAGGACAGGTGTCACCTCAAATGCAGCACACACAGGACACATGTTTCCCAACCCCGGGGCACCTCTGCACCAACATGGCCCCGACAGGTATCTTCCTCCACAGCCCTGGGTACCTTACCTCTGTCCCACAGGCTGCCCTTGTCCTCACCTCCTTCTACTTGTCCTGTAGCAGCGGCAACTCAACCCTGAGTACACACCACGCAGACCCCAGGACCCTGGAGAAGTGTGCCAATGTTGACTTCTGCCCACTAGCCTCCCTGTGTTCACGAGCTTCCGCTGGCAAATATGGCTGGATTGCTGCAGCGATTGGCTGGAGTTTCTGGTTCCTTACTCACATCCTGCTGTGTGTGGACAAACTGATGAAGAGCCCAAAGACCTGGCAGCATGAGCACAGCTGTGGTCCCAAGGATGGCCATTTATACCATATGTGGATACTGAGGGTGGGGGAGGGGGACAGGGGGGAAGGGGCCGGGGTGGGGGGGAGATTTTTCTAGAAGCCAGACTTCTGTCACTTTAAAGACATCTGTTCCTCGAAAAAATAAAAAATAAAAATAAAAATTAAACCAGTGAAATTTTTTGAGATATTTTCCCCTTTCCTCCCTCCCAACCCTTCCATACAGCCCTCCTCACTCTCAATTGGTTACATCTTTTGTATGCATCATTACATATAATATACATGAACATGTTTTAACACTCCACATCATGAGTAAGTTGTAAGTTTTGCTTTTAACAGTAAGGTTCTGCTTATACTGTGACCAGAGAGTCATTCATAAAATTCAAAAAGTCATGTATACACTAAGACAAGTGGTAGTTAATGTCCCATGGCCAATAGAAGAAAAGGGGAGGGATTATACGTTGAGTGGGTTTAAGTTCAATTAGAGAGTTGCTACTGCCAAGGTATGTGTACCACTCACAGACCTTAGGGCTATTGTGCCATGCTTCTCACTGTTGGGGTTCATAGGCGCCATAGCTGGGTAGGACTGTTGGTTGCTTCCCTTCTTGGGAAGCTTGCATGATGCCTTCTTTTACTCTGTAAGCTAGTTTTCAGGGAGGGCACTTTCAGGTCAGCTCCCATTCAGGAGCGTTTGAATGCTGTATGTGAAGCGCATGATGTGTTCACCAACAGGTAGGCCTGTAGGGGATGGATTGCCTTGATCATGTTCAGATGAAGCTCGGACTACTGTGGTGCCAACGGTTTCCTGGGCAGTGGTCTCTGAACTGTGTAAATGTGGAGAGAGGGAGCCAGGCACTAGCATGAGAGCAGGAATTCAGGATTCTTTGCTTTGGACTTAGGATGTAACCAGCTGCTTCGCGTTCCTGCTGTCTTGACTTCCCACACAATGATGAATAACCTGGAATAGGGAGCTAAATAATCTTTCTTCCTTAAATTGCCTTTGTCAGAGTATTTTATCACAGCAACAGGAAGGCAAGCAAGACATTGTGCAGTTGGCTTTTGAAACTAATTCCAAAGAGACACTGTGATCCAAGCTGTAGGCATGATTTAAAAATATTTCCTCTTTAACGTTATTTTTTGTTTTTATTATTTTTTTTTTCAAGGAATCAATCAGAGAGCTGACTAAGGGAAAGCTTTGAGGGCTTAAGTGAGCGAGTGAGCAATCTGATGCCCTTTGAATGTGAGTAGGTCTGCACGAAGAAGTAGGTAGAGGCTACAAATAGGATGTGTCAGGGCTCCAACTGAGTAAATAATATCTGTCATCTTGAAAGTAGCTGCCAAGGCCTTCCTCTCTTGCCCACTGAGATAAACTCTGGAAAGGTTCAGGTTTCTGAGTAACTCATATGATATCACTCTTGCAGTGAATCATCCGTGAAGAGCTTGCTCATGATGGTTTAAGAAGAGTTCAGCAAACTGTTTCTTTTAGATAACTGAGCTACTGGGCTCTGACTCTTTTTCTATTCTGGTTAGTGCAAAGGGTTAGTTCAGGAAGGAAGTTTTCAGAGAGGAATAGATCATAGGTAATAGTTTAAGTGTTACCAATATTGGACAAGCTCCGTGGCCACTCTGTGATCTTGATATGATAAACAGGACCCCCATCCTCCAGATACATTTCCCTTTGTTTAGTATTGCCTGCTGCCAGGCCAGCATGAAAACCCAAAGAAGACTGGACTAATTGGTAACCCAGAAACAGCTGGATTGTTACACTGCAGCACCAGATTTACTGAACCATAGATTCTGAAACTAGAAAGTCTTTGAGGGGGGATATATCTCATCAGAACACATGGGACCATATCAGGGCTCCATCGCTCCAGGGATCTAGGGAAAAGTTCAAGGACTTGTGATTTATTGAAACTAACTAGCTTGCTTTTTTTCCCTTCAGATCTGCCTGGGAGCTCTGTCATCCTTATTCCTGATGATAGCTTGGGAAAAATTCCCTTTACTCTTTGATCACTTTCACGTCTCAGTGAAATGTTTTCTGTTTTTAAAAACTTCATTCAATCAAATGGAATTCCCCATCTTTTACCTAAGTCTAACTTGAGTTGTGTTTGATGCAAGCTTGAAAGGTGATGGGAACGTGGGGCAGGTCTCATATGGACTGTATTGCATTTTCTTATTTCTGCTGCTCATTGCTTTACTTGGCTGCAGCTGGGCTTTTCTAAGAACATCTTGAGGATCCGTGATGTGATAAAAAAAAAACAAAAAAAAAACCAAAAAACCAAAACCAATGTCTTCCTTGTCTGCAGCTGCTTGGTCTAGCTGCCACATGCATATCCTCTCTGCAGTTACAATGTTGCTATTTAGATGCCCTTTCCAGTTACAATGTTGCTATTTAGATGCCCTTTCCAGTTACAATGTTGCTATATAGATGCTCTTGTCACACTGAAGTTACTGACAAGACTCACACCTCTCTGAGCTCCTGAGATGCCACTTGTCCTTGAGATAGTTTACCTTTTTGGTCAACCACTTATCTTAGCCATGCCCATGGGGCTCCTGCTGTGTGTGTTCTCTGTGGAGGGACACTTGTGAGCCCCAGATGCCCTGGTACTGCCCTGTCATCAGAGAAAACTTCACTCAGACTCTTGCATGGAAGATACTTTACATGTACATCAGGTGCTCCTGACTCTTTACTCAAGGGAAGTAAGATCTGTTTCTAAGGTATTTCTCCCTCTCCCTACTCTGGCTCAGTAGAGTGGTTCAGTGTGTATTGGCAGAAGCTGTCTATGGGGAAGAAATTGTGAGTCTTTTCTGTCACGGGTCTCTGTTTTCTGTGAATACTTTTAATATTCTTTTCATTTTTTAAATGTACATTCAAGTACTTCTTCTTATTGCTCACAATCTTCTTTCAGAAGTTTATTTTCTTTAAAAGTTTCAATTCTCATCATATTGCCTTCTTTTACACATAGGCTGGAGATGGATAATGGGACCAACCCAGTTCCTGTGTCCATATGGATGATCCCCCATCTCCTCTTATGCATTGTCCTTGAGAGCCTTGTAGATGCTTGCATGGTTCCCAAGTGGGATGTTCCTTTGTATTTGTGGGTGAAGTTCCTCCAGTGGACCTTTCCCATGGCTTAGATCCATCAAATTGTTCAACAATTCATTCGTTAAAAGACACTGGGGTTGTTTCCAGTTCAGCGCCTTAAAAATAAATCTATTATGACCATTCATAGACGTGTTTTTCTGTGAGCATAATTTTGAATTTTCAAACTATTGGATATTTT
>NW_022196896.1:58815058-58820058 GCF_008632895.1 Mastomys coucha | reverse complement strand
TCTATTATCTATCTTTAAACAAGGCTCTTGTGTATCCTAGGCTAGCCTTGACCTTGTTATATAGTGGGTAATTACTCTGAGCTCCCAGTCTTTGGCCTCACCTTCCCAGTGTTGGGGCTGCAGAGTTGATTTATTCAAGTGATTGTTTTCTTCCAGTTCTGAGGCTTGAATATAGGCTGTATGTATTATAGGAAAGTGTTGTGCCACTGAGCTATTTTCCCAGCCTCAAATGCAGTTTTAGAAGAGAAAAAGGATCAGTGTTCTCTTTGTCTTAAATGAAGATACTAGGCACATGGGCCAAATACTGACTCACTAACGGCACTACTGTACCAGGTGCTACTGTACAATGTGAGACTCTACCAGGTGCTACTGTACCATACGAGGTCCTACTGTACCAGGTGCTACTGTACCATACGAGGTCCTACTGTACCAGGTGCTACTGTACCTTTCCTTGTCATTGTTACGCCTCCACGCTCCAGTTACTTGTGAGGCATGGTCAAAATCCCAGTTCTTGATACTCTGAACCACACAATCATGTTCTCATTCATAATGCCCTATCGAACTGCTTAGCTTTCTTTCTTCTAGGTCTTGGGACATGACACACACACTTAGCAGAAGTGCTTCTTCAAAATAAATCAAGCAATAGATAACACAACAGGCCTTAATGCATTACTGAAAGCTGAGAAGGGATGGGTGAATTAGTCTCGGCTACATAGAAAGTTCTGTTTAAATTAAGACTCTTCCACATAGCTGGGTGGTGGTAGCACACACCTTTAATCTCAGCACTTGGGAGGCAGAGGCAGGCCGATTTCTGAGTTCGAGGCCAGCCTGGTCTACATAGTGAGTTCCAGGACAGCCAGGGCTACACAGAGAAACCCTGTCTTGAAAAAAAAAAAAAAAAAAAAGACTCTTCCACAGGGCTTGCATTCCACTTTCCCAGCAACGATCCTTGAGGCTTCTAATTTCTTCAAAATTTTCCCACCATTTTATTTTGTGCTTTTAAAAACACAGTCTCTCTCAGGTAGATTCTTAGACATGTGGCACGGCCTATCACTTCAGTGATGGCTGTTTGGATTTCTTCATCTAGTCTGGATATATAGACATATAGGTTATGGGATTTAGAAGTATTTTCCCTCTTCAATAAGTTATTTTCTGAGGAAAAGTAACAGTCCTAGGTACACACAAGTGTAAGTTTGGATCTAGCCCTCTTTGTCTTTCTTTTGTTGTTTGCAGTTTTTGTGAGAAGTCATTGGACAATCCAACAGTCTGGCAACCCTCTGCTGCTGCTACAAGTTTTATTGCTGTACACCTTAGAAGAGATTGTTGATTAATTTCATATCAACCTTCGTATCCAATGTGAAGTAGACATTTTACACATTGACACCAAGTAGAACTTGTAAAACATGCTAACGTATCATAGGTCTGTTTCTCATAGTTTACTTTTCACTTGAGACGCTAGCACTACATGTATGCTGCTTGCTATAATGTACAAGTCTATATGTCTCTTAATGCTGGTTCCAGAGTTTATGTACATGGTGGCCAGTTTTATTTCAGCGTGACACAAACTAGAGTAATTTTGAAAGGGAGAACCTCAATTGAGAATATACCCTTTCCTCACTGGACTCTAGGCAAGCCTGTGATGCATTTTCTGGATTGGTGATTAATGTAGGATGGTCAGGATCACAGGAAGGAGATGCTACACCTGGGCAGAGCAAACCAGGAGGAGCAAGCCAGTAAGCAGCAGCCCTTCATATCCTCTGCATCAGCTTCTGCCTCCCAGTTCCTGCCTTATTTGAGGTCTGGTGCTGGAAAGATGGCTCAATGGTTAAGAGCACTGACTGCTCTTCCAAATGGTCTTGAGTTCAATTCCCAGAAATCACATGTTAGCTCACAACCTCTGTAATGAGATCTGACGCCCTCTTCTGGTATGTCTGAAGATGGCTACAGTGTACTTAGATAAAGTAATAAATAAATTTTTAGACCAGAGTGGAGTGAGTAGTGTTGATTGGAGAGAGCAGAGGTTCTGAATTCAAATTCCCGGCAACCATATGATGGCTCACAACCATTAGTACAAGTACAGTGTGCTCATATACATAAAATAATAATAAAAAAAGAGAAGCAACAAAACCAAACATGAAAAGCTTCTTTAAAAGAAATTATCTGCTGGGCGGTGGTTGGTGGTGCATGCCTTTAATCCCAGCACTTGGGAGGCAGAGGCAGGTGGATTTCTGAGTTTGAGGCCAGCCTGGTCTAAAGAGTGAGTTCCAGGACAGCCAAGGCTACACAGAGAAACCCTGTCTCAAAAAAAAAAAAAAAAAAGAAATTATCCAAAAAAGATCATAAATTTAAAAACATTTAGCTTGCTTGTGTTGTGCATAGTTGTATGAATAAATTATAGCACTATTGCCCTGTGTTGAAATATATTTTGTTGTGTTAGTAATAACAAAAATTATGCTAATTGAGAAATGTTAACTGACAAGTAAGTATTTAGGATGTACAACATGATGTGAGTTCACATGTAGGATGGTGAGACACCATTACCTATAATACCTACTCTTCTTCTTATGGCCAGACCACCTAGCAATCCTCAATACAGAAACATTAGTCTCCATGATCTATCATAGAGCCCCTGAACTTTTTCTTGTTTCATGGAAATCTTGTGTCCTCTGACTAACAACTCTCCCATCCTCCCATGTTACAGCTGAAGTTAATAAACCTTCTAGTCTCTCCTTCTATGAGTTTAAATGTTCAGTGTTCCACTTGTTACATGTTTGCCTTCGTATCTGCTCGTGTGTCTGCATTACTTCACATAACATATGCCTTCCAGGGTCATTCCTGATATTTCCTATTTTTTTTTTGAAACTGGATCATATTCCACAGTGTATTCATATACATTTTCCCAAATCTGTTTGGTGGATAATTTACATGCTTAAGTTTTTTTAGTGTTACCATCTAATAATGTTGCATTTATTTACATTTTTTATTAAACAATTCTCCAGAATATTTTAACCTTCCAATCTTTAAATTCTATGCCTATTAAGTAAGTATGTCTCTTTCCCAGAGAGAGGTAGGACTTAGAACTCTACTTTTAATGTTTTGAGGAGCATTTATAATGGGGATCCCATAAAGGTTGCATAATTTTGCATTGTTAAGCAATACTAAATAAGTGGTCCAATGCCTCTTTACCTTGCCAAAATGTGTTTTGTTTTTGTTTTTAACTAAACCAATCTCTCTTCCCTCCTTCTCATCCTCCCTCCATCCCTCTGTCCCTCCGTCCCTCCCTTCCTTCCTTCCTCCTCGTTGATAATAGCCACAATGAGAACAAGGCAATATATATTGTTCTGCTTCTGGTTTCCATTTGTTCTTGATCATTGGTGATTTCCTTCTTCTCATATGCTGCTTGCTAGTCATTTGTTAAACCATTGGACCCCTCAAACCTTTTCTGATAGCTTGCGCCCCCTGGTGTCTTCTTGTAGAACTTTAGTTCTGGCATTAGGCATCCTATTTCTCTTGGGTTTTTGTTTTGTTTCGAGACGAGACAGGGTTTTTATCATGTCACTTTGACTGACCTAAAACTTGCTGTGTAGATCAGGCTGTTTTCAAACTCACGGAGATCCACCTGCCTCTGCCTCCCCAGTGCTGAGATTCAAAGAAGTATGCTACCTAGCACATCTGGCTCACCTTAGTCTCCGGTAGTTTATGGACTCTGGCGCTGGCCTGTCAAGGGAGACAGATATGAATCTCCTCTGCTGGTGTTGGGACAGAACAGACAATGAACCTCATACAATCTTTACTTTACTTTCAGAGGAAGGAGAGCAGGCACAGATGGTTTCTCCATCTGTTTTACCATGCTCTGTAGGGGCAGAGACACAGTACTCATGACTGAATCGTTTAGCCCGTTCTCTGGACTCTTGCCTTGTTTAGCACAGACTGAGTCTTTAGATTTTTGAGGAAAATAGGGTTTTTGTTTGGTTTTGTTTATTCTACTTTTTGAGACAGGGTCTCTATGTAGTCCGGGCCATCCTAGAGCTTGCCAGGCAGAACAGATTGGCTTCAAACACTTAGAGATCTTCCTGCTTCTGTCTACCAAGTGCTGGTATTAAAGACATACACCACCATGCCAGGCAAGCATGGCTTGCTCTGAATATTGTTAATCTAGAGTCTTTGTAAGGACTGAAGACTGGAAACCTGGTTAATATCTCCCCTCCCCATGCCACATGGGTTTTAAGCATTTTTTAAAGCTTTCTTTTTTTTTTTTTTTTGAGAAAATTGTACTGGTTGGTGTTGTAAAGGTGGCATTTTCTACCTTGCCATGACAAAAATGACCCAAGTACCTAAGGGTCACAAAGTAATAAAGGCATCGTTGATGACTGACTTTTGTGGTGAACCACTTTGTGTGTGTTCTGAACCGCTTGGTGACCTGAAAGAGCCATAAGCTTCAAAGGAAATAAGAACATAGGTATACAACTGCAGTTCAACTATTAGAGTCCAACATCAATATAATTCTGTCTGCTCAGACACAGGTGTGAGTTTCCTCAATTTCCAAAGTAATATTTACTACAGAAAGTTAGTACGGGATCAATGTGGAAATGGCACCTCAGACTTTTCTTGCAATGGCTCTTTGGAGACTGAGCTTGTGAAGATTGGACAGGCTTCAAACTTTCAAAGTGCCCATGGGTGAACTTGAACTCGTGAACCAGCTGTGTCTACCTATCACATTCTGAGCTTAGAGGAGTGTCTCAAGCATGCCTTGCTCAGTAGTTCAGTACTCACTCTCTAGTATATAGATGTTTCTCATTACTACAACCTTCTTGCAATGTCCTTGATTTTATGCTTTTCTCATGATTAGAGTTAGGTTATACATATTTCTAGGAAGGTCCCTGAAATGAATATTTTTTTCTCCATGGACATTCCCTAGTGACAGTTGATGAATTTTTTTTTCATTACTGAAATACTGGATTTGGCCCTTCTGTTAAGACTGTAACTACAAAAGCTTTATT
>NW_022196896.1:58814541-58815047 GCF_008632895.1 Mastomys coucha | reverse complement strand
ATGAGAGTGACATAGCAAAACCCTGTATCAAAGAAAAAATAGAAAGAGAGAAAGAAAAGTTATAGCATTAATGGAAGAAAGAATTGAGTGTGTAAGGAGGGAAGAAAGAGACATAAAGGAAGAAAAGTTCCAAGGAAGACAGAGAGAGAGAGAGAGAGAGAGAGAGAGAGAGAGAGAGAGAGAGAGAGAGAGAGAAAGAAAAGAGAGCCCTCAAAAATAAAATTTCAAAAAGCTTAAAATATTGGCTTAGCCAAATAGAGTGCCACGTGCCCATATTCTCAGCTGCTCTGAAGGATGCAGGTTTGGTGTGCGGACACAGACCTTTAAGTCCACTATCTCAGAGGCCTGGGGATCTCTGAGAGATCCTGGGCAACTTGGTCTACCTGGGAGTTGCAGGCCAGCTGGGTTCCAAAGTGAAAACAGTCTAAAACACAGAATAAACCAACAACATTTAAGGGACAAAGACAGTCTAATAATCTCTGAGCCAAGAAGTTAGAGACCAGAAC
>NW_022196896.1:58803691-58813114 GCF_008632895.1 Mastomys coucha | reverse complement strand
GTGTTTTTTTCAATCCGGGTAGTCTAGATCCGAGGCCCGAATCCATGGCCCCATGACCAACAAAGTGGACATGTCTTTGGACGACATCATTAAGCTGAACCGAAGGCAGCGAGGACGTGGCCGCAGGTCAGGCTACCTGGGAGGCCGCGAGAGCACAGTGCAGGGCGCCAGGAGCACGGTGAATGGAGGTGGCCAGCCTAGGAGGTACCTGCCCGCCATCGCCCGCCCTGGCAGGAACCGCCTGCCACCATACTGCACACCCAAACAGCTTCCTGACAAGTGGCAGCAGGACGGCTTCCATGGCGGCTTCCTGGTTGGAGCCAACCTGAAGACCAGTGTGAAGCTCTTCCTGTCAAACCTGCACTTCCGAGTGTCAGATGAGGACATTCACAAACTCTTTGCAGAATTTGGAACCTTGAGAAAATCCGCTGTGCACTATGATAGCTCTGGACAAAGTTTAGGGACAGCGGGGCTGCACTTTGAACGCAAAGCAGATGCCCTGAAGGCTAGGAAAGAGTACAATGGTGCCTGTTTGGATGGCCGCCCTATGAAAATCCAGCTTGTCGCATCCCACATTGACACACGAGGAGGACGACGACCAAGACCTGCACAGAGCACAAACACGGGCGGCAGGACAAGAAAGCTTAGCACTGCAGCTTTTCCTGGGGGTGGCCGCAGGACAGGGACCGGTGGAGGCAACCTGGGAAGAAGCGGAGACACCAGCAGGAACTCAAAGCAGCAGCTTTCGGCAGAGGAGTTGGACGCACAGCTCGATGCTTATCAGGAAATGATGGACACCAGCTAAACAACCTAGCAAATCTGCACGAGGAACAGGACCCTTCTAGAAGCCTCCTCTGGGATGCCTAGAGGGACGGTTGGCAGCTGGATGGTGCACACAATCATGGACATTCGCCTTTTCCTTCTTTGGCCTTCTTTCTTTCTTTTTCTTCGTCTTTTAAAGCTCATATAAACTTTTTTCTTTGTTTCCTTTTTTTTATTTTTTAATATTCTGTAACACCTGTTTTGTAATGAGTTTTTTTCCCTCTTCTAATGCTTCGCTCTGTTCTTTGCCTGAGCTAATAAATGTTGATGCTGCTCTAAGTCGGCTGTAGCTGCTCTGCTCATTTTATAGCCAAACATGTTCAATCTCATTAAATGTAATACAATATCGTATTCTCTGTCGTGGCCACAAGGCTTCTAAAAATAGATGATCAAAAATGATTTTTATTTAAGTGTTGGTGTGAGTGTATCTGGCATCTGTCCCATGCCAATGGAGAACAGAAGACAGTGTTGGATTCCCTGGAGCAGGAGTTAATCGTTGTTGTGAGCTGCCTGGTGGGAGGGCTGGGGACTGAATTATTTCAGCCCTCTGAAAGAATAGCAAGCTCCCTAGCCTCTAAAATAGAAGAATTCCATATCACTGCTCTTTAAAATGAACCAAAAATAAATCAATAGCTCAGTATCTCCGCATACCACAACCCTCAAGTTCAGTGGGTAGCCTGCATGGCTGCATATGGATTTGTTCTCTGGAAACCATAGAGTTCTGTTTTTTCTGTAGTTACTAGTGTCATACTTAATGAAGAACACCCTGAATTTAGCACATGCGAGCTGTTCTCCAGGCCCATTGCTATGTTCTATCCATTTAATCATGGAAGAAGAAATGAGAGCAATTTGATACTTTAGGTAGGTAGCATTTCCTAATCTACCTGCCCTTAGGCCTGTGCATGAGTGCAAACCGTTTCGCCGCCTGCCTCTTTAAGCTTCAGTCTGGTAAGAATCTAATGTCTAGAAAAGAGTTCTTCCCCATCCAGAACAATGTCAACTCTTAGTCCTTTGCATCTCCTCTTTAACTTTCAGAATTTGTACACTTCTGGTGATTGTTAAAGAAAAGGAAGCTAGTCATCTCTGTCCTTGCTGGAAGCGTGGATTATTGTTGGACTCTACTGGGAGTTGTGTGAATGAGGGATTGAACCATGTTTGGCTAATTGCTAGCAAACAATGGTTAAGCGTTAATTATCGAAAGAATGAATTTATCCCTTAGGCAGATTGTCTTCAACACCCAGATGGACAATGTTGAACAATTCCACTATAACAACTGAACATATTTACTTCTTTGGGTGTTTCTTTTATTCTAAATGATCTTTGGAGAGCTATTCAGATCGTATGTTGTTTAAAAATTAAGTGTCTGCCCAATCACATTATCTTTTTATGGTCATCAGACATCTGGTAATTTCTGCTCTCAGAGGCTCCTGGAAAGGATGGTCTCTCACATTTTGTAGAGAAGAGTTTGAGGATTTGAGCTAAGTTAAATTTTCTAATGTTTAAAGTAACTCACCAGAAGCCTAGAAAACAAAGCATGTACAATTCTTTCAATACTTGGGACTCCTGGACTACTAAAGGGATTTTTATTTTACTTCTAGACATAAACTTGGCTGACATGATTAATATCCAGGAATAACCTTCTAATAAAAATGTTAAATAATGATTTCCCTAGAGAACAGTTATTCCAACAATATGGCAGGTTGGGATTTACTTTATCAATTATCTTGCAACATAGATATATTTACAGAACTGTGACTTAATGCTATGCCTTTAGCCTTTATTATATAATCAACCTAAAAATGTCCAGATATGTACTATCTCATTTGTAAAAAGTTGATCCTTAAGGATAACACATATTATTAAATTTCTTCTTTGGAAATTAAGCTTGCTTAATGCATTTTAAAGTTCATAGCCAGGATTAATTTTGACTTTGGTGTGAGGATGGGTGTGTTTTCTTTTATTTGATGATGATTTTGTAGCAATTCTTACCATTTCATGTTTCACTTGGGCTTTCCAAAAGGCCAGACATATTGTTAGATTCAATGCAGACCATCTTTCATACTAACTTTGCTGTACTGTGTCCCAGGCTGGCTTTGAACTTTCCCATCTCAGTCTTTTAGGTATTGAGATTGATTACAGCAGTGTACTATCATGGTCAGCCTCTTCTCTCTCCTTCATTTTCAATCTCTCTCTCTTCCGTTTTTTCTCTTCTTTACTTTTCCTTCTCTTCTTCCTTGGTAACAAGGCGCCATAATTTTTCTACGACCATCTTAGTTACTTGTAAAACATATAGTTTTCTTGTAGTGTACTTTCTCAGTGTAGTGGTTGGTTTTGTGTCAACTTGACACAAGCTGGAGTTATCACAGAGAATGGAGCTTCCGCTGAGGAAAAGCCTCCATGAGATCCAACTATAAGACATTTTCTCAGTTAGTGATCAAGGGGGAGGGCCCCTTGTGGGTGGTAGCCCCTTCCCTGGGCTGGTAGTCTTGAGTTCTATAAAAAGCAAGCTGAGCAAGCCAGGGGAAGCAAGCCAGTAAGTAACATCCCTCCATGGTCTCTGCATCAGCTCCTGCTTCCTGACCTGCTTGAGTTCCAGTACTGACTTCCTTTGGTGATGAACAGCAGTGTGGAAAAGTAAGCTGAATAAACCCTTTCCTCCCAACTTGCTTCTTGGTCATGATGTTTTGTGCAGGAATAGAAACCCTGACTAAGACACTCAGGGTATTTAGAAGTGCCATCCATAAGATATTAAGCCATTGAGTAAGTCAATTCAATGGAATGAATGTTGATTCATGCGGACTTCACTAGTTATGTCACCTACGCTTCAGACCACCAGGAATCACCAAGTCACGGTGCTAACCAAGAAGTATCCATTTGAAAGGGACATACGTCAATCCAGCAAGCAAAACTGGGTTAGTTTAAATATTTATTTATTTTTTATGTGTCTCTGTGTGGGTTATATGTAGTGTATGTGAGCATTGATTGAAGCCAGAAGAGGCCATTGGATTTCCTGAAACTGGAATTATAGGTAGTTCTGAGCTTAACAAGGGTGCCAGGAATCAAACTTGGGTCCTTTTCAAGAGCAGACTTGACTCATCATTCTAGTCTCCAAATTCATATTATTTTTAATCAATTATTCTTCATATCATCGTTCCTATTCTCACACATATTCTAGAAATTTAGTTGTTACATGGTCTGAACTTTCCTTTGATTTAAAAGGATGGGCTTTGTATAGGAGCATGGGGTATAGTTGTAAGGAGACACAGCTTTGGCATAGGGAAACATGGTGTTGGTGTAGGAACCAAATGCTGGGGGAAGATGACAGCTGTGCTGGCTAATCCCGGTTGTCAATATGACTACATCTGGAAGCAACTAAGACCCAAGCAGTGGGACATGACTGTGAGGGATTTTCTTGATTGGATATTTGAAGTACAAAGTTCCATCTTAAATCTGGCCCACACTTTCTGAGACCAGCCTGGTGGATGCCATGCAGGAAGAGCTGCAGTGGGCAAGTGAGCTTCTTGGGAGATAGCCCACTCTATTGGGTAATATTCCTGTAGATCAGTATGAAGATGGACTTTCATAAAATAATAATTAGGTGAATTAATGATTTTACAGATTTCCTGGTTTGATTTAAATAATTTTAGGAAGTTAGAGTAATTGACAGAGAGTTTAAGGAGATAGTTTAAGTTGTTTTGCCAGGGCCTGACCGGTAGCAGGAGTTCCTTCCAGTCTAGACCAGTGCCCTGAGCAGACCTTGGGCACAAATTCTGAAGCCAGTCCCACCACACCAGGAGGAAGGTCCACTCCCAGGTGCTCTGACACTCTCAGGATCACAGGACCAGAGGTGAGTTACTCCTGCCCCAACACCACGAGTAACTGGGACCAGAGGGACCCAGGCACTCAGGAACTCTGTCTGACCAGTGGCACGAGTTTCTTCTAGTCTGGACTGGTTCCCTGAGCAGACCTTCTGTGCTAACTCTGCAGCGAGTCCCATAACACCCAGAAGAAGCTCCACTTTCAGGCAATTTAACAAGCCCAGGATCCTAGGAGCTTGGTCACACCAGGATTTCAGAGTCCCAGAGGCAGCTTGACTCCCAGGAGCTCTGACACACCCAGGATCCCAGAATCACAGGATCATAGAGACAGCTGAACTTTGAGGAGTTCTGACAAAACCAGGATCACAGGAAGAACAGGCTTCAGTCGGATATATCGAGGGCAGGTAGCACTAGAGATAATTAGATGCTGGGAGACAAGCATAAGAACATAAGCAACAGAAACCAAGGTTACATCATCAAAACCCAATTCTCCCACCATAGCAAGTCCCAGATATACCATCACACCAAAAAAGCAAGATTAGAATCTAAAATCACTTCTCATGATGGTGATAGAGGACTTTAAGATTGATATAAATAACTAACTTAAAGAAATACAGAAGAACACAGGTAAACAGCTAGAAGTCCTTAAAGAGGAAACACAAAAATCCCTTAAAGAATTACAAGAAAACACAATCAAACAAGCAAAGGAAATGAACAAAACCATCCAAGATCTAAAAATGGAAATAGAAACAATAAAGAAAGCACAAAGGGAGACAACCCTGGAGTTACAAAACCTAGGAAAGAGATCAGGAGTCATAGATGCAAGCACCACCAACAGAATACAAGAGATAGAAGAGAGAATCTCAGGTATAGAAGATACCATAAAAAACACTGACACAACAGTCAAAGAAAATGCAAAATGCAAAAAGCTCCTAACCCAAAACATCCAGGAAATCCAGGACACAATGAGAAGACCAAATCTAAGGATAATAGGTATAGAAGAGAATGAAGATTCCCAACTTAAAGGGCTAGTAAATATCTTCAACAAAATTATAGAAGTAAACTTCCTTAACCTAAAGAAAGAGATGCCCATGAACATACAAGAAGCCTACAGAACTCCAAATAGACTGGACCAGAAAAGTAATTCCTCCCATTACATAATAATGAAAACACCAAGTGCACTAAGCAAAGATAAAATTTTAAAATCAGTAAGGAAAAAGGTCAAGTAACCTATAAAGGCAGGCCTATCAGAATTACACGAGACTTCTCACCAGAGACTATGAAAGCCAGAAGATCCTGGGCAAGAAGTCATATAGACCCTGTGAGAACACAAATGCCAGCCCAGGCTACTATACCCATCAAAACTCTCAATTACCATAGATAGAGAAACCAAGATATTCCATGGCAAAATGAAATTTATACAATATTTTTCTACATATCCAGCCCTACAAAGGATAATAGATGGAAAACACCAACATAAGGAGCAAAACTACACCCTAGAAGAAGCAAGAAAGTAATCTTTCAACAAACCCAAAAGAAGATAGCAACATGAACACAATTCCACCTCTAACAACAAAAATAACAGGAAGCAACCATCACTTTTCCTTAATATCTCTTAACATCAATAGACTCAATTCCCCAAAAGAGACATAGACTGACAGATTAGATACATGAACAGAACCCAGCATTTTGCATATACGAAATGCACCTCTGTACATTTGTCAGTGACAAAGACAGACACTACCTCAGAGTAAAGAGCTGCAAAACAATTTTATAAGCAAATGGTCCCAAGAAACAAGCTGGAGTAGCCATTCTAATGTGGAATAAAGTCAACTTTCAACCAAAAGTTATCAAAAAAGGAAGGACACTTTATACTCATCAAAGAAAAATCTACCAAGAAGACCTCTCAATTCTGAACATCTATGCTCCAAATGCAAGGGTACCCACATTCATAAAAGAAACTTTACTAAAGCTTAAAACACACATTGCACTGCACACAATAATAGTGGGAGACTTCAATACACCACTCTCAGCAATGGACAGGTCATGGAAACAGAAACTAAACAGACATAGTGAAACTAACAGAAGTTATGAACCAAATGGATCTAACAGATATTTATAAAGCATTTCATCCTAAAGCAAAAAAACATACCTTCTTCTCAGCACCTCACGGTACCGTCTCCAAACTTGACCATATAACTGATCACAAAACAAGCCTCAAGAGATACAAGAAGATTGAAATAATCCCATGCACCCTATCAGATCACTAGACTAAGGCTAGTCTAAAATACCACCAAAAACAGTGAAAAGCACACATACACATGGAAGCTGAACAATACCCTTCTCAATGATAACTTGGTCAAGGAAGAAATAAGGAAATTAATTAAAGGCTTCTTAGAATTTAGTGAAAATGAAGACACATTTTGTCCCACAAGACTTATGGGACACAATGAACGCAGTGGTAAGTGGAAAACTCATTGCTCTAAGTGCCTCCAAAAAGAAACTGGAGAGAGCATACACTAGCAGCTTAACAGCACACCTGAAAGCTCTAGAACAAAGAAGCAAATACACCCAAGAGGAGTAGATAGCAGGAAATAATCAAACTCAGGGCTGAAATCAACCAAGTTAAAAAAGAAAGAACTATACAAAGAATCAACAAAACCAGGATCTGGATCTTTGACAAAATAAAAAACATAGATAAAACCTTAGCCAGACTAACCAGAGGGCACAGTATCCAAATTAATAAAATCAGAAATGAAAAGTGAGACTTAACAACAAAATATATCTTAAAATAATTCTTTTGTTTGTTGAATATTAACAGTTGAAAATATTAAAATCATGTTCTACAAATATCATGGAAATATTACTGATAATTTTCATCACTGTGCTTGAAATTATCATTTACTTAATGTTTAACTTCAAAGGGTTTTTTCTATTTTGAAGTTTTTAAAATATACTTACTGATAAAATAATTTCTCTCCTAGAAACATTGATAATCTTTTTTAAATAAACTGATTGTTAGACAATGTACACAGATATATAATGTTTGAAAAATTCACTATGTCAGGTAGTATCATCTAAGGGCTTTTGAATATATTTCTTAATGATTCATTTTTAATGTTTTATGCTGTTTTCCTATGCTTAACTCCCAAAGAATATTTTGTATGTTTTGAAACAATTTAGTATTCAACATTAGATATAGGATCCTCAGTTATGGATAGTATTAAATAATATTCATTAATGATATTTTTAGGGTAAGAAAGAATATAAATATAAAAGTCAAACAAATTTTTTATGTATTATTTGATTCTTAAAATATTTGAATTATTAATATGTTTGATGAATAAAATACATTTAAATAATAAAAAATTTAGGGAAAAAAGTTGTTTTGCCAGAAACATAATGAACTTAGAATTAAGGGTAGAACGTGCCCTGTCCCTTGTAGAACAGTGAGGGCTGCATAGGTTAGAAAAGGAGTGCAGTGAGCTCTCATGAGCTACAAGCATGGAATTGTTCTTGGAAGAGAAAAATAGGCTTGGGACAAGTTAACGATTAAAGA
This sequence comes from Mastomys coucha, assembly GCF_008632895.1. Taxonomy (NCBI): domain Eukaryota; kingdom Metazoa; phylum Chordata; class Mammalia; order Rodentia; family Muridae; genus Mastomys; species Mastomys coucha. The sequence continues at coordinate 58,804,915 of NW_022196896.1, read as the reverse complement.
GAACATTCATTCTAGGTTGTGTCTGAGTTCCTGAATCTTCTGATCTAGAGAAGTAGCCATTGGTTTTGGTGTGCACCATGAAAGGATGTGATTAAGAACAAAGAGTAAATGATTCTATTATGAGTATAAGAATAGAGAATAGATGATTAGTCAGGTTAACTGAATAAGACTTCAAAAATAAGATGTAAGATAGAGGATGATCTCTTTCTTGGTAAATACAAATTGTTGTCAGCTAAGCATAGGAAAAAATTATTCCTGCCATAGGCTGGCTTGCTTAAACTTTGTCAAGTCAGTGACAAAAAAATTACTGATTTGGGGTTATGAAGAACTTGTAGAGAGAAAGACAGATGGGAAATGTTTAGTTACGTATGAGTTTCACAAGAAAAATCTGTAATCAACAATCCTACTCTAATTTCATTTTGTAAAATGATTTTCATCTGTTTTTGAATAATATGGTTTTTGTGTGGTGAGATTTTATAGAGAATATGTAACTTGTGGCTATGAGGTAATTTTTTTCTTACATAGAGAACTTTGTCTTAGGTGGTATAAAAAGGCTATGCAAAAAAATAAAATGAGTTGGAGCCTGCTCACTGAAGCTTACTCCATTCACCAACTATGCATATATGTGTATATGTTCATGTATATGTATATTTGTGAAGTTTGTTGGAGCTTATTTGTTGAAGCTTGCTCCAACCATCGAATGTGTTTATGTGTATATTTGCATGTGTGTATATGTGTATGTGTGTATATGTGTATGTGTATATATGTGTATGTGTGTATATGTGTATGTGTATATATGTGTATGTGTGTATATGTGTATGTGTGTATATGTGTATGTGTGTATATGTGTATGTGTGTATATGTGTATGTGTGTATATGTGTATGTGTGTAAAATGGTTGGAACTTGCTCATTGGATCTCTGCTCCATCCATCCACAGAATGCATATATGCATATGCATATAGTGTAGTTTGAACTTTGCTTCATCCACCCAATGTGTGAATGTGTATATGTGTATGTATGTATATATGTATGTATATGTGTAAAGTTGTTGGAGCTTGTTCATTGGAGCTTGCCAAGTGTATGTAAGTGTGTGCCTGCTTTACATTGCCTACGACTCCACAGTCCTTCCTGGATCTTTGAACACATTGTTGGGGCTGGTCTTCAACAGCAATCCACAAAAAGGACAGAGAAGAAGGATAAGAAAGAAGCTTTTTTTTTTTTTT
>NW_022196896.1:58797926-58803242 GCF_008632895.1 Mastomys coucha | reverse complement strand
GCCTCGAACTCAGAAATCCGCCGGCCTCTGCCTCCCAAGTGCTGGGATTAAAGGCATGTGCCACCACCACCCGGCCATCAGCTCTGTTTCTTAAGAGAACCCTGGCTATTAAGACCACCTCTTCAGAGCTTCCATTCATACTCCAATCCTTGGTAGAGTGAAGTGAGGGGGACCGTCCAGTGGGCCCTCTCTCCGTGGGTGTTCTCGGACTGGAGGAATATTGAGTACCTGTGGAAATAAGCGGGTGAGGGAAGAGACAAAAGAAACCACACCAAGTAGATGTATCAAGGTGTAATTTTACTTAGGGGATAACTGCGTTTATATAACAGAGGCAGGATTGAGACCAAGGGGAAACCGAAAGTAGCCCATCTTAACATAAACACGAGGTAATCAATGTAAACATAAACACAAAACCAGAGGGAAGAAACTTCAAAGGAAAGTCGGTCGAACTTTGATCTGCAGCAGTCCGGCAACTTCTCCACAGGTGGCATCCGCAGCCCTGAATCAAGCACCGTTTTGTTTTGCTTTTGACTCTTGAAGTATTGAAGTGGAACTTTGAGTTAAAAGGCTTAAGAGAGTATATTTGAAAACTAAAATACCTATATTTTTAAACATAAATATAAATTTCAACAGACTTTCCCATATTTTAATCTAGAACATGTAAAGCTTTGAGTTATCCTAAATAAGTTTAAATATAGATAGGGAACAAATAAATTACCTCATGAGCACAACCATAAGACCTGGGCCTGAAATATCTTTACTTTTGTGTTTCCCCTATGCCATAATAACCTTCACACGAATTACAGATTGAAGCTACACACAGCTCTTCCTAGATAGGTGAAAATATATTCTGCACATAGCAGGGGAGACAAGGAAAACTGACATGCCCACAAACATTAGCAGGATTTCACTGCCAGTAAAAGCGTCATAAAACCAACACAGAAATCTCTCATTACAGTGCAGCTGATTTCTATCACTTGTTTGTGTAATTCCAGTACTTTTTCCAAGCCAGTTCTAAAATTCAAAATGCTTTACATAATATTAGCTTTTTAGTTTACTGTGACTCTGTTATTCAACCCATGTATATGCACAGCTCACAGATGAATGATAAAATCTTCATTGAACCTACCACCTCTTTCACCAACAGAAAAACATAGCCCAAAGAATTCTTGAGACCTGCATGGTCACAAACGTGTTAGCTCTGGAACCTTTGCTCTTATACTCAGGGTGTTTAACCACTGTCCTAAATGAAAGAAAATAATTTTCTTTATAGTTTTAGTTTTTAATTTTGCATGTTTCAAGTGTAGTGTTATACTATACATAAGCCACAGTAACAGCCTCTGGGTCAGGACTGCATGGAGATCCAGCCATGCAAAGGGTTATAGCCATTGACAATGATAACATTACAAAGAATAGAAGTTCAGAATTGTTGCATAGTTGAAATCATAATCGTCCTCTCATGGCTTTAATTGTTTTGAGATTTATTTGTGAGCCTTTCCTCTAGTATGATATGAAAAATATTATTTTATTTTTAAAGACAGTTGTTTTACTATGTATCCTTGGCTGGCCTTGAACTTGCTACTCAGACCTGCCTCTGCTACCCGAGTCCCATGCACTATTGTACCCCAACTTACTGTTACTTTATGCTGTTTCCTGAAACAGTTACAAGTTTTGTCCCTTGTAAAAAGGACCAAACTCTTAGTGCATCTGAAAAGTATCTTGTGTTTTGTGTAGGGTACAGATTCAATTGCAGATCTCTGCAGGAATGTGCTATTATGTAGCACATCCCTTCCTGCTGAAGGGCTGTGTCCCTTTGAACACAGTTCCATGTCTCTTAGTCTTAGTGTTAGACTTGCACGGACATCATGTTGTCTTAGTTACTCCGGTTTTGTGTCTTGAGGTCTAGAATGGTGAATTATGTGGCTTTGTAACTCTCTTGTGGGGGTTTTAACTATTTTCAACCTTTTGCTATTTCATACATTTCCCCTCCAACTGCTTGCAAGTATTATTTCCTTGGTGTCTAATGCATTAAATCAGGTTTTTCTTATTCATTCTTACCTGTGTGTAGCTGTCTAGGGCCCTGACATTGTGAGGAATCTTTTATTAGATTCCCCATCTCAGGCATGCATTAATTAGTCTTCATGTCAGATCTTCTTTAATCTGTTAAGGTACTAAAGGGCCCAAGCAAGGATGCCTCAATCCCACTTGGGAGGGAGAAGAAAGCAATTACAGGAGGGTCCTGCCTGGGAAAGGGGACTGGGAGGGAAGAAGAGAACATGATCAGGTACTGGCCAGGGGTGGGGTGGGGGACTGAAGCCCTGAGGGCCAGCAGGAAGAATAGAAACAGGCAACCTCCTGAAGAAGGAGGTGGCGGGATCTTTCAGAATGCACCAGAGACCTGGGAGATGAGAGACAGTCAGGACTCGAAGGGAGGGACCTTAGATGAAGTGCCCTATAGTGGGGAGAGGGAACTTGTATAGCCCACCTCCAGCAGAAAAATAGGGCATCAAGTGAGGGATGGGCTTGCCCCGTAATTGCTCTGACCAGTAATTGTTCCTGTCTTAAAGAACTACAAGGACAAAAATTGAGAAGAGCCTGAGGAAAAGGAGCTCCAGTGACAGGTCCAAAGTGGAACCTAACTCAAGGGGAGACCCCAAGGTCTGACACCATTACTGAGGCTATGGTGGGGTCACAAAAAGGGGCCTATCATGACTGCCCTCCAAAAGACCCAACAAGCAGTTGAAGGAATCAGATGCAGATATTTACACCTGACCAAGGGACATAAGCTGGTGATCCCTGTAGTTGAATTAGAGAAAAGCCAGAAGAAGCTGAGGAGGAGGGCCAGCAGTCTCAATTAATTCTGGAGCCCTGAGATCTCTCAGACACTGGACCACCAACCAGGCAGCATACACCAGCTGATATGAGGCCCGGGACACATATACAGCAAAGGACTGCTGGGTGTGGACTCAGTCAGAGAAGATGCACCTAACCCTCAAGAGACTAGAGGTCCCAGGGAGTGGGGAGGTCTGGTGGGGTTGGGGAGTTTGGGCTGTGGGGGTTGTGGGGGAAGGTATGGAATGTAGAACAGACAGAGGGTGGACTGGGAGGGGGATAAAATCTGGACTGTAAACAAAGATTAAATAAAATTAAAAAAATACTCTTGAATTAAAAAAAAATAAAGAAAAGAAAAAGAAAAAAGAGTCTTCTGGCTTTGGCAGGCAGCGTTAGGGATGAACACTTCCATGCTGCTGCTTCTGAAGTATTTTGTCTCTGTCAGTTTTTTTCACTTCAAGTGAAAATGACCTGCAAATATTCATCTTAAAAGCAACACAGTTCCGAATAATCATTCAGGATACCCTACTTCCCCTCAATTCCATAAATGGAATTCCGTGTTAAAAAACCAAACTGAATCGAACCAAACCAAACCAAACCAAACCAAACCAGACAAGACTAAGAAGTAAACAAACTCTTACAGGGGTTAGAGAGATGCCCTATGAGCACTTCCTGCTCTTGAGGAAGATCTTGGTTTGGTGCCCAGCGCCTACAAGGTGGCTAACAACTTCCATGATTCCAGTTCTGGAAGATTGAGCACCCTCTTCTGGCCTCCATGAGTACTGCAATCATGTGGTGCATAGATGTACATCCAGGTATGTATGTACACAAAACAACAGAAACCTACAATGTTTACAAATATCTTGCCTTATTTCCTTTTCCTCCATAGTCCCATATTTAATAGATATTTTAATGGACATTGTGATACTAATGGATGAAATATTATATACTTAAAGCTTCACACTTTATATAAACAACACTGTGGCAAAACTCTTGCAGCCTAGTATTTGTATTTATAATTATTTGCCTAGGATAAAGTCAAGGGCCTGTCTTTTTAGGCTTTTATCTCTTCTTAATTATTCTACCAACTTATGTTCTCTTTATCTGTGTTTGGGAATGCCTCTAAACTAATAGATTTGAGTATAGTTGAAACAAAATGAAGTGTATTATAGGTCCCTTGTCCTTTTTTTTTTTTTTTGGCCCTAATAATTTTTTCATAAAAATGGTTGTTTACCTATGTGTATTTATCAAGAATGTATTTGTTATGGTCAAACTCAGTTGTGAGTACGGTGAGATGTAGAAGGACCTGGGCGTGATCTAGATTGACTACTAGACATTCCTGTGGGGGGTTATCTTGATTTGGTAAACTGAGGTGGGAAGATGTGCCTACTGTGGGTGGTACCATTCCCTGGGCTGGAATCCTGGTCTGAAAGAAGAGGACATGAACTGAAAACAAGCAGCTGCTATTCTCTGCTTCCTGACTGGATACACTGTGACCAGCTGCTTCAGGCTCCTGCTGTCTTCCCTTCCCTACCTTGATGAACTGGGAGCCTCAGTAAACCTTTTGTCCCTTAAGTTAATTTAGCTGGGATATTTTATCTCAGTAGCAAGAAAAATAACTAAGACAATACTTGTTTATAAAATTCTCATTTACTTCAAATTTGTGCTTCACAGAATGTTATCTTCCTAATATGTGTATTTCTGCGCTGATTTATTCACAAGGCTTTCTGTTAGGTCATGTAAGACAGACAGCTGAGTGTGAGAGGCAAGCTCTAGCTTCAGGAGGGGTGTGTCATGCTAGGATTCGAGGCACCAGATACATTTTGTAAAAAGAGGAAACCAGAGTGTGGTCTGGAGAGAAACTGCTGGAATCCAGAAACTGGTAGATGAGAACATACTTAACCTGACAAACTCATGCTCACCAGTGCTCTCTTAGACTCTGACACAGGAGGAATTTAAAATTAAAATTGTCGTCTTCTTAGAACTTGGAAGTAGAGGCGTAAGGCATGAGCACACACTCAAATGCATTTGTGGGCATATTTCCACTGCATTAGATAGGATATATGTATATACTATACATATATATAATATTATATAATATAAAATAACATGTAATGTAATATATTACACATATAAAATATATACTATATAATAGAACGTTATGTGTTTGTTGTGTGTAAGTTTGAAGAATATGATAATTTTTAAAATGAAGACCAACAACATGAAGAATTAATCTCTTACAAAATCACATACTATTTTTAATATTGTTTGAAGACTGTGAAATAGGTAGATAATTTATAAAAGTTGAACGAGTAAACTGATCTTACAAAAGAAATAAGACTAGTACAAATTCTTATTCAAGAACTTTAAGAGGGCCAATGTCTTTACATTTTTCAATGATGGCTGCGCCACCTAGTGGCTCATTCATGTACTTGCAAGAAGACAAAGCAAATAGCTTGGTTTTTTTTTTTTTTTTTTTTTTTT
>NW_022196896.1:58795473-58797907 GCF_008632895.1 Mastomys coucha | reverse complement strand
GAGATCCACCTGCCTCTGCCTCCCAAGTGCTGGGATTAAAGGCGTGCGCCACCACCGCCCGGCTAATAGCTTGGTTTTTACTCCTCTTCTGAGGTCCTGTTGATTGAATTACATTTATCATCCCGTCCAGCTTCTGGCTTGTTTGTCAAGTTCCAGTCTTAACGTATCCTACTTGGGTTTGAGTTCCCCTTCCCTATGGGTGGTGCTGGAGGATCAAACTCAGGGTTTCATAGGAGCTAGGCAAGTGTTCCCATACCCAGTAGCTCCCCAGCCTTGAGGAGCATTTCTGGTGCTGTGTGAAGCTGGGAATCGTCCCTAGTCATAGAATACTTAGGCTCAGCATGGTGACTGTTTACAAGCAGCGTCTACACTTTGAAAATCACTAAGAGCAGATTGTGTTTCCATTTTACAATGTAGACATATCTAAAATGTAGTATACATGATAACTACATATCTTATATTTTTATCAAAAACAAGTTAGTGGAATAAAACGTGCTTTAAAAATACATACAAAGCCCAGGATCGTATCATTTATGGTTAAGTTAGAATAGCTTTATTATTCTTTATATTACATTTATTTATGTTTGTGTGTGTGTGTGTGTGTGTGAGAGAGAGAGAGAGAGAGAGAGAGAGAGAGAGAGAGAGAGAGAGAGAGAGAGAGAAAGAGAGAGAGAGAGAGGGGGGGAGAGAAAAGTCATGTGCACTGTGCGTGGAAGTCAGAGGACAACTTACAGAAGTTTTTTTCTCTGTCCACCGTTTGGGTTTTAGGGATGGAATTTGTGATTTTGGCTTAGTGGCAAGCGCACTCACCTGCTGAGATGTCTCACTGGACCTAGAACTCTGTTAAAGAAGCAAACTTAAAAAAATATAGTTTTCCATGTCTCTGCTGTATCAGGAGCATAAAGGGGCCCGACATAAGCTTTTCTTACAGCATTGTACCATGAGAGCAGGCCTTAGAACACAGCAGAGTGCCTATGAACTCCAAATAGGGAGACAGGGTTCTCTGCACTCAGCAGAGAGTGGGCTCTGCATGCACCCCTCTCCCTGCTTCTAAAAAGACTTTCTTTTATGCACCAAAGCAAACTTTCCTCTCCCTAGTTTTAAGGAATGGCTCAAAAGGAGCATTTTACATATTTACGCACTTTGAAGCCTTATCCCACAATGCCCGCCTGAACCCCTGTACTCTCTGGAGGAGGCTGAAGCAGGAGGATAGCTTTGAACTGCTTTAAGATTTTACTTTTATAATTAACTTTAGACACCATGAAATTTATGCTTCTGGCTTAGGACTTCCTTCTTGGGAGTTTAGATTTTTTTTTTTTTGCATCCCTGTTAGTTATTTTCAGAAAAGACTGAATTTTCAACCTTTTATTATCTATAATGTTATTTAGAAACTCACTATTGTTCTGCTTCGGGTGAGAAACAAAATTCAGGGACATAAGAGTAGGAGCTGGGTGTGTACAGAAGAGAGCTTTTTTAGGTATTATTGAGGAGTATATCATAAACACACACATTTTCTTTTCCCTAAAGACCGGATTATTATTGAGCTAGGAGCCAAATTACAAAAACTTTCAAAGGGGGAAAATCCTTTGAACTGCTGCTTCAGTGAGAGCTGAACACCTATGGATGTCAGTCTTGATATTCTTAAGCAGCTTTTTTGAGGCATAATTTACTCACCAGAAAACTCAGCTGCTTCAAGTTTGGAGTGCTATTATGTTGATGATAGTCACAAGAACCAGCTGTACCTCAGCTAGTGATTAACACAAAGTAAATATTTTTTGATGCTGTGTTAATCAGAGGATCCCCAAAGTGGCCACAACGGTCTCACACAAGAACATGTAAGGGTGCCACCACCAGCCTGTGACAGTAATTTCTATACAGAAAGCATTTAGCACCTGTAAGGAAACCCCTATGAGATGCATGGTTATTGCTCACGTCTGTTTATTATGTAAAGTAAGGCTTTCCTGGTCAGCTGTTCGATCCAGCTTTGTACGTACACATTGGCTGACGAAAACACAGGGTTTGTGCTGAAAATGTAAAATGTCACTTAGGGATAAGTTCAGTATTTTTTTTTCTATTAGATATTTTCTTTATTTACATGTCATATGATTTCTCCTTTCCCAGTTTCCCCTCCAAAAACAAAAAACAAAAAAACAACAACAAGAACAAACCCCTGTTCCCTCTCCCCTCCCCCTGCTCGCCACCCCACCCTCTCCCACTTCCTGGCCCTGGTATTCCCCTACACTGGGGCACAGAACCTTCACAGGGCCAAGGGCCTCTCCTCCTGTTGATGATCGACTTGGTGATCCTCTGCTATACACATGCTGCCAGAGCCATCAGTCCCACCATATGTACTCCTTGGTTGTTGATTTAGTCCCTGGGAGCTCTGAGAGTACTAGTTAGTTCATATTGTTGTTCGTCCTAAGGGGCTGCAAAC
>NW_022196896.1:58793035-58794492 GCF_008632895.1 Mastomys coucha | reverse complement strand
GATATTAGCCCTCTATCAGATATAGGATTGGTAAAGATCTTTTCCCAATTTGTTGGTTACCATTTTGTTTTATTGACAGTGTCATTTGCCTTACAAGAACCTTTGCAGCTTTATGAGGTCCCATTTGTCAATTCTTGATCTTAGAGCATAAGCTATTGGTGTTGTGTTCAGGAAATTTTCCCCTGTGCCTATGTGTTGGAGGCTCTTCCCCACTTTCTCTTCTATTAGTTTCAGTGTATCTGGTTTTATGTGAAGGTCCCTGATGCACTTGGACTCGAGCTTTGTACAAGGAGATAGGAATGGTTCAATTTGCATTCTTCTACATGCTAACCGCCAGTTGAGCCAGCACCATTTGTTGAAAATGCTGTCTTTTTTCCACTGGGTGGTTTTAGCTCCTTTGTCAAAGATCAAGTGACCGTCGGTGTGTGGGTTCATTTCTGGGTCTTCAATCCTGTTCCATTGATCTACCTGTCACTGTACCAATACCATGCAGTTTTTATCACAATTGCTCTGTAGTACAGCTTAAGGTCTGGGATGGTGCTTCCACCAGAAATTCCTTTATTATTGAGAACAGTTTTGGCTATCCTGGTTTTTTTGTTATTCCAGGTAAATTTACAAATTGCTCTTTCTAAGTCTGTGAAGAATTGAGTTGGAATTTTGATGGGGATTGCATTGAATCTGTAGATTGCCTTCAGCAAGATGGCCATTTTTACTATATTAATCCTGCCAATCCATGAGCATGGGAGATCTTTCCATCTTCTGAGATCTTCTTCAATTTCCTTCATCAGAGACTTGAAGTTCTTGTCAAACAGATCTTTTACTTGCTTAGTTAGAGTTACACCGAGGTAGTTTATATTATTTGTAACAATTGTGAAGGGTGTTGTTTCCCTAATTTCTTTCTCTGCCTGTTTATCCTTTGTGTAGAGGAAGGCCTCTGATTTGCTTGAGTTAATTTTATATCTAGCTACATTGCTGAAGTTGTTTATCAGGTTTAGGAGCTCTCTGGTAGAATTTTTGAGGTCATATCATCAGCAAATAGTGACAATTTGACTTCTTCCTTTCCAATTCGTATCCCTTTGATCTCCTTTTGTTGTCTAGTTGCTCTGGCTAGGACTTCAAGTACAATATTGAATAGGTAGGGAGGAAGTAGGCAGCCTTGTCTAATCCCTGATTTTAGTGGGATTGCTTCAAGTTTCTCTCCATTTAGTTTGATGTTGGCTACTGGTTTTCTGTATATTGCTTTTACTATATTCAAATATGAGCCTTGAATTCCTGATCTTTCCAAGACTTTTATCATGAAGGGATGTTGGATTTTGTTAAATGCTTTCTCAGCATCTAGTGAGATGATCATATGGTATTTGTCCTTGAGTTTGTTTACGTAGTGAATTGCGTTGATGTATTTCCGTATATTGAACCATCCCTGCATCCCTGGGATGAAACCTACTTGATCATGGTGG
>NW_022196896.1:58791592-58791970 GCF_008632895.1 Mastomys coucha | reverse complement strand
TCTTTGTTTAGTTTCTGTTTCCATGATCTGTCCATTGCAGAGAATGGGGTGTTGAAATCTCCCACTATAGTGTGTGGTACAATGTGTGCTTTGAGCTTTAGTAAAGTTTCTTTTATGAATGTAGATGCCCTTGCATTTGGAGCATAGAGGTTCAGAATGAGAGTTCATCTTGGTAGATCATACCTTTGATGAATACAAAGTGTCCTTATCTTTTTTGATCACTTTAGGGTGAAAGTCGATTTTATTCGATATTAGAATGGCTACTCCAGCTTTTTTCTTGGGACATTGGATTGGAGGATTGTTTTCCATTCTTTTATTCTGAGGTAGTGTCTGTCTTTGTCACTGAGTTGGGTTTCCTGTATGCAACAAAATGTTGGG
>NW_022196896.1:58742342-58791198 GCF_008632895.1 Mastomys coucha | reverse complement strand
AAGGGCTGGATTTGTGGAAATATATTGTGTGAATTTGGTTTTGTCATGGAATACTTTGGTTTTTCCATGTATGATGATTGAGAGTTTTGCTGGGTATAGTAATCTGGGCTGGCATTTGTGTTCTCTTAGGGTCTGTATGACATCTGTCCAGGATCTTGTAGTTTTCATAGTCTCTGGTGAGAAGTCTGATGTAATTCTGATAGGCCTGCCTTTATATGTTACTTGACCTTTTCCCCTTACTGCTTTTAAAATTCTTTCTTTGTTTAGTGCATTTGGTGTTTTGATTATTATGTGGTGGGAGGAATTTCTTTTCTGCTCCAGTCTATTTGGAGTTCTATAGGCTTCTTGTATGGTCATGGGTATCTCTTTTTTTAGGTTAGGGAAGTTTTCTTCTATAATTTTGTTGAAGATATTTACTGGCCCTTTAAATTGGAGGTCTTCACTCTCTTCTATTCCTATTATCCTTCGGTTTGGTCTTCTCATTGTGTCCTGGATTTCCTGGATGTTTTGGGTCAGGAACTTTTGCTTTTTTCATTTTCTTTAACTGTTGTGTCAATGTTTTATATGGTATCTTCTGTGCCTGTGATTCTTTTTTCTATCCCTTGTATTCTGTTGGTGATGCTTGCATCTATGTTTCCTGACTTCTTTCCTAAGATTTCTAACTTCAGAGTTGTCTCTCTTTGTGATTTCTGAACGGTTTCTACTTCCATTTTTAGGTCCTGCATGGTTTTGCTCAATTCCTTCACCTGTTTGTTTGTGCTTTCCTGTAATTCCTTAAGGGATTTTTGTGTTTCCTCTTTAAGGGCTTCTACTTGTTTACTTGTGATCTCCTGTAATTCTTTAAGGGATATTTTTGGTTTCCTCTTTAAGGGCTTGAACCGCTTTACCTGTGTTCTCCTGTATTTCTTTAAGGGAGTTATTCATGTTCTTCTTAAATTCCTCTAGTACCATTGTGAGATATGATTTTAGATCCAAATCTTCCTTTTCCAGTGTTTTGGGATATCCAGGACCTGCTCTGGTGGGAGTACTAGGTTCTGATGAAGTCAAGTCATCTTGGTTTCTGTTGGTAAGATTCTTGCGTTTGCCTTTCGCCATCTGTTGATCTCTGGTGTTAGATGTTCTTGCTGTCTCTGACTAGAGCTTGTTCCTCCTGTGGGTCTGTAAGCCTGTGTCAGCACTTCTGGGAGATCAGCTCTCCTCTGGTAAAAACCCAGGTGCAGATGGCTGTGGATCACTTGTCTGTCCTGAGTCCTGGGGTCAGAGCACACCCTGTAGACAGGATCTCCACTTTTGGGGAAGGTACAGAGTGGGCTGTTGATCTGTTGTCCCTCCTAGGTGTGGATGGAGGTTGAGAGGATCCTGTCCCGGCTGCTCTGCCACTTGTGAGGCTGTTTTTTAAAATTAAAAACTTGCATGTAGAAGATAAAGAGCTCAGAAGGTTAACAATCCAACAACTACTTTATAATGTATAAGCACAGGAGAATGGTTCCCCAACCTCAAAAATGTCTACCTACATCTTAATCCTTGTAATACATTTGAATGCTATGCTTCATAGCAGAGAAATGAGGTTACAGATGACACCCGTTCAGCTGACTTTCAGATAGGAAGGCTATCTTCCTTTATTTGGGTGGGCAAATGGAATCTCATGCACCTTTAAGTTTGAGGGCACTGGAAGAGAAGGTTAGAAGAGAAGGTAACAGAACTGGACCTCTCTTCTCTTGCTTTACATATGGGGAACTGACCAGGACCTGGGGAAAAAAGTGACTCTCTGAGCTAGAAAAGGTAATGAAATGGATACTCTTCTAGTGTGCTGCCTGTGCTTGGTTGTCAACTAAGAATATAGCCCAGAACATGACCCAGGGATGGAGTCATGAGAGGAGAATTCTAAGTGCTTGTGGGAACACTCTAAGAGACCCAGGACAAAAGCCTTGGACTCGGTTTCTCCAAAACACAGAAATGTTCTTGGAATGGATTTTTGTGCTCCCCCTAGGTGCAGCAGAAAGGAATGTGCTTATTTCAGAGTCATTATTGCTGCTTGTTATTGATAATCAGTTGAATGTTTAAACTGTCCTTTGTGTGCTTCTGTGAAAAAAAATACTTTTTGTCATTCTTAGCTTGTCTTTGTTATTTTATGCAGCTTGAACTCATGAGAACTTTACTCATATGAATGTTCTTAAACCTCAAAGTATGTGCTGTCTGCTGTTCTGAATTAAGTTTGCTATTTTGTGTGACACTAGTCTGCCCTTCTTTACTGGCTCCATTCTCCCAGGTCCCACTGGGACCTGCCATCCACATCTGTACTTGCCATCCACATCTGTAAAGCAGTGATGGTCATCTACATCTAGAGTTAACTAAGCCTTAAGAGGCAGGGTAGATGGGCCTGTGAGAAATATTTTCTTAATTAAACAATTTGAAGTGAGAAGACCCACTTTTAATCTGGATCTTTTGAGGTGGAAAGAGTCACCTTTAATCTGGGCCACACCTTTTGCTGGCAGCCTATGAAAAAGACCTGGAAGGGGGAAGCTTGCTCCGTTTGCCTGCTTGCTCTCACTCTTGAGGGCAAGACCATTCCTTCTTTGGCATTAGAGCCTGTTTCTTCAGGATATTATTGATGTATACTGGAGACCAGCTGAGACATTCAGCTTTGTGGACTGGATTCTTGGACCTTCCGTTGGTAGACAGCCATTGTTGGACTAGCTGGGCCACAAACTGTGTGTGTGTCTGTGTGAGGGAAGGGGAGATTCATGAGATTCATTGTATAAATTTTGTTTCTTTAGAGAACTCTGACTAATACAGGCTGATTTGGAGAAATTAAATTATCATTCGCAAGTAGTTATCAGTTGGAGATAGCTTCTGGGTTAGCCGTGGGGACATCTGTCCACTTCTCCTTTCAGCTCTAGGACCCCATTTGGTGAAAACCCATGCAGGCCCCAGCTCTGTAAGTTAATATGTATTACTATTCTATGGATTTAGAGGGCCTCATTTTCTTGATGTCCTCCGTGCCTTCTGGCTCTTACATTCTTTCTGCCTCTTCCTCTGTGGGGGTTCCTTGAACCCCGAGGGGAGGGATTAGATGGAGATGTACTGCCTAGAGCTGATTGTTCCAAGGCCTCTGTATAATGTCTGGCTGAGAGTCTTGTTCCATCTGTTGCAGGAGGAAGCTTTTCTGATGATGATGGCTGAGCAAGATGCTGATCTAGGAGTGCAACAGAAGTCTGGTTATTCAGAGTCATCTTATTACTATTTTTTGTTTGTTTTAGAACAGTAGTATTTGGTTTTACCCTAGGCCCCTGGGCTACCTAGTCTCAGGTTGTCAGTGTCTGGTATGGGTTCTATCCCATGGAGTGGGCCTTAAGTCAAATCAGATATTGGTTGGTTACCCCCACAAGATTGCTTTAGCATTCCTGGCAGGCAGGACACCATTGTAGATCGCAGGATTTGTAGTTGGGTTAGTGTTTATGATTCTCCTTTGATAGTGTGCAGGATATTGTCTAGTACCGAGAACACTAGCCCATAAGGATGAAGGTTTCACCTTGATTTCTCTGTGTTCAGTGAGCTGTGTAGACATTATCTTCAGCAACGGGGCCTTGTCATTAGTGTGTGAAGAGTAACCTATGATCTTTTCTCTTTCTTTTTTTTCTTTTTTTTCTTCCTTCCTCTGTGGGATGGTTGATCCTGAGCCTCCAGGGGTGGGGGGCAAGCTGGTCCCAGACCTTTCCAAATCCATTTCTTTGCCTCCGATCCAAGGACAGGGAACCAAAAACACACCTTTGTAAGAGGAGTAACCTACGATCTTGGCAACAGCCTGAGTAGTTTGAGGATTCCCATGGGATCCCTTTGGGCAATAGCTCAATTGGATGTAGTCCAATCCCAGTATTAGAAGCTCCATTTTATGAGAGATGTCCAGTTGGGGTTCTGTTTCCATATTGTTTGGTGATTTCACTTAGATTATCTTCATCTATGTATATATTTTAGGAAACTTCCATTTCATTGGGTTTCCATACAACTACCCCCTACTCCCTAAAGTTTTAGCTGTCTGTACTGGCTGCTTTTGTGTGTTAACTTGACACAGGCTGGAGCTATCACAGAGAAAAGAGCTTCAGTTGGGGAAGTGCCTCCATGAGATCCAGCTGTGGGACATTTTCTCAATTAGTGATCAAGTGGGGAGGGCCCCTTGTGGGTGATGCCATCCCTGGGCTGGAAGTCCTGGGTTCTATAAGAAAGCAAACTGAGCAAGCCAGGGGAAGCAAGCCAGTAAGGAACATCCCTCCATGGCCTCTGCATCAGCTCCTGTATCCTGACCTGCTTGAGTTCCAGTCCTGACCTTCTTTGGTAATGAACAGCACTTTAGAGGTGTACGCTGAATAAACCCTTTCCTCCCCAACTTGCTTCTTGGTCATGATGTTTTGTGCAGGAATAGAAACCTGACTAAGACACTGTCTCTCCCCGTATTTCCTCTCCTGTCTTCTTCTCTCCCCCTCCCCACTTGATACTTTAGTTCTAATCCCCAACCCCATCCATCTTTAACTATCCTCTTTCTCTTTCATAGGGAGATCTAACTGTCTCCCCACCTGCCCCCCAGTCCCTTACTCTATACCCGTCCCCTGTGATTCTATGGATTTTAGATCATCGACTTAACATTTAATATTTACAAAAAAGGGAATATGTTCTATTTTTCTCTTTCTGGATTGTGTTATCTCACTCAAGATGATTGTTTTTCTGATTCTATTCATTTACCTGTAAGTTTCATGATTTCATTTTTAATGGCAGAGTAATATTTTATTATGTAAATGTACTCCAGTTTTTGATTGATTCATCTGTTGACAGACATCTAGGTTACTTCCAATTTCTTACTATTACGAATAGAGCAGCAATAAACATGGTTGAGTAAGTGTCTCTGATGGGGTTAAAGCATCATTTGGGTATTTGTCCAAGAGTAGTTATTGATGAATCTTGGGGATTATCGATTCCCATCTTCCTGAAGAAGTTCCACACTGATTTACAGAGTGGCTGCACAAGTCTGTGCTCCCACTAGCAATGGGTGTATGTTTGCCTCACTCTACATCCTCACAGCATGAACTGTCTTGTTTTATTAATCTTACACTTTCCTATTGGCTAAGGAATTCCAACATCTCTTTAAGTGTTCCTCAGCCATTTGAGTTATCTTTCTTGAGAATTCTGTTTAGATCTGTACCCAATCTTTTTTATAATTAATCATTCTATTCATCTACATCCCAAATGTTGCCCCCCCAGTCCCCTTTCATAGAACTTCTCCCTCATTCCCCCTCCCCTTCACCCTGAAAGGATGACATGTCCTCTCTTCTCCCCTTCCCCAGCATTCCTTCTCCCTGGGGCACAGGTCTTCACAGGACCATGCTCTCCCACTGAGGCCAACAAGATAGTCCTCTGCTACGTATGTGCTAGGGACCTCAGACCAGCCTGTGTATGTTCTTTGGTTGTGGCTTAGTTTCTGGGAGCCCCCAGGGGTCCAGGTAAGTTGACACTGTTGGTCTTCCTATGGGGTTGCCAACTCATTCAGTTCCTTCAATCCTTCCCCTATCTCTTCCATAGATGTCCCCAACCTCAGTCCTATGCTTGGCTATGAGCATTTGCATCTGTCTCAGTCAGCTGCTGGCAGAGCCTCTCAGAGAACAGCCATGGTACCTTCGGTTAGGGTTAGGGTTAGGGTTAGGGTTAGGGTCAGAAACTGTGATGGTGTGTTTGTGTCCCCATCCCTCCACGAGGTGTACTTTCTAACTATTGCAGGTGATCTCATTCCAGGTCTCTTGGGTCTATACCCCATTTTTAATGGGCTTATTTGTTTCCTTTATATCTAATTTTTTGAGTTCTTTATATATTATGACTCTTAATCTCCTATTAGATGTGTAGGTGGTAAAAATCTTTTCTAATTCTGTAGGCTTCCATTTTGTCTGAATGATGGTGTCCCCTGGCATAAAGAATATATATAATATTAGGTGGTAAAATATCAAGTGGGAAGAACCTAGCATGGGGAGTGGTGGAACCAGTGCACTGAGGGCTCAGGGAGTGGGCTTCCACTAAAGACGTGGAATTTGAGTTGACAAGTGGAATTTGAAGAGATAGAGAGCACAGATTTGACAAACAGAACAATGAATAGATACTGGGATCATTCATTTTAAGAGTCAAGTTGAATGGACCAAGAGGTGTGTGTGTGTGTGTGTGTGTGTGTGTGTGTGTGTGTGTGTGTCTGGATGAGGTTAACATTTGAATTGGTAATTTGAGGAAGGCAGTTTGCTGTCACTGGTAAGGCTAGGTCAGAATGACACTGTGACACATGGCCCCCATAAGTAAGTAAATAAATAAGTTTAATTTTATAAAAGAGAATTTATATTGCTAATGAGCTCTACTTACTTGTGTTGTCCCAGGGACCATACTTTAAGAGTTATTACACAAAGGCTTCTACCAATTTCTGGCAGACTGATGATAATACAGGAAAAGAAGTAAGTAAACAACCATGTTGGGAAAAGACCCTGGTAGCGACAAAGATGTCTGCTGTCAGTTCTGTTTGCACAGGAGCCTCTAGGCTGGATATTCTATAGACAATAAAGGGTCTGCTGAAAGGTGTTGGCTGGTTCTTTGTTTTATTATCATTTCATTTATTTATTTTATGAATATGAGTACACTGTAGCTGTATTCAGACACACCAGATGAGACCATCAGATCCCATTACAGATGGTTGTGAGCCACCATGTGGTTGCTGGGAATTGAACTCAGGACCTTTAGGAAGAGCAATCAGTGCTCTTAAGCACCGAGCCATCTCTCCAGCCCCATTGGCTGATTCTTACTGGTAGCCTAATATTTTTTACTTTTTCTCCCCCTCCTGTCTCCTCTATCTTCCTCTGATTCTTCCTTTCTCCTTGCTCATTCACTCTAAGACCACTATCCATAAGCCTCAGCCTGGGAATACTGTAGCTTTGTAACAGATGAGCTTCTGTAACAGATGCACTTCCCCGATGGCCTGGCTGCTTAGATGATAGAGTGTGGTCCTTGCGAACCATAAACGTCATAGGGAAACGATGTAATAATTCACAGAACAAAACCAAACACACTTCATTTGTAGTAAGGATGTATATGCTACCCTACAAACATTTGGGTTGGCATTATTTGTTAAGAGTATTTATAGAAATATGAAAGACTTGAATCAGATGATCTTTCGCCGTGTGTTTTGATTGCGTTGCTAAAGACAAATTCTATAACCTTACCCCAAATGTTCAATTCTTCCACTGTGGACGGTTCTGTCTACTTTGCTACGAGTAACTATAGTTACTTCTAACTGTGGGGAGTCTTGTTATGTAACACTGTTTTTAAAAAGATGTAACTGTAGAGATTCCAATTAAGCACTCCAGGGTGGGCTCAGACATCTGCTCTTAAGAAGCTGTACAATTTCATTTTTTAGAGCCTAGATGGATGAGCTCTTGGGAACCTGGGATTGCTGGGGCAGATGTGGTTTGGTTGTTGTGGAAAGCTGGCAATGGCTGTCAACTCTTTACAGCAAATGCTAAATGCTAGTATACAAGGGAGCACAGACTGAAGCGAAGATTCAAAGGATGGAAAACAAACCTGGAGTTTCCAACATCCATCTTCAAGTCTGTGGGTAAGCAGACATTGTGAAGAAGCCTCTCCTCTTCAGGAGGAGCTGTGGAGATGGCCACTCTTCCCGAGTGTACACAGTGCTTTGCATAACTGCCAGGTGGCAGAGCACAGCCTGCCTGACTCCGTAGCTTGTGCTCTTACCACTGTTTGTAGCCAAGAAAACAGCAAGCCTGTTTCAGGAGTGATGCCTCACCTGCTAGGATGCAGGTGGGTGTGGCTATCGGCTCACTCTCAGCATAGCCTGCTAAGTGAGGGAAGTGTGTTATCTTTTCTAAAAGCAGGCACAGTGACATAGAAGAAGTTAAGCAACAAGGCAGGGTCATGAGGCTTGGAGGATGGAGAGCTGAGGTACCTGTGTTCCTGAGATCACGCTTGCATCCTCAATGCTATTCCAGCCTCTGACACAGAGGAATTAGCCAATTTGTACTGCTTAAATAGAGACTGTATCCATAAGTAAGTGACAAGGTGCATTTATGGGGTGTGTGTGTGTGTGTGTGTGTGTGTGTGTGCCTGCATGTGTCTCCTAAGTACTGGAACTAGAGCCTAATACATACCAGTGAAGTCTCTACACTGACCTAGATCTTCTAGCCAATGGTAAGTTTTGATTGACCTTTTTCAGGATCTTTCCTTCACTGAGTGGAAGACACATCTTTTACATTTATATACAAGCTTACCTATCTCCTTGAATATACTAGTAAGTACCTATTGATTTATTATGCCTCTATAATCCTTTTCAGATTATCTCATACTATGAAAGTACTGTTGGTCTCTTTATTATATTTTGCACAAAGCCACACTATGCTTAAAAACCACCTTTAAGGCACTCTTCTGTGAATCAGGACTGATTACATCTTCAAAGAAAATGTCTATTGGAGATTCATTGGCAGTGTGAATGAATGAAGTTAAGTGAAATCAGAATGAAGTGATTTTTATTAGAACCTGCCCCGTGTTCTGAAGGATTAGCCATGTTACTTCCCTGCCTTGTAAGGATTTGCTTCGCAGAAGTCAGTGAGAGTGTGGAAGAGTGCCACCAGGCAAGAAGATGCTGCTGAGCCTCAGATGGCCCCTGCCTCTCAGGACATGCCTCCTGAGCAGGCTTCTGTTCCTAGGCTTCTGTTGGACAGCAGCCTGGTCCTGGCCAAGGGCCCGAGGACACCATATGAGCAGCCCAGTGATCAAATACTCAGGTACTAGGTCTACTGGGAAGCTTATTTGTATCATGTGAATTATTGTTGTAGCGACTCAAAGCATACTTTTATTTCATAACTGGGTTTTACAGCCAAGGTATAAGCCTGCTTCTTTTTGAACTCAGTAAGGGAACCATACCGATGTAGTTTTTAATCCGAAGATGGTGTTGGGTTTTTTCCTTTTCTCTTAGCACCTCACACTGTAATCCATATTACCTTGACACTCACTGTACAGCCAAGGTTGGCCTGAAACTCATGATAATCTTCTTGCAGTAGTCTCCCAAGTACTGGGTCTGGGCATGAGTAGCCATGTCAGGTTTTCAATATTGCTTTCAGTCTTGCTAGCTTGAAGTGCCTCTTCGTGCCATCTTGGTGGTGTGGATCTGATGACTTGGTTTGCCTCTTATTTTGTCTATTAAATATACTCCAAAGTTGGAGTTTCAGTATTCAGCAGTTCCCTGAGATCTACCTTGTTCAACCTATATTAAAAAGCATCCTCTATAAAACAAACTACTCATACATACTCCCTCCCATCATGTTCTACAAGTTCACTTTCTTATAGGATTTATCCCAGTATACTACTATGTAATTATTTCTTCTATTTAGACTTTTATCTGTTTTTACTTCTCTCCCAACAGATTGTAAACTCACAGCTGCAGGAATTTTTGTAATGCTCATTAAAAACATTAAATACCCAGTAAACATCTCAGGAGTGGCAGATAAATGATAAACAAATGTTTTTGGTTAAAATAAAACTTTAGGTCAGATTGGAAAGTAGCCACATGACAGGTTTTGGAACTGGCCTCATGCTTTTTAGCCCACCCACAAACTGTCCAGTCAGGACGGTCAGGTTACTAGGCAAAGCCAGGAGAACACTGCATAGGAAAAATGATGAGATAGCTCTTTATTTTCAGCCAATGCATTTGCAAGACCCTCCCTTGGACACTGTGGATTCTCTGTGGTTGAGACCAGTTCTTGATTTGCCATACTCAAGGCTATAAATATAAACTACACTACTGTTAAGGTCCACCACCAGGAAGTCATCACCATTCAGCCCAGAAATAAGATGAAGGGAACACTCACCAAGAGGAAATCCAGGAGTCCAGCTGGCTCTGTTTTCTGGTCTGGTTCTGAGTCATAGACCAGCATGAAAATTTATAACACACAGTTTCTCATCATGTATCTACGCAATTGGATATTATTAGCTATATGCCGGAAACAGAGAATTGGTGGTTTATTTCTTTGAAACCTGGAGGGTTCTAGTTAAACCAGGAAGTGATCAATACCTAAGGAGTTGGATAAGATTACGAATTTCATTTTGACTGCTGAATTCAGTGTGCACTTTTACAAGGAGAAAAATTTACAGTCGTGTAGAGTTCTGGTAGGAATGGAGGTAATCTTGCTTTTGAGTTGAAGTTCATGAATTACTGAGTTCATGAATTACTTCATGAATTACTGAGAATAAGAAGAGCTATTTACTCCTCTTTTCTCTGAGCATGCTGTTAGGATTCTGTGGAGACACTCATGGCTACAACCCCTGCCCCAGAGAAGTTAAGGGTAAATTCTTTCTGAAATCCCTTTCTCTCCTTTTCCTCCATTGTTCAGAGCTGCTTGTATGGGACAATGAGTTGAGGACTCAGTGTCCCTAGTAGCAGCTTGTACGTACCTCGGGAAGAAGCAATGAGAAGAGAACCAGTGCTGCTAGACCTGGGATCAAAAAGTTCTGGGAAGATCAGCAGATGTTGGGTAGCAGGGACTGCATAACTAAATAGGTCACCCTATTTCAAGAAGGAGTTGTTGGGTAGGATAGGAAAAGACATTCTCTGTTCTAGGCTCTTCTGGCTTTTTGTGTTTTCCTTGGCGTGTGAGTTGTGCATTTTGTCTTCCAGTTTTCAATATTTTGTCTTCGTTTTGTGCATATTTGGTGATTTAATGTAATACAAAGTGAGGAGTTCTTTTCTGGCTTTGTCTATTTGTTTTGCTCTGTGCAGCTTGTATCTGTGTGGGTGTGTCTTCCCTTATAATGAGGAAGGATTCTTCTATGATCATGTTGAAGATCTGGTCTGTGCCATTGGCTTAGAATTCTTCTCCCTCACCTATATCTATCATTTGAAGATGTGGTCTTTCCATTTAGTCATTGTCACACAGTTCCTGCACACTCCTTTTCCTGTGCTTTTAACTTTCATATTCTTTGCTCGTGTGGTCTAACTCCTCTGTTCTGTCTTGGAGTCCTAATGTTTTACCTTCCGTTGGATTCATTCATCTTGAATTTTCTAGTGGGCTTACTGCGTTTCTCAATTACATCCTTATTTCAGCTTGGGTCTCCTTCAGTGTTTTTATTACTTTGTTGAATTCTGTCTTTAATTTTTGATTATCCTCATCACTTTTTCTTCCTTTTTTTATTGGTTTAAGTTTTATTGCATTATGATGAGAAAAGATACATGATTTTAATTTACCTGAATTTGTTAACATTTAAAAACGTATTTTAAGTAAATAGAATTATATCACACTCTTGTTTCCCTTTTGTACCCCAACTCTTCCCAGAGACCTTCCCTTCAATACTTGCAATATCTTTCATTTTTTAAAATTTTGTCATATTCTTTAAAATTTATAAAATATTATAACAATAGAAATGAACATTATAAAAATTGTTTGATATAAAATATCCTCATCACTTTATCAGCTTTGTTTGTGTTTTCTTGGGCGTCCCTCAGGTGTGTATTCTCTTTATGTTACTTAAACTGTTTTGTGTCTTCTTTAAACTCCTTCAATTCTTTGATGTGTTTTATGATTGTTCCTTTAAATTCTGCACCCTGGGGTTCATGTGAATTGTATTGGATTGAGATTGGACTGGCATGAAGGATGAGTTACCTTTCCAAAGTCTGGGGTTGGGGGTGATCAATCCAGAGCTGATCAGATGAGGGTGGGGGCTTGGATGCACGATCCAGGGGGCTAGGGATTGGGTTGAGTCTGTAGAAGGGAAAGATCTCATAGACTCACTAAAGTGAATTGAATCTCAGCACAAGATGTGAAGGCCCAGACTGAGCCTGGAAGTTGAATGTGGTGTGGAGGGGTAAAGGAAGGTAGTGGGAGTAGTATCTGTGTTGGTACATAGGAGTGCTTCTTAGTTCAACTTGTGGGTTGGGCATAGTGTGGGCAGGGCAGGCAAGATTAGGTTATAGCACTGGATCATGGGACTTGGACTAAATCTGGGGGTTGAGGATGGTACATGGATGCAAGGATCAAGGGGACCTACCTGGCTGAGCTGTGGTACAAGACGTGCAGAACTGCATTGGGTAGAGGTTCTTAATGTAATTCTCAGCTGTTAACTTTCTATACAGCTGAGGCTACCCCTCCCAAGTGTTGGAATTAGTGGCATGTACGAATATGCTTAGCCATTTCTTTTAAATGGTCAATATTAGTAGCTGTAAGACGCCAGTGCTTCCCTCTGAAAATAGTGGTGGTTTAGGAAACCCATATGATCAAGGAAGGAACCTTGATTCATTTCTTTCTCACCCTAGGCACTTCCCTATATTATTTAATTGCTTGTTGCGTGTAGCTTTAGTGCTATCCAGCCTTTGCTCTGGGAAGTGACTGCACCACCAGCCCCAACCCAGCTTCCCTTGAGTTGTGGATAAAAGACACATACACATGGCATCCCCAGATTTTGAACAGAAGAGCTCACATGTTTATTTTCTAATGGAGCATAAGTACTACGGAGCTGGAACTGAAGGAAGCCTATTGGTGCCTTCATAAGTTGAATCAGGAAACATCAAAAGACAACTACCCTGACCCAAGCCTCTGGAGCTGCTGGAAGTCTGTGAGTGAGTGAGAAGTAATACAGAACCATGGAGATAAGGGAGATACGCCTATGGTTTACATTCAGCCTGTGGTTTACAGGTAGTGCTGGCATGCACTTTGGCCTCTGAAAGTCATGTAGCTGTAGGTGGGAGAGTCTGCCTCTGAAGAGAGAAGGGACTGCTGGAAGGAAGCCAGCTGGGGAAGACGGTGAGGTATTATGGTCATGTAGCCCTATACTAAACAGAGAGCACGTACACATGAGTGAAGTGCTAACTAACCCAGGAAGAGGATTGTTGATTAAAACTGGAACAATTATGAGGGTGCCTGTGCCTTGTTCCATCTGTTCTCAAGTATTTATTTTTGAGGAACAAGAAGAGAAATGTCTCTTTCCTTGTTTTTCTAAGGGTTAACTGAGATGACACATGAACAGCATAGCTATGCAGACCTGGCACATAGTAGGTACCCAATAAGTGCTTTCTTTCTTCTTTCTGTTCGCTATGGCCTGGCCTGAGCTTAGTGTATTCCCTTTCCATCTCCTAACCCCTATGCTAAAGTTCATAATTTGTCTCCATGTAAGCTGTGGAGTGAGCATGTACGAGCCCTTGGCTTTGATCACCAGCACTAAAACTAAGCCAGTCCCAAAGCAAACAATATTATAGATTGAAGACTTTACTTTGATCCAGATTAAAGACTGGCCACATGTGTGGCTCGTCAGTGTAGCTTGTTGGTTCCCATTTCTCTGTTTTATGTCACTTTTGTGGCATCTTTTATTTTTGAAAAAGAAATTTTTCTATTTTTACTTATATTCTTTTGACAGTCTCATAGATGTATATAATAAGTGTTGGTCATTTTCACCCCCATTGCCTATTGCCTTCTCTAATCCTCCTCCCACACCTGTGAAATCTGTTGCTCTGGGCAACAACATACCAGTGGCTACTGTCACTGAGAAGAACATACCCACTCCTCACCACCCCCAACACCCAGCAACCATCTGGCATTTTCTATAATGGGAATTTCTTTAACAGACCTCATAAGCAATGCCATTGAAACAACCTCTAACGTCTTTTAATTGTTCCAGTAGAACATTATTTTACGGGGCAACTTTGGGGAATCAGTGGAGCTTCCTGTTTTCACATTTGTCTGTTCACAAAGCAAGAAGTGATATTCCACATCTTTATTGCTTTAGAGAGATGTTTGGAGATTTCCATGACAAGAGCTCTCTCATGAAAAGATTTAGAACTAAGCTCATTAGGGATGCAGAACGCAAAATCACAGCGAATCTTAATGAAACCCGGCTTAGGAAGATTTTTCAGGCAAGGCCAAGGATCCTTGTTAGTCATTACCTGTGAGTGAGAGCTAAGAAGGAAGACTTTAGAGAGATTATGGTGTGCAAGTGGCAGAAGGTGAAGAGGAAACAACAGGGGGATGACTCTGTGTCAGTTAAGAGTAGCAAGATCTAGGTGGTGACTAATTCCACTCAGAATGAACAGGGAAAACATTGGGCCTAGGAAGAAAATCCTAACTCAATTCCACAGACACCAGTGAGTAGAGACTTGCAAGTGTGTGTTCTGTGGTAAAGTATGTTCAATTAGTGTTAATACAGTGGTTCCTAATAGAATTGTTTGAGAAAAGCCTATGCGAAAAGAAGTTGAGATACTGTGTTCTTCTGGCATTGTAGTGGGCAGAGAGCAAATTCATGAATGAAACGAAATCTTTTATCCAGGATATCTGCTTTCTCTAGAAATCAGATCTGTTTGGTAAAAGGGCATACACTGACTCTTATGTGCCCCCATAAGGGATCGAAATAGTTGAGGGTAGTATTCCTTGAAAGATTCTGAGGGTCACACCAGGACTAGGAATACTTATGTAGCCAATGTTGTAGAGTCCATGCATATTTCAGCTCCCTCCAGTCTAAAAGTTAATGCTATGAATTTTAAAACCACGGAAACATGATTTTCATTCAGCTGGTTAACATTGTCTTTCAGCTACAACAAAAATTTCTGAACTATTTAATTTTGAAGGAAAGCAGAACTGGGTGTTGTGGTGTTGAGAACGCTAACCTGATTCCATGACAGGCTTCAAATTGGCAGTCTAAGAGACTAGGCCTAAATCTCTGTTTCCAAGAACTGGGCAAGTCCAGGCCTCAGAAGCTGCCTGCCACCTGGCCTGAGGCAAGGACATTAGGTCAGCAGCAGGTTCTAGACCCCCCCACCGAGGCAAGTTTCCAGCCCTGACACCTTGGTAATGGAAAATCTGTAGAGATGGACTCAACAGGTTAACATAGAGGCCACCTACCCGGGAATTCCATAATGTGCTTTAAATCAGGCCTGCAAGCTCACTTGGGTGTCTCTCTGTTCTGGTAATGGGAGACCTCAGCATGCTGGACTTCTGTAGAATAAAACATTCTTTGCATTTACATACTATTTGAGTCCGGGTATCATTCTTCTGAGAATCATGGACCTTTACAGTGTATATATGTACCACCAATTCTTGGGAGGTAGAAGAGGCAGGAGGATCAGGAATTCAAGGTCATCCTTGGATACATATTTAGTTTGAAGCTATCCTGGGCTACACAAGACCATATTTCAAAACAGCATCCAACCAGCCAACTCCCCCAAACCTCCCAACCAAAACCCACCACCACCACCACCACCACCACCGATAACAACAACAAAAACTAAGCAAACAAGCAATTGACTAGGAATAGGGATTCATGCCTATTCTCCCAGCATATGAGAGTATAAGACAAAAGAATTTCTGTTAGTCTGATGCCAAGTTTGGGCTACATAGAAAGTTTTGAGTTGGCCTGAGCTAGAGAGTGAGAGGTTAGCTCAAAGACAAATAAACAAACAAAATGTCACCAAACATAACAAAATAGAAAAAGAATGAATATGAGTTACTCCACTATTCTCAAGCTATGCTGCTGATGGGATCAAACATGTTCATACAACAAATTGAATTTGTTGTCTCTGTAAATAGATGGTGATGTTATTTTCAGAGTTCAGTAAAACCCCAAGTAGCTCAAGAATGGGCATAGATGATCTCTTCTACTTTGCTAATTTAATTCCTGGCTTATCACTTCTTTTTAGTTCCCTCCTTTAAAAATGACAATGACAACAACTTATTATCAGAGGTGGTATCCCAAAGAATTTAAAAAGACATTGCCAAATGGACCTAGAAATTGTAAGTGGCAAATATTCCACCCTATCCCCTTTCTCTTTTCCTGCTGTAGGTTGAAAGGGAGAACAGGAGTTACTAGTGCTGCCCTGGGAGCTTCACAACTGAGGGATCATTTATTGTTAGCATGCTGTGTTTATTGCTAAACCCTGTGTGGCCATATTTGATATAGTATGGATGCTTGTGAAGCTTTTATGTTTTTGATAGAACCAAACTAAACTTTCCTGCTATTACAATACAAAGACACAGAATGGAGATGTCACAATGACTGAAGTAAGTGTGTGCTGACCATTACACTGGCAGGGACAGGGTGTGATAAGGTCTAAGGGAGAAAGCTGAAGGTGTTGTGGATGAAAAGTTAGGTAAGTATGAATTTTAGGAAAGTGACAGGAGAAGTTTATGGACTTGGAATCAAAGCAAAGGTGTTGCAGATTGGTGAACAAGTTCCCACTGGAAGGCTTACATACCCTGAAGTACAGCAGTGGTACATATCAGAACAATATGAATTGAGTAGTGTAGGATTACAGAAATATCAACTGCTCTTATCACATATTCATTGTTTCTGTGTTATAGGATGCTGCACTCAAATAAGATGCCTAGAAACTTGAGATTAAACTCTGAAGGGACAGTCTTTATCTTAAGGTTTGGGTAGATTCTGATAAAACTGCCTGTTTTGTGATCTCACCTTTAAGTTCTGAACCTCCAAAGCTTTGCAAAGCATCAGTCAGGATGTTCCTCCATTTGTCTTTGCATGCAAAGGGGTTCCACAGAATGTTCGCCTTACAGGATTAAATTATTAAAATGTATACAATGCAAACCAGCTGTTGCTATGGTGAAACCAAGATGCTGACCTGATTTATAGCCGCACTAAGGAATTGAAGGTGTGGCAAGGTTGACAGTAACAGCAAAGGCAATGCTGAGCTCAGAGCACCCAAGGATGGGGGAGGATGCCATTCTCAGGGCTACACATGGATCATAATTTTATATCTCTTGGGCAACAGGCAAATCTGGGTCTTTGGTGTAGTCAGAGAGGAGGCCATGAGATTAAGGGTTGGAAACACTTGTTTGTGGATGTGCTTGAATTTGCACAGGGTGGGACCACTTGTGCTTTCTGGCAGGGTAGCACCAACACAGGAAGTATGTGCTTACGGGGTTTCCTCTCCACCTTTCCTTTTAGCCTCAAGTCAGTCTCTATGAGATGGAGTTCAACCCCAAGACAAGATTTCCTGTGCATTTCTTGTATAGATATGAAAAGTGAGAAAGAGGACTGCAAGGGCTCTCTCTGTCTCTCTGTCTCTCTGTCTCTTTGTCTGTCTCTGTCTCTCTCTCTCTCTCTCTCTCTCTCTCTCTCTCTCACACACACACACACACACACACACACACACACACACACACACCATGTACAAACATAAACATGTATATATTTGCCATTTCTAACTCTGAGCACTGGTTGATGTGGCCGATGTTAGGTTTATCTGTTGGTAAAGGAGAGTTAGCTTAACTTATTCTAAAACACATGTAACTTAGATGACCTATAGTCTAGGCTGTTTAATTCCACAAAAACCAAGCTTTGATCAACTTGAGATCAGGAGCAGGAATATCCTTATGATCTCCAGACATCCTGCTATGATGATAGAAGAAATAATGAACATTTATCTATGGGAAAATTGGAATATTGGCCATGCGCTGTTAGTTATGTTTATAACATGTGGAGTTGAGAGATGCATTGCATCGTAGTCATGGCTACATTGCATCATGGTCCTGTCTATCATCTGACAGCTCATCTATCAAGAACCTTCTTTTTAACCCCTTTGTAGCAGAGTTCTTGAAGTAACAGGCTTGTCTGATTCCTTCTGTGATTATGCCACCCATTTCATTTTTCTTTCTTTTTATTATTAACTTTGCACTGTAGGTGACATTTATTTCATTTTTTTCCCACAGAAAAACATCAAGCTGTTTTTATGTACCCTTATTTCTATTACAGTTAATAACTGAAGGCTTGTAGCAAACAAGAACTTATTCAGCATGAAATATGAGGAAACCTATCATAATTACTGCAGCATGGAATATCTACATGCTGGTGACTGATGGAAAGCTACGCACATAAACCATGATGTACATAGATCAAATCTCCAGAAAGTTGTGCTTTTTTTTTTTTCTGAAAAATTACATCACAGTATTGAATTTTTAAATGCAGATTACAGGTGAAATTTTAACTTACTTTCCAAGGAGGTAAACAAGGATAGCTGCCTGCATTGTGTCTAACTTCACTATGATCCAGATCAATCTATGCCCACCGAGTCTTATTAGCTAACCAGGGTTGCCTCTGTACAGAGAGCCTTCCAGTTGTGAAAGAATCAATAAACGTGTAATATTGATTTCTTTTATAGTATATAGCATCTGAATGGCTCAGATAGGGATATGAAAGAAATTGAATCGTGGTTTGTCTTAATGCAAGTTAAAATTAATCTTTCTGAGGGACAAGGTCATGAAATTACCACTCCAGTGGAACCTTTCTTTCCATGATTCAAAGTAGTGATTATGAACGACCTCGAATTATAGTGTAAAAACTGCAACTGGCGTACAGGCTTTATAGATGTCTGGTGTATGATGAGAGGCTGAAGTCACAGTGTTGTATGGTGTTGGATTGGGAGAGAAGAGGTCCAGGGCAGGCATTGCAGGCAAGAGAAAGCTGCAAAAGTGAGCTGGCTCTCAGAACACACCACGGCACTGGCACTGACGGCTTACAGACACCATTAGGCTGAGCATGAGCTGAGCCTGAGGTGGGAGAGAATGTAGGATGGAAAACACACTAAAGGGGACATTTCTCTGGCTTCAGTAATTGTATGAGATTCAAGCCTTATGAGTTCCAGATTTTCTATCGTTTGTGCACTTATTTTAATTCAGTGATATGCATGTTTCTGATATGTGCCACTTGCTGCATTCACAGGACATTGTCCCTGAACTCTGGCTCAGTGTTGTTAGGTAACATGATTTAAAAACATATACCTCCTCTTCATAAATAATGTATGACAAAAGTCTTTACTATAGCAGGGATCATGAATTTTTGCGTTCGTTATTTCAAAAATGGTGGGGTAGAGAGTTGCTATTGGCATTAAAATGAAGGACAGTGATTTTTTTTTTGTTGTTGTTGTTCTCAAAGGGATTCAAATAGTAATAGTAAAGTATGTTAATCTTTTTTTACCAGTGAGTCACACTGAGATTAATTAATAAAAATTTTTGGAGGGACTAAAGACTTCAAGAATGGATGGTAGTTTGAGCTGAGGCTTAAAGGACAGGAGTGCTTGGGAGTACTTCAGTGACGTGTGTGAGGTTTAGAGGACTGGAGTAACCTGTTCAGGAGCATAGACATGGGGCACAGTGACATACCACATGGTGTGCAAGCTGCCAATACTGGCAAGGTAGGGCAAGCAAAGGAAAATGAGACTGCGTATGAACAGAGGCTGAGCGAAGATCTTTGAGCAACATGCAAAGGCAATTAGGTGATTTGTTGTGGTGATTCATGTTGGTTAGGTAAGAGGTGATTGGCCTTGGCATTAAACCCTTTATCTATAGCACAGTGGAAGCCAGAGTGGAGGAAGGACATGGCTGAGCAGGGATATGGGACATGGCTGAGCAGGACTATTGCAGCCACCTGAGACAGATAACCTGGCAGCAACAAGGATGGAAAGAAGGTGCAAAAAGAACTGAGACTAAAATGGACAGACTACAGCTTGTGATAGAAGAAGGTGGGAGTGTGGGGGTGTGTTGTGGACAGTGACTCCTTCTGTCCTGTTAACAGTTCTGCTTATCCCAGTGGATATCTGTCAGAACAAGCAAGATGGAGAATCCAGATCACTTCTGGGTATTAGGCTGAAACAAAATAGTTACATGTCAATCAGCAACAGAAGTGGGCAATAGTGTGTTTACCTGTGGACCACACTAAAACACATTGTACCGGCTGGTTTTGTTTGTTAACGTGGCACAAGCTAGAGGAAGGAGTCTCGGTTGAGGAAATGACTCCATGAGATCCAGCTGTAAGGAATTTTCTCAATTAGGGATTGATGGGGGAGGATCCAGCCCATCGTGGGTGGTGCCATCCCTCAGCTGGTGGTCCTGGGTTTTATAAGAAAGTAGGCTGAGCAAGCCATGTGAAACAAGGCAGTAAGCAGTACCCCTCCATGGCTTCTGCATTGGTCCCTGCCTACATGTTCCTGCTTGAGTTCATGTCCTGACTTCCAGTGTTGGAAATGGAATTAAAAAAAATCCTTTTCCCTGGGATTTGCTTTGTCATCCAGGTGTTTTATTGAAGCAATAGAAACCCTAACTAAGACACACATATAGGGAGTTTCCCAAAGAGCCCAATTATTAGGCATAGAATATAAGAGAGTATATAGATGGAGGTATAGAGGTTCCAAAAAATAATGAAGGAAGAGAAAAATGCCCAGGACTTCAGAAGCATAGAAATCACTGGGCTAGGTGTGATGGTTTGTATATGCTTGGCCTGGAGAGCGGCACTATTAGAAGGTGTGGTCCTGTTGAAGTAGGTGTGGCTGTGTTGGAGTAGGTGTGTTACTGTAGTTGTGGGCTA
Source organism: Mastomys coucha (assembly GCF_008632895.1). NCBI lineage: Eukaryota > Metazoa > Chordata > Mammalia > Rodentia > Muridae > Mastomys > Mastomys coucha. The sequence continues at coordinate 58,770,810 of NW_022196896.1, read as the reverse complement.
CAAGACCCTCATCCTAGCTGTCTGGAAGTCAGTATTCTTCTAGCAGCTTTCAGATGAAGATGTAGAACTCTCAGTTCTTGCACCATGCTTGCCTGGATGCTGCCATGCTCCCACCTTGATGAGAATGGACCGAACCTCTGAAACTGTAAGCCAATTAAATATTGTCCTTCTAAGCGTTGCCTTACTCATGGTGTCTGTTTGCAGCAGTAGGCTAACATGGAAGTCGAGAGAGACATTTTTTCAGTTGTGTCTAGCTAGTGAGAATGAAGTTGTACAAAATCAGTTCCTGGGGAGCCCAGGAAAGAACAACGTCAGCACTGAGGAGTGAAGAATGAGTGCTTTATTTTTAAATCAGAAATTAGCAGTTGTTTATTATAGTTCCAGTTATTGTACAGATTGTGGCTCTGCGCATCTCTGCACATGGAAAAGGTGAATGCAGACTGTGTAACCGTGAGTTCATCAGGAACCATATGCAGGTGGGCCAACAGTCACCATGCCCGGCAGAGAGCATATTGTCATGGAGACCCACAGCTCTGTAAGACACAGACTTGCCCTGGCCTCTCTGATTTGGAATCAACAGCCACAAGCTGCACTGTTAATCTTAGTGTGTCTTTAAGCAATGGAATTTTCTAATTAGTAGATTTATGTTGCATAAGCCGATGAATCATCTCTATATCAGAGATGATACACTGTAACTATATTCCTTGGTAGATTTCCAGGAGGGGTCCCTGGAGGTTTTCAAACATTGGTTTCATAAGAAGCACTGGAGGTGCTTGATATGACCCAATTTTTTTGTTATTATTGTTATTCAGCAAGGTCTTGGAATTAGTGTTTTGTCAGGCTCTGTCACCTAATTCTGATGTGGGTGTGAAGAGGAGTCACCTGGAGGAAAGGCTCCAAAGCTTTTCAATGTAGATGTTTCTCTTAGCTGGTGTTCTTGCACCCTCAAGTGGTGCAGTGTGGAACTGTGTGACTTGGAGTTCTCATTTTCTATGATCAGAAAGTGGTGTTTCCCCTGTGTCTGTCCAGGCTCTAGCCATCACTTAACAGCATTATAAACCTACAAATCCGAGTGCAGATTTTGTTTGTTTGTTTTGAGAAGTTTAAGGTCCCAAGGAGCCATTCTGGTTGGAGTATTTTCATGGTTAAGTAGTATCCCTGATCCCTACAACAAATCTTTAAGAATCTGTAAGATATCTTTTAAAACAATACAGACTCAGGGCCTGAAATGCTATTTGAATTTTTTATTGGCTAGTTCTTTTGGTATTGAGAATAAATAATAATAACATAATAAATTAGGAAAGATGTGTGGCCAAATGGTCAATGGTGGAGAATTTTTTCTCTTCCTTTCCCTGCCTATGGTACTGTTTAGGAGCCTAATGACAGACATAGTACTAGAATTGGAGGCTTTTGTGAATGGCCACTTCGTGGACTGCCATGCAGCTATGCTGCCGACTCACACATCGCACAATTACTTATTCTTATTGTGGTTCCTTTATTCACACCTGCAGTATTCATTATGCTGCAGGTGCCCTGCTAAGGTGGGGACACCATGCTGAATAGGACTGACTAGGTTTCTGTCTGTATTGGGCTCCCATCCAAATGGTGAATACAGATAAGAAAGATCACTATAAAAATCACCAAAGGAATTGTAAATCGAGGTAAAGGCAATGAAAGAAGGAACAAAGAAATTGAGGTATCAGCTGAGTTTGCAGGGTGAGATAAAACATTTTGTAGTAAGGTGGCTGGGGTAAACTGCTCAAAGAAGATTCAAGTTACATGTAGATTGGAGTCTATTTTAAGTGATTTTCTTGTACTCATTCTGCCAATGGTCTTAATTCTTACCTACCTGTCTGTCTGTCTGTCTGCCTGCCTGCCTGCCTGCCTGCCTGCCTATCTATCTATCTATCTATCTATCTATCTATCTATCTATCTATCTATCTATCTATCTATCTATCTACACCCCAAATGCTGCCACCCTCCTGGTCCCCCCCCACAGAGTCCCTCTCCTGAGAAGTTAGATAGAGCCCATCCTATCCCCAACTGTGGCATCAAGTCTCTGCAGGATTAGGCCCATCCTCTCCCCCTGTGGCCAGAGAAGGCTGCTCTGTTGGGGAATGGATTTCATGGTCAGGTTACAGCTTTATGGAGAGCCCCCACCCTGTTGTTGATATACACCCATAGGGTGAAGCAGAACCCATGGACAAATAGGTTCCAACGTGCCCCGTCGTGCAGGGCAGTTGAACAGAGACTGTGGAGGTCACCTGGAAAAGAAAGCGAGACGGGGTGAGGGGGGGTGGGGTGGGGCAAAGGGACAATGACAGCAAGTCAAGGAGTCTGATCAAGCTGGAATTTTAAATTTTTCTCACTCAGGTTATATGTTCTTAAAAGCAGAAATGGGGAAAGGGGGAGGGGACAGGGTTGCTTTGTCTTCAGGGAGTGCAGACGATCGATCTCAGGATCAGGAAACTGGCTAGGTAGAAAGTTCAGGTTGCTAGGCACCTGTATATATGATGCATGATTATTTTGCCCCTAACTGTACATGACTATTTTGCCCCTAACTGGGCTAGGAGTTAAGCACTTGTCTACAGGACCCATAGATGTTTGATCTCATAGCAAAATGAATTGTTAGATGTCTAACCACAAAATCTAAGGTGGGCTTTCATAACCAAGTCGGTTGTTAGATACTTATCAGTAAGATTAATGAACTATTTGTTCTTATCTATGCTGGTACTAAGTGGGCTGTTGGATACCTGATGGCAAGGTTAATAGTCTTTCGTTCTTAACTGGGTCAGTACTTTCCTGTCGAGGCAGCTGTTGATTTCAGCTGGGCTAGTACATTCCCATGGAGGCCAAGGCTTTTGTACCAATAAGCAGTTATGGCTGACAGAGCAGTCAGGCTGCTCCCAACACCACGGGGTTCGGGTCCAGCTAGAAGTGCTTCAAGTGTTACAGCTCTCAGAAGAGAAGAGAGAGATTTGGGAGGTATATGCAGGGCAGGTAGCACCTGGTCTTGACACCCCCATTTTCCTCTCCCTCCCATCTCTCACCCAGTTTTCTCCCTTCCTCTGCCTCCTATGACTATTTTATTGCCCCTTCTAAGTGAGATACAAACATCCTCACTTGGGTCTTCCTTTTTGTTTCACTCATTTGGGTCTGTGGAGTATATCATGTGCATCCTGTACTTTATGGCTAATATCCATTTATTGGTGAGAACATACCATTCTTGTCCTTTTGGATTTGGGTTTCCTCACTCAGGATGTTATTTCCTAGTTCCATCCACTTCCCTGCAAAATTCAAGATGTCCTTATTTTTAATTGCTGAATAGTATTCTATTGTGTAAATGAACCTCATTTTCTGTATCCATTCTTTAGTTGAGGGACATTTGGGTTGCTTCCAGTTTCTGGCTATTATGAATAAAGCTGCTATGAACATAGTGGAGCTTATGTCCTTGTGGTATAGTAGAGCATCTTTTGGGTATATGCCCAGGAGTAGTATAGCTTGATATTCTATAGAACTACTTCCACTTTTTCTGAGAGACTGCCAGATTGATTTCCAGGTTATGTTGGACAAGTTTGCAATCCCACCAGCAATGGAGGGGTGTTTCTCTTTCTCCACATCCTCGCCAGCATGTGCTGTCCCTTGAGTTTTTTATCTTAGACATTATGATTGGTGTAAGGTGGAATCTCAGGGTCTTTTTTATTTGAATTTCCTGTATCAGTGCATTCACGGCATTGATACGTCCCACCAATACCATGCAGTTTTTATTACTACTGCTCTGACTTCAGCTTGAGATCCTGGATGATGATTCCTCCAGAAGTGCTTTTATTGTTCATGATTGTTTTAGCTATGCTGAGTTTTTTTGTTTTTCCATATGAAGTTGAGAATTGTTCTTTCAAGGCATGTAAAAAATTGTGTTGAAATTTTGATGGGGATTGCCTTGAATCTGTAGCTTACTTTTGGTAAGATGGCCATTTTCACTATGTTAATCCTAACTGATCCACGAGCATGGGAGATATTTCCATCTTCTGATATCTTCTTCAATTTCTTTGTTCCTGGACTTGAGGTTCTTGTCATACAGACCTTTCACCTGCTTGGTTAGAGTTATGCCATGATATTTTATATTATTTGTGGCTATTGTGAAGGTTGTTACTTCCCTAGTTTCTTTTCTGACTTGTTTATCATCTGTACAAAGAAGGGCTACTGATTTCTTTGAGTTAATCTTGTATCCAGCAACTTTGCTGAAGTTGTTTATCAGTCTTAGGAGTTCTCTGACAGAAGTTGGGGATTACTTATGTATCCTATCCTATCATTTACGAAGTGATACCTTGTTGTCTTCCTTTCCAATTTGTATCCCCTTGATTTCCTTTGTCTCATTGCTCTAGCTAGATCTTCATATATTATATTGAATAGTTAGGGAGAGAGTGGGAAGCCTTGTCCCTGATTTTAGTGGGATTGCTTTAAAATTCTCTCCATTTAATTTGTTGTTGGTTATTGGCTTACTGTGTATTGCTTTTATTTTGTTTAGGTACGTGCCTTGAATCCCTGGTCTCTCCAAGCCTTTTAACATGAAAGGATGTTAGATTTTGTGATGGTTTGTATATCCTCAGCCCAGGGAGTAGCACTACTAGAAGGTGTGGCCCTGTTGGAATAGGTGTGGCCTTTTTGGAGTAGGTGTGTCGCTGTGGGTATGGGCTTTAATACCCTAGTCCTAGCTGCCTGGAACTAAGTCTTCCACTAGCCGCCTTCAGATGAAGATGTAGAACTTTCAGCTCTGCCTGCACCATGCCTGCCTAGATGCTGCCATGCTCCCACCTTGATAATGTACTGAACCTGTGAACCTGTAAGCCAGCCCCAATTAAATGTTGTCCTTATAAGACTTGCCTTGATCATGGTGTCTATTCACAGCAGTAAAATCCTAACTAAGACAGATTTGGTTGAAGGGTTTTTAGAATCTAATGAGTTGACCAAGTGATTTTTTTTCTTTCTCTAGATGAGGCTTCGGAACCAGCTCCAGTCAGTGTACAAGATGGAGCCACTACAGAATGAGGAGGAGGTCTGGGTGAAGATCAAAGACCTGAATGAACACTTCATTTTGCTACCTATATGCGGGCTACTTCATGGATGGCACCACCATCAGAGAGTGTCTCCACACCTTGTAAACCAGTAAGTACTGCCCCATGTGCAACATCAAGATCCACAAGACACAGCTGTTGCTCAATCTCAAACTGGATCGGGTCATGCAGGACATAGTGTATAAGCTAGTACCAGGCTTGCAAGACAGTGAAGAGAAACAGATTCGGGAATTCTATCAGTCCCAAGGCTTGGACGAGTCTCCCAATACAGTGGTGAAGAGCCAGCCCTGAGCAACCTTGGCCTCCCCTTCAGCAGTTTTGACCACTCTAAAGCCCACTATTATTGATATGATGAGCAGTTGAGCCTATGCCTGGAGCGGTTGAGCTCTGGCAAAGACAAGAATAAAAATGTCCTTCAGAACAAGTATGTTCTGAATGTAACTCACTATATGTGAATTACATTGATGGATCTTCATATATTGAACCATCTTTGCATGTCTGGCGTGAAGCCTACTTGATCATGGTGAATGATTTCTGATGAGTTCTTTGATTCAATTTGCAATATTTTATTTTTATGAAGGCACTTAGTGCTACGAAATTTCCTCTTAGTGCTGCTTTTATTGTGTTCCATAAGTTTGGGTATGTTGTGCCTTCATTTTCGTTGAATTCTAGAAAGTCTTTAATTCCTTCCTGGACCAGGTTATCATTGAGTAGAGTTGTTCAGTTTCCATGAGTATGTGGGCTTTCTGCTGTTTCTGTGGTTGAGGTTCAGCCTTAGTCCATGGGGATCTGACAAGATGCAAGGGATTATTTCCTTGTATGTGTTGAGGTTTGCTTTATGCCTGATTATATGGTCAATTTTGGAGAAGGTTCCATGAGTTTCTGAGAAGAAAGTATATTCAAACAGTCTCAGTTCTTCTAGTGAATGCATGGTTCCTGGATCCATTCAATGATTTAAGGGAGATCCAGAGCCACCAGGGTACCAGATATGAAATTTCTAAATGGTGGAGACTAGACTCAAGTTTATAATGCAGGGTGTGCTGCCTCTTTTCTTGAAAATGCTGACTATCATTTAGTGTCAGGACAGAAGTGTAGAAGGGTTCAGTCGAACCTCTAGTGAGGAAAGCAGTGAATCTAACATGGAAAAGAACACTGTAGAGGAGAGGCACAGGGGCAGATGGTCAGCTGGCTACTTTCAGAGCTAGAGTCAGGTCTGGTCCTGATTGCTTCTGGGAATACTGTAGGCTTAGGTTTCATTCTAAGTGCAGTGGGAAATCACAGGTTCATTTCTGACAAGTCTCAGACTTGCCCTCAAACTTTGTTTATTTGTTTGTTTTTGAGACAGGGTTTCTTTGTATAGCCCTGGCTGCCCTGGAACTCACTCTGTAGACCAGGCTAGCCTCGAACTCCGAAATCTGCCTACCTCTGCCTCCTAAGTACTGGGGTTAAAGGTATGTGCTGCCACCGCCACCACCACTGGGCTTTTTGTTTTGTTTTGTTTTTCTTTATTTATTTCATGTATATGAATACTCTGTCACTCTCTTCAGACATACCAGAAGAGGGTGTCAGATCCCATTACAGATGGTTGTGAGCCACCATGTGGTTGCTGAGAATTGAACTCAGGACCTCTGGAAGAGCAGTCAGTGCTCTTAGCCACTGAATCATCTCTCTAGCCTCCTTGTTTTGTTTTTTTTGTTGTTGTTGTTTTTGTTTGTTTGTTTGCTTTTTGTTTTTTTAAAGAGTGTGTCATAAGCAGGAGAGTCAGCATGGAGGCCAGTTAGGAGGGGGATACAGGTTCTAGTGTAGAGATAAATTAGGAGATAGTTACTGAGCGAATTAGGACCAAAACAAAAGAACTGGAAATCTTGGAGTGTCTTATTTCCCCAGCACAACAAAGCAGCTGGTGGGTGGTTGACAGTTTTCTGGCATAATCATCTCAGACGAGAGCACAGAGTTCAGGGACGATGGTAAGCAATTAGCTATGCTGCAAGCACAGATGCACCTTTCCTCGACCCAACACATCTAAACCTGACGTCTACTTAGGAAAGCCAAATTTGACAGCTAAGTAAATTTTTTTTCATCATGTCAAGTGTTTTCTTAATTTTTTTTAAACTTTTTTTGGGCTTCTTTGTAAGTTCCACCTTATCTACTTCAGTCCCGCTCATTTCTTCATCCCTTCATATCTACCCCTCACCCTTGCAACCTCCCTCACCCCAATAAAACATACCCAAACAAACAAATGAGCAAATAGTAGAAATAAAGCATAGAAAACAAAGCACAGTGGTAACTGTAGTGTGTCACAGCTTATTCTACAACAGATCCCTCTGCCCACATATCTCCACTGCAAATGTTCATTTTAATGAATTCAATTTTAGTGAATCTCTGGCATCTGTGACATCATCAATATTGGATCCTCACCGGCGATTCCTGGTTATTCTGTTGCTGCCTTGTGTCATGGCGATCCTGCAGCTTTGGAACAGCCAGAATGTCCCTGTCATGCATCCCTACCTTTTGAAGATGGTATTGATTTTGGGACGGGCCAACTTAGAGCTCTGGATGTGGGCCTGGGTGGTAGCTAAGCTGTTCAGCAGGCCGACTCTCCCTTATCTAAACCATTTGGGCAAGCTCTCCAGTACTGCTCCAGCTAGGCCTCCCAGGGCCTCTTGGGCAGAAGGCAGAGTTAGCTCTCTTGCTCTCTTGCTCTCCTGCTCTCAGGGCAGGCTTAACAGTACCCATGCCTTCAGAGTCTGCCCAGTCAAGGTGAGAGCCCATTCTCCTAAGTACTGCAGCCTGTGAGGGGTGGGAACAGCAAGTGCCACCTCATGGCAGATGAGTGGCAGGGTCAGGTTTCCTGCACTCACAACCTCAGGGACCAGCTCATCCACACCTCCTGCCTCCAGGAGCAGCTTCACTGTGCTGCCTGGGTGAGGTGCAGGATCAGCTCTCCAGAGTACTGCCACTGGAAACAGATCTCCAGAGTGTTGCAACCAGTGAGGGGTGGGGCCAGTTACACACAGCTGCTGGGCACTCATGTGCTCCCTGGCAGCTGTCCCAACCAGAGACATCCTTGTGTTCTCTAGTGGTAAGATGAGCCATGGACATCAACACGGACCCCTAGTGCTGCTGGGAAGCCTCACACTCAGACTCAGACATGTCCTTCAGTGACAGCTCAGGCTGGGACTTCACCATAGCCCTGGGTGGCAAGGCTGGTCACTCTCAACAGGCTGCTTCTCTCTACCCTCTCGTCTCCAGTTCCATCTCTTTTCATGTTGCTCTAGCTGCTCCACTTCTCTTACTTTCATCTGTCCACCACATACTTGCCACTGTGGTTGCTCCTGCTGCAGGCTGACCACAAGGCTGGCAGGCCTCTGGGTGACAGCCTGTGGCAATCAAGTGTCTATGGCCCACCTGTGTATGTCACCTGTGGGTGACATAGTGGTCAGGAGGTGTGTATCTGTTTTCCTTTTTTCCTGTGTTGTTCTGTGTGTTTATGGTCTGTTTGTGCTGTGGGGCAGAGGGGAGGTCTGTGTCTGAGTGACGTCTTCCATCAGGTTTCGTGGTGTGGTGGTGAGTTGGTGTCTATATGTGCCGGAGAGGGCAGGTCTGTGGGTGGCATAGCGGTCTGCTGGTCTCTGTCTGTCTTCTTCCTCTTGTGCTGCACTGCCTGGATTTGATTTGATTTGGGTTTTATGTGTCCTGAGCATAAGACAGCTTTGCACACCAAGCCAGGCATCAAGCTAGGATGAACAGAGGACTGCCGTCTGCTCTGTCCATGACTGACAGAAGAACACCACCACCAAGAACATGTGTCTTTGCCCATTGCCTGGGGGTTAATTTCTGGCTCTTTAATTTGTAATGTTTTCTGTAAAGATGTTCAAAGCATCCTCACTTCAAAATATTCTTGGAGATGATGTTCTCCTGGAGAACATCCCCTTTTCTGCTTGTACATGGAGAGGATGTCAGTAGATTCATTTCCTTATCAAAAGATTGCCTCTTAGTCCCCAGGTTTTCCTGTAGGAATTCATGCTGTTGATTGCAAGATAGCTGCAGTGTGAACTGCGGACTGGCAAAGTGTCAAGGAACTGCCTCCTACCTTGGACCACAAGGTCTGCTGGAGGTAGAAATCAGGAGGTGCTGTAAGGAGACACAAGCCCTTTAAAATGCACAGGCAATTAGAGGATCCCTGAAGACTCTCTCAAGCATTCCTTAAAGAGTCAGAGGAGTCGCAGAGACTTGAGGCCCAGCTAATCTTACTTCGCTGTTGCTCTCTCCTGTTTAAAATACCAAGTTATTTTGCAGTGCTGAGCCGGTGGTTGCCAGCTGAAACTTCAAGTGGAATTAATAACCAGAGCTGATGTCTGGAATCCACAAATAGGCCAGGACTGCAGCGCATCTGAGGGCATCCACACTGCTGAACCCGGATGAGTAATGCTAATAGCTGTGGAAAAATCCAGAGCAAACAGAACAAAACCAATGCGTGCAACTGTGAAAAGAAGACTCTTGTCGCTACAGCATCAGAGGAGACTGTTTACCTTTGCAGTAATAATACCTAAGCGGCCTTCAGGTTGAGCAACTAAAGTGACTCAATACAGAATTGCAAAAGGGGGAACAAAGGAAGTGTGGTATTTTGGGTAGTCGTTTTCCTTACATACATTTTTTTTTTTTACATAGTAAATAATTTACTTTAAAAGCAAACCCTTGAATTTCAAGACTTAGTTTTAAATAAATAGATTTAAAAAAAAAAGTCGCTGGCAGGCAAAGGATTTGCTCCCGAGTTTTGTAAACAGGAGCAGGTTTTGATGATGCGCTCACCTTTGGAACAAACTGTTTTGCTCTCTGAATAAATACTTGCATGAGCCAAAGACACAGGCAGGGGTTAGGACATTTAAGAAATGGACAGGAAATCTGTCATTTTCCAAACCATATTGTGAATGGTCAGTGCTTGAAGTTAAAATTATTATCTAAAAGAAGGGCCTACTCTTATTGGCTTGGGATACCTGCTACTGAAAGCAAGCATAGATCCAGGAGACCTGAAGTAGTAGGGAGACTGCTATATACTGGAAAGGGTGAAAGAGAGATCCAAGGAGTAGTGTTTTCAAATCAGAGTGTAACTGAAGAGTGCGGTATCCTCTTTTTTCATCCTGCTTCAAATCTTATACCCCTTTCCCTTTTTATTTTATATGTATGTATATGTGTATGTGTATATTTTAAAGGCTGAATCAACTTTTATTTGTTTGTCCCTTCTGCCTGTTAGGGACAATTTTCCCTAACAGGTTAAAGGATGCTCCTAGTGATATATTTTGTAATGTGGTGGCACACTATGGTGGGAGAGAGTACGTGAAGGGCATAGAAGCAGAGAAAGAGAGAGAGAAGGATAGTGAGAGAGAGAGGAGAGAGAGAAGGGAAGAGGCTGGCCCAGAACACATGGCAGAGAGAGAGAGAAAGACAGGGAGAGAGAGAGAGAAAGAGAGAGAGAGACAGAGACAGAGAGGTAAAGAGAGAGACAAGAGGATCAGAGAAAGAGAGACAAGAGAATCAGAGAGACAGAGACAGAGACGACAGAGAGAGACAGGGAGAGAGACAGAGATAGAGAGACAGACAGAATTGCAGAGCAGCAGAGAGGTAGAAAGAGAGAGAGAGAGAGAGAGAGAGAGAGAGAGAGAGAGAGAGGTGTCCTTTTATAGCAACCAAGCTCCTGGCTGTTGCTAGGTAACTGTTGGGCGGAGCCTAGAAGAAATGCTAACACTTTTGTTCTGCTTTTATTGACTACAGAAGAAAGAGGAATCTTGATTACTTGTTACTTCCTTCTCAAGAGATGCTGGATCTTCTGGGATAAAGCCTTAAGAAATAGCCGCAGTATCTAAAGCTTAGAGCCAAAGAGCTTTTTATGTCTGGCTATCAATGGAAATGCCCCAACGACAGCTATCCTGGGAATATGTTTCCTATCAGAGGCTATATTTGTCTTTGTTTTCTATGACTATTAAGCTTTGACATTTGTCTAGAATAAGCTGAATACTTCAATTGATACTTTACTAAACACATAGTTTACTCTGCATGCATGGCATAAGGTGATGAAATGTTTTTCAAACCTGTCAGAATTTGAGGAAATGATCCTGAGACCTACCAACAGTTCTGTTACCTTTTAATCTAATGAAAGGACGTGTAGCTTGTGTCCTACTTGGAGAAATACTCTTCCGAGAGGTACTCTGCTCTCCATAGAGCTGTTGGTAGAGTTTTCTGAGGGAAGTGAGACCTTCTGGAATTAAAACAGAATACAAATACTGACAGTGTTTCCATGCTTGGTACTGGAAACAGTGAAAGTAAACAAGGTTCATAGTCTTGCTCTCATAATTCTAGCTACTCGGGAGGTTGAAGTGGGAGTGGGGATTCTGAAGTTAATGGCCAACTTGGTTAATGATCTTGGTCTCAAAAAGCCAAGACCTCTTTGGTTGGTGGTTTAGTCCCTGCGAGCTCTGAGGTACCGGTTAGTTCATATTGTTGTTCCAGGGCCAGGAAGTGGGAGTGGGTGGGCTGGTGAGCAGGGAGAGGGGATTAGGGGACTTTCAGGGGGTAAAGGAGGAAAGGGGATAACATTTGAAATGTGTACTGGCTAGTTTTGTGTGTCAAGTTGACACAGGCTGGAGTTATCACAGAAGGGAGCTTCATTTGGGGAAGTGCCTCCATGAGGTCCAGCTGTGGGGCATTTTCTCAATTAGTGATCTAGGGGGTAGGGCGGCCCTTGTGGGTGGTGCCATCCCTGGGCTGGAGGTCTTGGGTTCTATAAGAGAGCAGGCTGAGCAAGCCAGGGGAAGCAAGCCAGTAAGGAACATCCCTCCATGGCCTCTGCATCAGCTCCTGCTTCCTGACCTACTTGAGTTCCAGTCCTGACTTCCTTTGTGATAAACAGCAATGTGGAAGTAAGCCCAATAAACCCTTTCCTCCCCAACTTGCTTCTTGGTCATGATGTTGTGCAGGAATAGAAACCCTGACTAAGACAAAATGTAAATAAAGAAAATATCTAATAAAAAATGGAAAAAAAAAGGAAAAAAGAAAAAAAAAAGCCAATACCTACAATCACCACTAAAAACAAAACAAAGCAAAGCAAAAACCCCTAAAACAGGCTTGGGTTACAGCTCAGTCTTTTATAGCTTGGGTTATAGCTTGTCTTTTACGCATGCATGAGGCACTAGCTTTAATCACAAGTATTGTAAAAACACCAAAACCAATGCCCAACAACAACTACAACAATAAAGAGGAAAACAACCTCTAGCCCCCAACATAGTGGAAAGATTCAATTACATTTGGATACCAAAATAGAACGGACTTTACTTTTGGTTGTTGTTGTTTTTTCTTCTACTAACATTTCTTCCTGTTAAGATGTGCAGATAACTCTACTTAAAGGTTTGATTACATTCTGGTGAGGTTGGCATCTCCTGGTGTTTTCTAGTTATAGTCTCTGCTAGATCTGACTGGAGACATCAAAACTAAGAAAGCCTGTTTTAGTGTGAGGAGGGTCTTTGTTTACTAGCTTCAGTTGAGCTGCTCGGCTAAAGGTCAGCCAGCTAAGTGGAGGGGAAAGACTGTTTTAGGGAGGAGGAATTGCTTGTTCTAAAGTGTCAAGAGTGAAACAGCAGATACTGAAGGGAGTCAGGAAATCTGTCAACTTGACATTAGCCAGAGTCATTGGAGAAGGGGGAGCTTCAGTTGAGAAAATAGCTTCATAAGGTCAGGCTGTAGGCAAGCCTGTAGGATATGTTCTTAATTGGTGATTGGTGAGGTAGGGTCCAGCCCATTGTGAGTGGGGCCAGTCCTGGGCTGGTCATCCTGGGTTCTATAAGAAAGCAGGCTGTGCAGGCCACAGGGAGCAAGCCAGTAAGCAGCAATTCCCACGGCCTCTTCATTAGCTCCTGCCTCCAGGTTCCTGCCCTGTTTGAGTTCTTTCCCTGACTTTCTTCAGTGGTGGACTATGAGATGGAAGTACAAGTCAAATAAATCTCTTTCTCCTCAACTCGCTTTTGTTCATAGTGTTTCCTCATCGCAACAGTGACCTTAAGTGGGACACTAGTATAATCTGTACTACATACGAAACATTTGCCCTTATTCCCATACATAAGTCCTTAACTCATCAAGGAGCTTTCTTTTTGGAACAGATGACCATTACAGAAACCCACAGTCAAAATTCAGAGTTGGGGGTCCCAGTCCCAGTTGTTACAGTCCAGGAATACCCACCCAAACCACTCAGACACCAATCTCAGTCAGGTATTGATGGTTTATTGAATGCACACTCCAAGACTGATGAATCAGAATGCAGCCAGGAGTTGAGATCCAACACTGTGACCCCTGGGCAGTCATCAGAACCAATTTTTATATGGGGGTGGAGTGGGCGAGGACAACCAACAGGTGTTTTTGTAACATTTACAACATTTGCAACATATAGACTATCTAGACAGCTGAGCTGTGTATCCTTTAAGCTGATAGGTTGGGTCTAGAGGCAAGGAGGCTATGGGATCCCCCAAAGCCTATGAGATAGCTCCATGACAAGGTACAACAGCAAGTTATTTTCAGGGCAAGGAGCGATAGGTCAAGTTAGGGTTATGATCTACAAAATGAAGGCTGAGTGAATATGGCAGAGCTATGGTTAATTTTTAATATTTAACACATCTACAGTACAACTCCTGTGCCCAAGGCTCAGGTCAGGTATCATGGAAGAAGGGGTAGAAGGATTTTGTGAGCCACAGGAACAGGGAGTTTGCAATGAGACTGTGTCCCTTAGAAATGCCAGAATTACAGTATCCGTGAAGTCTCACCAACATGGTTGCCTAAACATGACAAGGACAAGGACCCATAGACATATGAATGTGCAAGATGGAAAGCTCATGAGGCCTCAACCCTACATGAAGAACTATGGGAAACTAAGGTATGATGAGAGGAAGAAAAATAGCCGTCCCCAGAGACGTGCACACCAATTGTTTATTTAATAGCACATGTTCAGCCCTAAAAACATAGAAGCATCATTATGTAGATGGATCAGGTTGTATTTATGTATTCATGAATATATAAACACACACATATACATAGAGAGAGTATACATATTAATATATATAATAACAATAAAGAAAAGGTTTGAACTTCAGAGTAATGGTAGATAGTACATGGGAAGATTTGGAGGAAGAAAAAGGGAGGAGAAATGATGTAATTATGTTTATAATCTCAAAAACAAAACCACTATCTTTTTAAAAAAGGACATAGGCCAAGCCATGAGGAATTCGATATTTGCTTCATAATCCTTTCTCTTTGGAAATACCACTTGGTTGATGAAGCATGGTACTCTTTCAAATTAGAGGGATTTAGATGGAGATTCAACCTTTGGGCAAGAATAGAAATGAAGGATTTAATTTGATCAAGAAACGAACAGTAAAATAAGCTTAAAAGGAACCATATGTGTAAGAAAAATTGTGGGTAACTCATTGAAAGGGAACAGTGTGATATTCTCTGTGAGCAAGTAGGAATGAAGTGCCTGCCACCAAGCACATTTGGGAATTAAATCCAAACACAATTGTGTATCATCAAAAATAAATACACCATTGCCAGATGTGGTGGGGGTATTCCTTTAATCCCGGTACTCTGGAGGCAGAGGCAGGTGGGTCTCTTGAGTTCAAGGCCAGCCTGATCTCCATGGTGAGTTCTAGGAAAGCCAGGGCTATCTAGAGAGTGCCTGTCTTTTAAAAAAATTCACCTAAAGTTGGAGATCTTTTTATTTTGGTAACTTTGAGCCCATGCATGTAACATGGCCTGTATGGGAACACCAGGACAGTAAGATGGACCAAAGATGCTGCAGCCCTTCTCTAGGAGGCCTCTGAATTCTTCCGTAGCATTAAGGTAGAACATACAAAAATGCACACAGAATCCAGATTAGGATGAAGGACCCCATAGGCATTCCCAGACTGTCCCCATTCTTTAAACTTTTTAATGAACAAAAATGATTATTTTTGTTTTACTCAGATAATCTGGAGAGCAAATATCATAATGGGCCATGTAGGGACTATTAAATATACTTTTCTCCATGCCTCCTCTGTGGAATTTTACTCACTTTCTTTAACTTTATTTAAAGTTATAGCAATGAGTGAGGGACAAGAGAAAGAAAGTCAGCAGATCCTGCAATTTGAAGTGAACATTAATTGGTATCTGGGACAAAGCAGCAAAATCACTGACAATGTTCCGGACAGAGACATAGTGAAAAATATCTTGACATCAGCTGAGGCTATTGAAGAGTTGGGTGAGGGAAACTACCACACTTGACATACTATTACAGGGCTGCGTTCCAGCTTCAGTGTATAGTCCTTTTGTATTATGCTTATAAAACACATATTAGCAAAATCTCCAACAACAACAACAACAACACAACTATAAACACCTTGTAAAATTCTGTTTTCTATTTTTGGTAAGGTAAGATTTTCTGGTCCTTGAGAAGTGGCGAGAAGTAAGGCATCCTTTTTTTTTTTTAAGTGGAATTGAATCATATTCTTATCCCTTAAATTTTATGTACTGAAGTGGCCGAGATGAATGTTTGAGATGTAGGAAGCAGGAAGGGAGATCAGTCAGCTCTCAGGACATCTCTCAGCTCTGCAGGGGTTCTCCTGGAAGCCTGCTGGCTGTGGCAGTAAAGGTGTCCCACAGCCACGGGGATGGAGCTGCCAGCCCAGGCTTCCTCCTCATTCCCTCACTCCGCAGGGAAACTTGAACTTATTATTTAACATACCTATTTTAGTTTACTCGTCTATGAAATGAGTAAGAGCGAGCTTCCAGATGAGTTTGACGAGTGAGAAGGGTGCCTGCCCTGGACTAAGCACAGACCTCAAGCATTTGAACCTCTCAGCCCAGGCTGCGATTGTTACTCGTTTTCCATGTCTCGTTGCTTCTTTTGTTTCCCAGACAGCTATTTCAGACTCCTCTTTTTATTTTGAAAGTAAACATTTCTTGTCTTCCTATTAACGACCCCACTTTTTTATTTGCAGGGGAAATAAACCCTATCAGCGAAAACCTGCTACAACACTCCACCACGCATCCCCACCACCTTCGTCTTCTTGTTGGTCCTCACGCCGTCTTCTCTGGCTCAGTTATTTTATTTGCTCAATAACAGCACTTCAGAATTTACGGCATATCTTCCAGGAGACAGAAAGTCCTTCTCTGCTGGAGCATCCCCGCCCCCTCCCCCCAACACTTTATATCCTGCAGTATTTGCATCTTAAAAAATTCTTCCATGACACAGTACTTCCCCGTGTTGCTTGTTGCTTGCTGCTTTGCTCACTGGTATAGCAAGATGTTTCCCCGAAGTACCTGTATGGATCGCTTCAAAAATATTTCTACCCATGTGTTCATTGTATTTAGAAGATATGTCTAATGTTTCTTTGGAACTTAGGATCACCAATGACCACCGTCTTCCTAAATCCAACGTTAGTTTTGCATTTATTAAATGTTTCAGAAGTAAGTGACAGGGCTATAGTTTTTCTTCTGAAGTGCATTCTTCATGTGACTTCCATGATACTATTCTCTCCCAGGGTCCCATCTGCATTTAAAGTCATGTCTCCCATTCTTTTTTTTTTTTTTTTTTTTTTTTTTTTTTCTTTTCTCTTAGTCATCTCTATCTGCCCTGGCATTTTCTCATGAGTACCACACTGAGATGGATTTTTGAATAGTAATAATCTGTATTATGCATTCTGTATTTCCAGTGTTTGAGTATCTCAAAGAACACACACACACAAAATCAGGATTCCATTGTCATTTACTCTGCCGTTGAAGACATAATCACTTTGCCCCTCAGTAAAATATTTCTAGTCTTCCCTCTCTGTTCAGAAAAAACAAAACCTAGATATCTACTGTCTATCTATTATGTATTTTTCTGAAGTGAAGTTATACACTTGGGCTGACAATGCTCCCACAAGAACCTAAGACTATATATAAAAAAAAAAAAAAACCAAAACAAACAAACAAAAAAACTCATCCAAAACCAAATACCAGGCATTTTTCATAACAAAGCCATCTTTGGGTTGCTGGTCAATGGTATCAAAGAGACTCTAAAACCAATATAGGCTACAGTTGTTGCCCTTGGTTGCCTCCCAGAGGTTGAAGGTTAAGTCCCTATTTCAGAAGACATAGGACTTGGAGGATCCAAGCTGGATCTGACTCGAAAGCCTCATTCTTGAAGACTAGTTTTATAGAAGTATAAGGTGCTAGGTAAACTGCCAAGGGGTAGGGAATCAACACATTCATGCATGCAGCAGTGCAACAGCCATCTTGGGAGTAAACAGTAACTGGCATATAGGGCTTGAAGCTAAGCTCACTTAACATGAAGAAAATCATTCTTGGTACTATAAACCTAGCCAACTACCCAGGTCTAGTGAGATTATGGATCTTACTACTTTTATTTAGTAGACCAGCATAGTTCCTAATTGCATTTTAAATACTTATTCTTATATCCACAGATAAGAGTAACTCTTACCTCTCTTCAAGGAAGCTTCTCTTCATAGCAGATGGAGGCCATTTCAGAAAACCATGACTGTCCAAATGGCAGAAACCCACTAATTGTGGCATACATAGTCTTAGTGGATACATTTACAGAGTAACTTTGGCACCTAAGACTCATGGAACGTGGTAAGAATTGGCAGAGCAATCGTAAGAATTGGAGGACTAGGAAGTTGGCTGTGAGGTTGTGAGCCCTAGAAATGACAGGCTAGATGAACCTGGGATACCTCCACAATATAGTTGCCTAAACAAAAGCTGAGCTTGGAACAGCTCCAGTGAACATGCGTGGAGATATCTCATGGGATCTGTCTGCCCTGTAGACAAAGAACTACAAGTGACCAAGGGATCTGAAAACAAGGGAAAATAATCTTCTTAGAGATGTGCCTTCTAAATGGTTATCCTATATCAAATGGTAGGCCTTGAAATAATATACACACAAGCAAAACTTTAGAGACCAGGTAGGATATATGTATATGTATGTATGTATGTGTATGTATATATGCATATACTTATATAGTGCTTATATGTATATATGCATGTATGTACATATACATATGTTTATATGTGTGTATATGTATACATGCATATGTGTCTATGTGTACATATGTATATGTGCACATGTATATATGTACATATATGTTCATATGTAGATATGTATGTGTAACAATAACAAAAAAAGGCAATCAACTTTAGAAAATTCGAGAGAATGGGAGGGGTTGGAGGAAGGAAAGGGAAGAAAAGATATGATGTAGTTAGTTTTTAATGAAGTCAAAAATTTAAAATGTTATTTATTCATATGTGTGTGCATGTGTACATGTGCACATGTGCGGAGTGTATGAAGAAGTCAGATGCAGAGGGCATTACATCTGGAATTAGTGTTTCAGGTGGTCGTGAGCTACTCCGTGTAGTTGTACTTTGTCTCCTGGAAAATCAGCAAGTGCCCTTAACTGCTGATCATCTCTTCCGCATCCAGGCCACTTTAAAAATACAGATTGCACTTTAAAAGGCCACTTGTGTTTTCTCTTGCAGCTTGTAGTGAGTCCAAATGCCCAATCATAGCAGAGAGCCCCCGTTCTCCAATCATTGGCTCTGAGTTATCTTGCTTGCATCAGTCAAGTCGCGCTAGTTGCTTCATGTTTCTCAAACAAATTTACGGCACCCTGGTCCACGGTTTCTGCTCCTGTTGTTCATGGCACCTAGAGCATTTCCTCCCAAAGTCACATGGTTTCTCCATTGCTCCCTTCAAGACTGCTCATGCCCTCTTTAGAAGCTTCTTATGACAGCCATGTTAAACAACCAACCCGCTTTACCCCCATAGCTCTCTAGTTGTGCATTTGATTTATGAAGGCTTATGTCTATGTTATTTATTAGGTTTTTTTTTACTTTTAAGTTTTTCTTCCCCCCTTAGATTGCAGACTATTCGAGGGTTGAGAGTTTGGATGGATGACCTTCAGGAAATACAGAACAGGGACCGAAGCTTGGGACAAGTGGGTGTGGAACATAATATTTATCAAATAGTTGGATGAATATATGCAAAAGGTTTAATGTAACAGTACTCAGTGGTTATTATTTATGCTGCCTTATGCCTTTTGAATATCTTCCCTACTCTGTTCTCATGCAAAGTGGGGACTTTTCTTAGTTATGTGGCTGCTTTTTTTCTAAAGATTTATTTTATTTATTTATTTATTTATTTTTAAGATTTTTTTATTTATTATATGTAGGTACACTGTTGCTGTCTTCAGCTGCACCAGAAGAGGGCGTCAAATCTCATTATGGGTGGTTGTGAGCCACCATGTGGTTGCTGGGAGTTGAACTCATGACCTTCTGAAGAGCAGTCGGTGCTCTTCCCCGCTGAGCCATCTCACCAGCTATATGGCTGCTTTTTTCCATGTGATTAATTAGAGATGGAGTTAAAATGGGATCTCTACATTATCATCAGAGCTAGTGTGATTTTTACCAAAAATATTGTTTCAGTTATTTGTCCCTAATGATCAAGAATATGACTTTATTTCTGCCATATTAGAATCATCATTTTTCAAGTGTAGGAAAGCATTCAAACACTTGGATAATTTATTACATACCAATGCTGAAAACCAAACAGAAGGCCATGACCTCATCCCACCAGATGCTTTTCCTAATGAGCTCGTACAAATATAACTAGGATTTCACAAACTTTATTTTATAAACAATGGTTTCCATTTAGCTTCTGACAGTAATGTTTCTATATTTGTGACTTCCCAGATACTAATGATCTCTCTTTGATGGTTTGTGACAGACATGCTGGCTTGCCCATGACAAACTGTGGTTATAATACTTTCTCAATCTTAGGATTTCACAGGACGCATTTGGAAACTGCTCTTTTAGTTAATATTAAAAAAATATTAAGTATTTTCACGGTGTTTTATCCAATATAAATATATTTTCGAAATAAAGTTTATTGTTGTATTTGTGTACACTTATGAGAATAAAGTGGTTGAGGTTTCCTTGGGATCTGTTTTCTACGGAGGCTGCTGTACAATAACTGTAGCGGAGTGGACACCAGGGAGCATTGAGCTAGTGAAAATCCAATTCGGTTCTCCCCCCTCTTATTATGTATTTTAACGAAGTAAGCAGATGGTAGATGGATTTTTCTCCCCCTGGAAACGGCTGGTTTTGCAGAATTCCAGAATGCTAGTTTTCTAGGCATGGTTGTTGAGTAGCATACCACGTCTTAAAATATACATTAAACTTTGCCAGGAAAATTAATCTACCCTGCAGCAGATGGATACATTTGTAAAAATACATGGCCACTGTTGGTGTCTCCAGCTTTCGTCTGTAGATTCGAGTGGAAACATCTAGAATATCTCTTTGCTTTTTAGCTTCTTCTCAGTAATACAGAAGTAATTTCTTCTCACCACTCCTGCTGAATGCAATTAGATTAGAGACCCACATCACAGTCATTTTTATTGTTTGGTTTTTAACTGTTAAACAAGCTCCTTGGAGTATGACTCCATGCTGTTCCACTTCGCCATTTAGAGATAAAAGAAGGGTGGTTTTCCTTTAAAAGGGATAAAATAAGCATTTCCTGAGAGAGAGCAAACAATAACAGGTACTAGTGGCTTGCACAGAAAAAATATACACGCTCTACCTATCTGAACCAGGATGAAGGCGATCCATGCATGAATAAACCAAACTCTATCCAAGCGGCTATGCAACACTTGGCTTATCCACCAATAAAAATATGAAAGAGTCGTCAGTTCTTGCCTGTGGTGAGTCACTTAGGCATTTTACATAGATATTTAATTCTCACTAGCTTTATTTCTCTAACTCACAGAGTTGGGAGTAAACAGACTTTTACAGTAAGCTAGGAAAACGGATGGCAACAAGGGAGATTATCATTAATGCCAGCAAAGGAGGCAAGGCACGGAGCACCCTGAAGCTGTGTGAGCCTTTTCAGCGGCACAATCCTTAGAAGCTACTGCCATCTTCTGGCTTTTCTAAGTAGGTGCTTTCATTCTAAATCACTTCTACATGTCAAAAAAGAAAAGACCATTCCTGCAGCATACAGATTCACAATGAAACATCTATATTGCATTGCCATTTGTGACACACACTGTGAATGTGCTAAGCTTCTCTTATTTGCTCATAATTCATGTTACATGACCTATGTCTTATTTACACTAGATCAAATGCCCGTGGCATATAGATTCCTGTTAGAAAATCCTATTATACATGTACAAATACTATAGTATTGTATTTTGAGCAATCTTCTCATTCAATATTTTTGCATAGAAATAAGTTCTCAGGTAACATACATATATTTCAGTTAATATAAAACAATATATAATATATAACATATAACACATAACATATATCACATATAGCATATAACATATAATACATAATATATATTATATAACTTGCAGGTTAGGGAAATGTTTCTTTTATTGTTTTAAACTATGATTTAAAAGATTAGTATTGAAATATAAGTTTACTTCAAAGAAGTGAAAAATCACAATTATAATACTGCTATATTGTTAGGTGCTCCATCTAGATGACCTTTTTCTTATACATACATATCTTGAGATTTTGCAGAAAAGTTTTATTTCAACTCATGGATTCAGAGGGTTGCAGGTTCATCATGGAGGAGTTTATGACAATGGTGGCATGCCATACAATATAATATGATATAATATAATATAATAATATGTGCAATCTAATCCTACCTCTAACCCAAACAATGCTATTCTCTGTTCCCATATGAATGTTCCTTACTGTCTTTTGTGGTATCCCCTCCCCCTACATACAGCCTCTGTGCATGATGGCCATTCATCACCCCATTTACCTTGTGATCCTTTTCTGATATCGACAAAATTTTGGTAATAAATGTAAATTCTCACAGAAGTCCGAGAGTATGTGATAACTGTAAAATAATACGGAGTTTCTTACTATTTTTGTCTTGTGATTAAACCAAAGTTACTCTTAATACTACTTTAAATTTTAGTTAATAATTTTTATATGTATGGATGGTTTGCTTGCATGTATGTCTGTGCGCTATCTGAGAGTTTGATACCCTTCGAAGTCAGAAGAGGGCTGATCCTCTGTGATTGGAATTACAAATTTTGAGTTTTTATGTGAGTGGTGGGAGTTGAACCCAGGTCCTTTAGAAGAGTAATCAGCTTTATAATCACTAAACCATCTCTGAGACTGCCAGTCTATTCTATCTCAACTTGCCACTTAAATTAAAAAAGGAAGAAATTGAACACGAGAAGCTAATTATAAAGGACGAGCAGCAAAGAAGCAGCATGATACCCAAACAGCTCGAGCCTAGAGGACAAAAGCCTAAGAGTCAGGACCTCCATGAGGATACGCCTTCTCTCTGGGACTCTTCAGAATGGGAACAGGGATCCTGGAACTAGTAGATGCTGCTGCCGCAGCTGTAGAGGAGAGAGAACCAGCGCCCTAGCTTCTCTTTTTCTCCTACGCTTTGTCTCAGGACATCTTCCCTGGGTAAGGACCATACAGTTTGTACAGGTTGAGCTATGGATCGCAGAGCAAGCACTGGAAGCCTGATACTATCGGTGATGGGGGCAGGTCCCACTGCTGTGTGGTCTTATCACCAGAAATGTTGAAAAGGCCACTCTGCTGTTACACCTTTCTGCCTAGTGCTCTTTCTTTCGTGATGGAGAAAGAGCTGTAAATTCTTCCTTCTGTGTTCTCCTTCCTCTTAGCTAGCCTGGCAGTCGAGGGGAGGGGCGGGTCCGTGATTGATGTAAGGAGGAAAGAAAGCCTTTATTCCCGTGGCTCTGGTGGGTCTGCCATGTGGGCTTTCCTCCATTAGCTCTTCTGATCTTTCTAATGGGCATGTAGGGTCATTTCCTATGGCAGTGCGTGTGTGTATACATAGATGTATGTTCCCATGAATGTGTATATGCATTTGTATGATAGGCCTTTTTATTTTTATTTTTTTTTTTAGCAGTCTCATGAAGCACTGGGGAATGCTCCTTAGAAAAATATTTTTAAATTCTTGAAGTTAAATGTGTAAGATTATAAGATGGATCTACTTATTTGAAATATAATTAAGTATAGCACAAATTTTGTCATAAAAAGAAAATGTATGCTTCTTTAATAATGCATTTAAATACAGTCTAGCAGCAGGTGTGATAATTATAGCAATTTCAAACTGTGAGGAGCCACAAAATATTTTAATGCAGTTTATAGCAATCATAATGAGATCTTACTTTTCTTGGTAACAAAATCACAGATACTAATAACACTGTGGTTTTTTCTTTTCCCTCCCTCCCTCCTTTTCCTTTCCCCTTCCTTCTTCCTTCTTTCCTTCCTTCCTTCAACCCCTCCCATTTACAATGGAGGGTTTAAATTTCTGTTGTAGGCTATCTTCATTGGAAGATCACCAGTGGACCACCTGATTTGTACCAGAATGGTTTTTTTTTTTTTTTTTTACTTGCCAGCTATCAACCGACCTTGCCCTTTCCACACTGCCCTGCCCACACTGCCCTGCCCACACTGCCCTGCCCACACTGCCCTGCCCACGCTGCACTGCCCACGTTGCACTGCCCACACTGCACTGCCCACACTGCCCTGCGTACACTGCACTGCCCACACTGCACTGCCCACACTGCACTGCCCACACTGCACTGCCCACACTGCACTGCGCACATTGGCCTGAATACCCTGCCTACTTCCAACCTTACCCCTGTGATGGAGATTCTTAAAAATGCTGTCTCACTTCTTGAAAAGCCCTGGTGAGAGACGCATCAGCTTCTCTTCTTGTCAGCCAACTGCGTCTATATTCCAAATCTATGCCTTATAGAATGCTTAGATTCCAGACTACCACACACAAACGCTGATTGCCCTGGGTTGGGTACTGCCATAGGTACATCCTCTCTACGTTCAACTTTATCTGTGGTCTCCAGTGCCTGACTTCCTTCATTTGAAACTGTGACAAAAATTCTGCTTTGTGTCTAGGTAAGCTCTGGTGGAAAACACTCTGTTCTTCCACCAAAACAAACAAATGAACAGTAGCAGCAGCAGCAGCAGCAACAACAACAACAACAACAAAACAACCTTAAGTCTTAAATATCCAATCCCCTCCCTGGCATTTCTTTCTATCTCTTTCTCCCTTCCTCCCTCTCTCCCCTCCCCCCCTCTCTTCCTTTGTCCCTCCCTCCTTCTCTCTCTCCCTTTTACTGCTTTTACTAGTTTGCTTTTGCACATTCTGTCTTCTCTGCATTCACTAGACTTTGCATACACTGATGTGGAAGGGAGGCTACTCTAATTAGAGTAGACTTTGCCATTTTTGTTCTTTGCTGAGTCTTAAGTGCTCAGAATGGTGTCTGGGATAGAAACACGCTCTCTGTCTATCTTGCTCTCTTTCTCATACCTCCTGCTATTTGTCATGCTGGGTAATATTTTTAACCGAGTTTGTGTGGTTACACAAAACCCTGACGTAGGTGGCTGTAGATTACAGTTCAGTGAGGCAGTTGTTAGGCATCTTGAGGCGTTTTCTGGTTTTGGTGCCCAAAGTCTCTAAAGCTCAGGTCCTGGAAAGAGGGGGAAAATGTAAGTCCTCCCCTTCTAGGGATTGTCATAAAAATGTTTGCCCTTGGTTTCTAGTGGTACAGTATGGGTGGTGTAGTTTTAGAGTTTGTAAGTTGTCTTGAAGGACAGCACCATTACCCTAAATGGTGGTCCAGGTAGTTTTGTCACATTGTGTAATAGATATTTTGCTTTGGTATAAGGTCCACATTTTTAAAAAGAGCTGTTTATTTTATGTGCAAGAAGAATGTTTTGCCTGCCTGTATGCATGTGCACTGTGTAAATGCCTGGTACCCACAAACACCAGAAGAGGGCACCAGATCCCATGGAATTTGTTAAGTAAATGGCCTTGTGGGTGTTGGGACCTGAACCTGGATCCTCTGGAAGAGCAGCAAGTGCTCCTAACTGCTGAGCCATCTCTCTCACCCTCAGCATTCTTTTTATAACACTAGGAAAGAAAACAGGAACTTTTGAGGGATGCATTTCATAGGACAATGATTTGTCCTAATCTATCTATTTTTCTATCTACCTTTCTATCTATCTATCTATCTATCTATCTATCTATCTATCTATCTATCTATCTATCTGGTTTTTCGAGACAAGGTTTCTCTGTATAGCTCTGGTTGTCCTGGAACTCACTCTGTAGACCAGGCTGGCCTTGAACTCAGAAATCTGCCTGCCTTTGCCTCCTAAGTGTTGGGATTAAAGACATGTGCCACCACTGCCTGGCTTTGTCCTAATTTATTATGCTATGAAGTTGGTCTGTTGATTAGAAGTAACACTGTGCCAGATACCATAACAATTTATATTCCATCAACTATGTTCATTACTAGAAATGTCAGAAGAACAATTTTATTAGGAAATACTTATAATAAGCACAAATTATTAACTCAAAACTAGTGTCTGATTGCTGCCCTTTAAGCTCAGGGAGCAGGTCAGAATCTATGTTGTTTGTTATTGGGAAATGTGCCCCTAAAAGCAGCACCTCTGAGATCACAGATGGATGGAGAGTCCATAGGAGACCTTGCCTGGCTGAGGTAGTCTATTCAAACCACTTGGACGGTCTCCAGACTATGCTTTAAACCTGCTAAATCTTCCACATTTCTGTCATCAAAAAAATATGTGTGATCCTTTTCTTGGATTTTTTCCAACAACAGGTGTTGCTCTTTCTAAGTTCTCAAAAGCCTGGTGAAGGTGAATTGTCTGGTGTTACTCAGTTTGGTTTCTCTAATTCTCAGTGAGCATGAGCCTTTCGCCTCTCACACACTGGCTTCCTGAGACCTTTCTGCTTATCTTTAGTCATCTTTCTTTCAAGTTTATTTTATTTTGTCAGTTCTCAAGATCTCCTAACCTGTTGTATTACTCTTTTATCTGTTGTATCGCAAATATTTTCTTTAGGTCCATGCTTTTTCTTTTTAGATATAATACCCCTTTCAATTCAAATTAGGAAAAATATTATCTGAACATTTCCTTTTATAGCTTGTAATTTTTCTGTTGATTAAAGACCTTTGCCTCCACCCTTAGGTTGTATATGTGGCTTCAAAGATTTGGTTCTGAAGTGTTTATTGCCTGTTACATGGGTATTTAACAATTCTGGATTTTTTGTTGTTTTAAAAGCAGCACAACTTCATCTTGTCAGTTGGATGATCAATTGTGCCATCTTTCTTTACTATGTCAAACGTTCAGAACTGAATAAAGCACCAAACTTAATGTGGGTTGGTGCCGCAGGCTGGCCAATCTGGGCCTCCCTCAACCCGCGGGAGAAACGGGGGTCCTAGTCAGGTCGACAAGGCGTAGGCAAAGAAATGACGGCAGAGACGACACATGAAGTATAAGGTCTAAGTGTATTTCTTAGAAATGGCATCAGACTTTTACAGTCATTGCAAAAGAGAGATGGTAAATCTAGCAGCTCAATAGTTGAGGTACATCTGAGGCTATCCGAAACATACTGGGTCTAAAGCAGCAGCTATCTCCTCTGGACTGGTACTGCATCCCCCCCAGGCCCAAGCGCTCTGGGCCTGGGGGAATGCGGATCACATGAATCTGAGTCCTAGCCCATCTAAGTGCTAGTGCTAGTCCTGCATGTGTGTCCAAGTCCTTCTTCCCCCAGTCCTAGTGCTAGACTGAAGTCACATAGGCAAAACGACCACCATGCACCAAGGTCAGCAGGGTCTGGTAGCTAGGTGTGAAGCAGGAGGAAGAGGGGTGGAGCCCTCCCTGTTGAGATATTCTTATGCTAATTCTCTGGTTCTGGCTGGAGGCAGGCAGAGGGGAATCCCGACCTAACACTTTCAGCTAATGTCTTAGAGTGAGGGAAACCTTTCAATTACTCTCTAGTACTTAAAACATTAAACTAGGATAGTTGGAAACTATTCCGGGGGAATGCGGATCGCATGAATCTGAGTCCTAGCCCATCTAAGTTCTAGTGCTAGTCCTTCTGCCAGTCCAAGTGCTGGACCTTCTCCTTGTCCTAGTCCAAGTCCTTCTTCTTCTCCCAGTCCTGGTGCTAGTGTAAAGCAGGTTTAAGTAGCATACAGTAAGCAGGGCAAATGTCAAGAGTCACGTAGGCAGATGGGGGTTACATCAGGGTCTGGTAGCTAGGTGTGAAGCAGGAGGAAGAGGAGTGGAGTCCTCCCTGTTGAAGTATTTTGTTATTCCTAGGCTAATTCTCTGGTTCTACTGGAAGCAATGACCAGGAGATTTCAATCTAGCATTTCCTGTTAATTCTCTGGTTCTAGCTAGGGGCAGGCAGTGGGGAGTTCCGACCTGACCTAACACTTCTAGCTAATGTCCTTGAGTGGAAGCCCTTCGATTACTCTCTAGTACATAAGACCATAAACTATCTATTGCCCTAAGGGATGTACTCGACCTCTATTGCTAGCTCTGGGAAGGCAGTATCCTAGAGAGATATTACACGTTATGGGAAGCTAGGTGATAAACCAGGATAGGTTAGGAACATTGTGTCGGCCAGGAGATAAATGCCAATCTTAACTATTTACGAATCATTTCTTGGGGTACCTTTATGCCTAATTATGAGGCCGTGTTGATGATTGGAAAGACTGATCTGGAACACGTCTGAGTTAGGGGATACCAGCGACTGGTCTAAAATCCAGGAGGCACAGAACTCCTTTTGAAGTCTTATTGCCTCTTATCCTTAATCAGGATTTTATCCCCGATATTTTGGATGTGACTGGAGTAGACAAGTGTGCGTAGCAGGTTGGAATCTCAGAGATCTTTTGTTTGGTTCTTTCTTATGCCATAGACACCAGAACCTTGTTGGTCATGTGATGGTGACCAGTGCTCTCTGACCTCTGGTGTGGCAAGTTTTCTTTTTACATTTCTTTTGTTATTGTGTTTTTATGAGATATCATGTGTTGCCATGATGCATATGGTTATATATAAAGTTCAAAGGACTTGACGTTTTGTTAGTGATGCTTCCCATTTTTATATTAGATAAAATGATATTTTATAGTATTTTTTCATTTAAGAATATATCCGGTGACTTTCTAAGGCGGGACCAGCCGGGAGGCATAGGCAACAGGGACAGCATCCTCTCAACCTCCGTCTACACCTAGGAGAGAAGGTGGTGGATCTGCAACCCTCTCTGCCCCTTTCCTGCAAGCAGAGAGCCTACCTTCAGGGAGTGCTTTAACCCAGGGACTCAGGTGAGATCTACCATTTTCTCTCTGGTGACATTCTAATGTGGGACCAGCTGGGAGGCATAGGCCTCACAAGTCGCAGGGCAGCCTGATCAGGATCCTTTCTACAATATACAGAAAACCAGTAGCCAACATCAAACTAAATGGAGAGAAACTTGAAGCAATCCCACTAAA
>NW_022196896.1:58716022-58741572 GCF_008632895.1 Mastomys coucha | reverse complement strand
ATCAAAATTCCAACTCAATTCTTCACAGACTTAGAAAGAGCAATTTGTAAATTCATCTGGAACAACAACAACAACAAAAAACCCAGCTCACAGCCATCTATTGAACTGAATACAGGGTCCCCAATGATGGAGTTAGAGAAAGGACCAAAGGAACTGAAGGGTTTTCAGCCCCTTAGGATGAACAACAATATGAACTAACTAGCACTGTCAGAGCTCCCAGGGACTCAACCACCAACCAAGGAGTACACATGGTGAGAATGATTGTTCTGGCAGCATGTGTATAGTAGAGGATTGCAAAGTCGGTCATCAATGGGAAGAGAAGCCCTTGGCCCTGTGAAGGTTCTGTGTGCCCCAGTGTAGGGGAATGTCAGGGCCAATAAGTGGGAGAGGGTGGAGTGGCAAGCAGGGGCATGGGGGAGGCAACAGGGGTTTGTTCTTGTTTTTTATTTTTTTATTATTTTTTTGGAGGGGAAACTGGGAAAGGAGAAATCATATGACATGTAAATAAAGAAAATGTCTAATAAAAAAAGAAAAAATACCAAAAACAAAAAAATAAAACAATAAGAAAGGTAAAAAAGAATATATCATATATTTTATTATCACTAAGGCTTTATGTTTTTCCTCATTGATGTCTTAGACTTTTTTTTTAATTAAATTTATTCTAAGTATTTTTATGACCACAACTTTAAGCAGAAACATTGCTATTTTGGTTTTGAAGTGAGATTTGATCCCATTACAGGATGTTAAAATAGAAGTCACATCAAGTCAGGTCATTGTGACCGTGAGTCACAAAGCTGGAGGCTGGAATCCAGCTGCTGTTTCTTGAATTCCTTCCTCACCCTCTTTGAGGCTACACAAGGTTTAGACATCTCAGATGTCTCAGATAAAGGCTCAAGGATTTTGGAAACACAGCTTTGTGGTCTTAGCATGTATCTGTGAAGTTACCAAGGAGGGAAATCCTTTCCCTAAGAAACAACAGGGCCAAGGGAGTAAGCATACAAGGTCAACTTGTCCCACATTGGCACTGCAAAGACCTGGACTGACCACAGGTTGGACTTACTGTTGATGATGAGATGCCAATCCAGTTCAGGCAGTACAGCCAGGGATAAAATACCAGAAGTAGAAACTCTCTGTGCTTCTACAGATGAGGGCCCCTGGGACCACCAAACAAGGTCTTCTTCCCTTCCTCTCCCCTTTTTCCCCCTCCCCTCCCAGATGGATTCACTGAAGAATTCAATAGATTTTTAAGGAAGAAGTAAACTGTATTCCTTGTCAAATATTTACATAAAATAGAGAAAGGAAGGCATGCACCCAAACTCTTTTATTTTTGTGAAACTAGTATTACTCTGATATCAAAATATATTAAGACACAATAAAAATAAAATTATAGGTAAATATTTCAGACAGACATCGATATAAAATTTCTCAATAAAATGTGTGCAAGTTGAATTCAGCAACACATAGAAAACATTACTGTGATCAAGTTGGCTTTTTTGGGAGATGCTGGGGTGCTTTACCATATGCAAATAAAGATGTAATACAGTTAATAAATCAACTGACTTAGAGAAATCATATGCCCATTTTACCAGATACAGAAAGGCTTTTGCCAGTATGTGGAAAGCCGCTTGAGCCGCGCCCAAAGACGGCGCTGGCTTCCTGAGAGAGCGAGTGGTCTTGTAAACAAAGACCTTATTTGGCTAAGCTTGCTGCCCTTGGTTGCTTCCGCATTTGAAGACCTATCTGCTTTTGCCACGTGGTCCATTGGGATTGGCTAAGCTTGAGAGTGCTTAAAGGCCGAGGGCATTGCCCTTGGTGCTGAAGATTGTTGAAGGTTCCTGAACAAACTGCTAGAAGAAGAGCTCGTGGGTCGCGTCTTTCTTGCTGGTCGAGGCAGATGCCATACCAGTATAAATTGGGCTTTTCTTATTTTGGACTATCATGAATAAAGTTCTTACAAATATTCATGTACACATTCTTATACAGACAAACATTTTCATTTCTAATGTTTGTTTCTAATACCTCAAAGTAGAATTGATGGATCATGTGGTACAGTTTCCCATTTCAAGGAGTTGCCAAAGGGTTTCTATATTTCTCGTACTAGCTTCTAATTCTACGAGAAATGTATGAAATACCAAGGGATGCTAGAACATGGAAAAACTTCAAAAGTGTTGTGCCATGTAAACAAAACCACTTAACAAATATGACTTGGTTACCATTAAATGCCCAGAGTAGGCAATTTTTTAGAAACAGAAATATTAACAGTTGCTTGGAGTTAAAATGTTAGGCTGTTGGAGATGACAACTGACAGGAGCAGATTTGTTTCAAGGTGATGAGACTATGGTGCAGCCAAGCAGGAATGATGGCTAAGCTCAACCGTATGTTTGAAAAGGATCTTTTTAGTAGGAAAGGACAACTCAATAAGGCTATACAAACACAAAGGGCAAGCTGGGAAATCCTTTTTATCACAATGTGTGCGAGACCAAACACATTCTTCCCAACTACAAAGAGTTTATACAGAAATGCTAGGCACAGATAAAGCATGGAAGCAAATATTTAACAAAAACCGGATTGGCTCTGTTGAGCTTTTGCAGGGAAGCCTTTATGGATAGCTAGAGTTGATTTGTGTGTTGTGAATTAGGAAGATGTTAACAGTAGCTCAAGGAGACAGCGAATTCAAGGGGAAATGGAGGTGTAGTAAGCACTTAAAATTCTCTGAGTGAACTAAAATGGCCCCTGCAATAGTTAATACTGTTTGATAACTTGGCATGTTCTTGAATCATGCAGGAAACAGATCTGAATATGTGTATGAGGAGGTTTGGGTTAATTGAGGTGGGTAAGATAGTTCCATTGACCAGGTGCTCTGACGAAATAAAAAGAAAAACTGAGATGCACAACAGCATTCAAAGTGCCTGCTTTCTGAGTGTGTCTGCAATTTGGCTCACCACCTTCTGCTTTGACTGCCATGCAGTTTCTACCATGGTAGAATGTACTCCTGAACTAGTAGCAAAATTAGCACTACCAACAAAAATAAACCTTTTATCTGAGATTTTGTTTTAAGGTCTTTGGTCCCTGCAAGAGAAGAAACTGATATAGAAAAGAAGTCTTGAGAAATGAGCAATTAATCAATTGCTGTGACTACTCTGATGATGTGGTGCATAGGCCTTTTGAACTCATGAACAAGAAGAATTTGAAAGAGTAGAGTCTAGATTTCTAAAAGGCTATTTTCAATAGATGAAGTGTGTGATAGTTTGTATATGCTCAGACTAGGGAGTGGCACTATTTGGAGGTCTGGCCCTGTTGCAGTAGGTGTGTCACTGTGGGTGTGGGCTTAATACCCTCACCCTAGCTGCCTGGAAGTCAGTATTCTGCTAGTAGACTTCAGATGAAGAAGTAGAACTCTCAGCTCCTCCTGCATCATGCCTGCGTGGATGCTCCCATGTTTCTGCCTTGATGACAATGCACTGAGCCTCTGAACCTGTAAGCCAGCCCCAATTAAATGTTGTTCTTATAAGACTTGCTTTGGTCATGGTGTCTGTTTACAGCAGTAAAACCCTAAGACAGAGTGCAAAGTGCTATTGCTAAGATCCAGGCTTCCATTCATTTCTGAATTTGTTTTTTAAAAAGTAAATCTCTTAGTTCAAATTCAAAAAGTGTTTCAAAAGTGAACAAATATTTATAAAACCTCATTTTATAAGAATATAATTAATACATTATAATTATATAATTATACGTCACAAATATAATTATATATGTTATGTGTTATAATTATATAACATATTATATATTAATATATATTAATGTTATACATTACATGTTAATGTATGTAATGTTAATATACATTAATATATATTAATGTTATAATTATATAATATATTATAATATACTATATTATAGGAATTAATATTCCTAAGTCTCTGCAGAGGTAACATCTGAGTCCTGAATGAAGGAATGAATTCTTCATTTATTAATTAATTACTGCTAATGAACCCTCTCTCTACATCTTTGCCTCTCAAGTGTGGAGGAGTATCACTGGTGTGTTAGTGGCTTGTAAAGTTAAAGGTATTCGTTGAAAGTCAACATTTTACTGCCCATTTTGATTTGCATCCACTACTAAACACCTGGCAGGGAACATCTGATCTTTTCCAGAGGGCAAGTCTAAATATTGCATCTAAAAATTCAGTCTCAAAATTGACATTTTGTAATTCTCTTTGCCATTGCAAAATAGCCAAGGGTATTTCTGATTCCCATCCCTTTCATTCATATGTATTAAATCAGCCTGAAATTGTTAAAATGGGACTCTGTCTGCCCCAAGTCTTTATGCTCCAGAGAAAGATGAGCTGTCATTGGAGTGAGATGCTCATAGCTCTGCTTGCTGGAGTGTATCCCTGTCACTCTCCAGGTAGATGGCTTAACACACACCTCATTGACAGCAAACAGCAAAGGAGGCTTCCTAGAAGGAAATCACACAGCTGCCTTGCTGAGTGAGCTCCCTAAGTACATGTCATGGATGCTTTCCTTCTTAAGGGCAGTGGGGGTATGTCTTCTCAAAGTAGCTGTATCCACTGAATTTTAAACATGATTGTTTATGGAAGCTTCGAAATTGGAATGTTTAAGCGATATGAATTTGAAAGGAGTTTTTGTTTGTGATTTCAAGATCCCTTTACAGTCCTACTTCTTGCCTCTGCTAAATCTTTCTCCTTTGTGACTTGTTATAATAAGTAGACATTTTTAAAAAAGAAATGCATCTTAGAATTTTGGATTTCAAGCTTCTGAATTTTGTTTACATACTGGTTGCAAAGCAGATGGGAAATCTTCAGAAGTCTTCTTTGCCAACAAAGGAAGTGCATCTTTTCCCATCTTGTAAAGGGAAGGACGCTAGGTACCACATGGCTCTTGGTGTTTTTTAACACTTACCATGCTTTTGTGAACAGGAGACATGAGAGCACCTGTGTGGAACTGTGAAACCTGCAAATTCATGGAGGAATTAACTGAAGTCTAATTATTATTTGACTTTTAAAAACCCAAACAAAAGTCGATTTCTGTTGAAGCGGCTTCTGCAAGAACAAACTTAGAGGTGACTATATCTCAAATGTGCTACTTGGTAAACATGACTTGTTACTAGAAGTACTCTTGGACACACGAAAGCAAAGAGCAGTACAGCTTTCTTTGGCTCTGGGTTCCCTGGAGCAGACAGTGATGCTGCAGTTGAGCCAACTTTTTACTTCCTGAACACCTGCCTTCTTTTAATTAATAGTGTACTGCTTAAAACATTATGTTTCTGGATTATTATCTTTCTCTAAGAATTTGCATCTTTTTCTGAGTTGGCAAAAATCAATGGTGTTGTATTTTGAATTTTCCTATCAAGCAATGATGTGCCTGAAACTATCAGTCTTTTTGGGTTTATGCAACCTTATCAAGATACAGGAACTAACAGATCTGGGGAACTGGATCAGTAGTTAAAACACAAACTGCTCAAGCCTGACTGCCTGAGTTTAGATCTTCAGATCTCATTTAAGGCTAGACAAGCCCCTGTAGTTGCAGTGTGTCTGTGGAGAGATGGGAGAATTTATAGAAGAGCCAGGGACCAGCTAGCTTGGCTTATGTGAGAGAAGACAAGAAGAGAGACCCTCTCTCAAACCAGGTGGAACATGAAGATGTCGATGCAGAGCTGTCCTATGACCACCATGATTGTGATATGACACATGTACAAACACATACATGCACACCACACACACATGCACAAACACACACACACGTACCACACATACTCATATATTCACACAAACATACAAATATTAAAAACACAAGAACTATAACTTTCCTGGTTTACACTTAATAAGAGAAAATTTATATTAAATGACCATTTTCATAATAAATGATCATATTCAGATGCTGTACTTTCAATATATTTAACATATTAAAGATCATCAGTGGGTCCTCCTAAGGGGCTGTAAACCCCTTCAGCTCCTTCATTGGGGACCCTGTGCTCAGTCCAATGGATGCCTGTGAGCCTCTACTTCTATATAAGTCACTGAGAGGCACTGGCAGAGCCTCTCAGGAGACAGCTATATCAGGTTCTCAGAGCTCCCAGGGACTAAACCACCAACCAAAGAGCACACATGATGGGACTCATGGCTCCAGCTGCATATGTAGCAGAGGATGGCCTAGTTGGTCATCAATGAGATGAGAAGCCCTTGGTCCTGTGAAGGTTCTATGCTCCAGGGTAGGGGAATGACAGGGCCAGGAAGTGGGAGAGGGTGGGTTGGTGAGCAGGGCGAGGGGGAGGGAACAGGTTTTTTTGTTTGTTTGTTTTTGTTTTTTTGGACGGGAAATCAGGAAAGGGGATATCATTTGAAATGTAAATAAAGAAAATATCTAATAAAAAATAAAAAAGAAGAGTTAAAAGAAAAGATCACCAGTTGGTAAGGAGCCAATAGTAAATTACTGGGAAAACCAAAACTAAAGCAATAGATGCATATATAATTAAAAATATTTTAATTTTTATTTAATTATGAGACATAATTATGAACAACTTTCACCTTAGTTTTAAGACATTATTTGGTTGTTGGTATTTGGATTGCCTACCATAAATGTGTAATTTTCAATAACTGGCCACAAGACACATACAGATGCAATCCTAGACTTTTTGTGTTAAAATTAATGTCAGAATTAGTAGAGGCAGTTAATAGTCACTTTATTTTATCCATAGTTTTCCTAAAATTATAGTCAGAGTTCAATCAGCCTGAGTTTAAAAGTAGCTATGTTTGGATATGTGGGTGGTTTAAAATGACTTTAAGTTCAAGACAAAGCAGGACTTGCATATGATGTTCTGTTTCCTTCAATCATGTAACCAATTGCATACATACACATGGGAGTTGGCTTTACTACTTCCAGCATAATTTTAAGGCAGGCAAGCACAGAGATTCATTTTATAACCTGGGACTTAGACTGCAAAAAGGCAACCTAGGAAGTCCATCTGCATTGGGATGTACATATATCCCATTCTGCTTAACGGGATAAATGTCTTCCCTTCTAACAACTATCAATAATTCCTCTTTTACGAACAATTTCTAGTCAAACGTACTCTAGAACATGGAAGTAAGGTATGGAAATAAGGAGGCAATTCTGTAAATGAGCTACAAGGCAAACTGAATGAGCACTTTGGGACAAAGCTCTATTGACCCATCTTATACTAATGCATAATCAGGCATACATATAGTTACAAGAGAAGGTAATGGGAAGGACCATATGCACAGTAGAGAAAAGTTTAAAAACCCATGGCTGTCAATAAAAACAGTAAACCATTCAAATGACACTGCTTAGGTCCTCTTGTTGAGTACCACACGTCTCCTGAAGAAATTGAACTGGTGCCTAACTAGAGCCTTCTTCACCCCACTGAGTTGTATTATGGTACTGGAAGGTATTCTGCTTGCTACCAGAGAAGAAAGGTAAACACCAATCCAGCTACGGACATTGTGATCTATAGCAGTGACCTACCTGAATGGTATACTGGTAGAACAATGACACAGGTGTTGTGGGAGTAACCAACTATTCTCTACTTAGATTTAAGGGCCATGATATGAAATGGAATCTGTGACTGACACTGCACAAGTGGCCAAGAACCTGAGACTAGATAGGTCATTGACCTAGAGGAAAACCAAATACTACTATTTTGCTAAAGAAAAAATGGAAATAAAATGACTCCTAATGACATTCTCCTATACCCATAGATCAGTGTCTCACTTGCCATCATCATCAGGGAAGGTTCCACTTACAGTCAGTGGTAACTAACATAAAGACACACAACTAAACAATGAGCCAGGAGTGGAACTTCAAAACAGTTAGTCCAAGATGGGATGTCTTCATCAAACCCTTCCCCTCAGGGCTCAGGAAGCTATATGGAAGAGGAGGCTCAAAGATGGTAAGAGTCAGAAGGGATG
Source organism: Mastomys coucha (assembly GCF_008632895.1). NCBI lineage: Eukaryota > Metazoa > Chordata > Mammalia > Rodentia > Muridae > Mastomys > Mastomys coucha. The sequence continues at coordinate 58,733,632 of NW_022196896.1, read as the reverse complement.
AATGACCTTAAGGAAACCGTGTCTTCCAGACAAAATAGGACGGACACACATATAAACTCACAGAGACTGTGGCAGCATGCACAGGGCCCATCTAGGTTCAAGCCAGATGAAGTCCCAGTGCTGAGAGGGAAGTGGACACAGGCTCCCCTCTCTAACCAAATAACTATCTCTGATTGATATCCACTAGTGAATTAAAAATTAGTTTCCTCCAGTGGGGTCTCATTGTGCATAATAGCCAGACTGAAAGGTGGGCTCTGTGCCCAGCAGTAGATGGCCAACACATAATAAACTCAATGGTATTTTGGTAGACTTTTTGTTTCATATGGATTTATTTTGGCTTTTTTTTTTTTGGTCTTGTGCTTGTTCTTTGTTTCTTTCTTATTCTGGTTTCTTTGCCTGTTTGTTTTTTAAAGAGAGAAAAAGAAAGGTACGGAGTTGAGTGGATGTGGAAATGAGGAATATCTAGGAGGACATAGGGGAGGAAACAGTTCAGAATATATTGGATGATAAAAACATGCTTTTCTACCCATGTTCAAGCTCATGAAATAATCACTCTGACTCTGAATTGTTTGTGAATAAATGCCAGGCCTAAAGCTTTGGCTCTTTCTCACTAGCTTGTCACTTAATCCTCTTATTTATTCTGTTCTAAGTTCTACCATGTGGTTGGTTACTTCTCCTGAGTTTCATAGTCTGTCTCCATCAGCATCTGTTGGGGTAAAATCTCCATGTTTGACTCTATCCCACAGTCTCTCTCTTCCTACCAGAACTCCCACCTCCTATTTCCTGATTCAGCTCATAGGCTATCATCTTTTAATTAACAGGTGATACTTCCATACATTGCACAAGAGAGTCTCTCTATATTGTATGAAAAAATATTTTCAATAAAATACATATTAAAAACAAAATTAAACAAAAATTACACCCCTTAGAACCAACCCCTCCTTTCTTCCAGACTCCAGAAACCCATACAATAACAGGGACCCTTATGACATACATTGAGAACATGTGGCATCTTTATTAATGCTTTGAGTTTAAAAATCATTTCCTTGGTAATTTGCAATCTTTGTGCACCTTGATTTCAATTATTTGAATAATACACAAAGAACCTGAAAACATCAGTTCAGACAGCATTCCCTGGTTAAAAACTTGAAATAATTTTCTTTTAATCCTCCGAAATCAATAGAACCAATGATGAAAATTCTCCTCAGGTCATGCCTGAAGTTGTATAGATCAGAAAAATAGCACCTTTGTGCGGTTCTAACAAACTGCACATTGCCTCAGAGACACACATGTTTGTTCAAAATATGCTGAAACAAAATAGGTTAGGAAACTTGTTGGTTATACAAAGGGAATCTTAATATTAATGACTCACAGCTGAAGGTAAAGCATGAAAGAAAGCTAAATAACTGAAAGAATGTTTTTCCATATAAAGCAAGTTTAGAAGCTAGCACATGGGCAGGGGCTAAGACTGAGGAGTAGGGTGCTGGGTGCATGGTGGATGAGTGACACTCCTGTCTTTGATTCTTAGGAACCATTCTAGGTCACTAACACATGTTCTAGACCTGGTTCTTCTGAAGGTCAACAGCTGAATAAATGTGACTCAACTTCTAGTTTCTTTTGACATTTAGGAATAGTTAAAATAGATGGCTAATAAACTTATTAACAACCCCAGATCAGCTCCTTATTCTGATATGTATGACTCCACTTCTCCTGGAGTAGGAAATAAAGAACATCAACATTCTCCCTTACAATGAAAACCAGATAGACAGCTCTGGATGCTTTGAGCCTCAGGCCATATGTAGAAAGATGCACATGGCCTGTAGAAATGGTTCTCATTACTCCATAAGAGAACCCTGTCTATGGGCAGAATCTTGGAGACATTCAAATTTCACAATGTATTGATGATGACTGCCAAAAGAGCCTTGTAGGCTTCCATGAGAGGTATTGATAGAATGTTGTTACTGCTTGATCAGTCCCACAAGATTTAAGCATGAAACATGCTTCCCCAACCAGCTCTTATCTTGACAAATGATATGTCACCTGGATTTGAAAACAGACTTGTATCATCAGAAGCTGGGGAGTTTGAAGAAAAAGACACAGACACTGTGTATTTGGATGCCACAGAATTCTATTTACCTTTCAACTGGGTGTGATGATCCATACCTGTGATCATAGCACTTTGGAAGTAAAGATAGGAGGATGAGTTGAGACCTGCTTGGAAGAGTCCAGCCATCTACCTGAATATGTGCTGCTGTCCTGTACTACTCTGTTTAGATAACCCATCCCAGCCTCTCACTTAAGATCTTTCTTTGGGTAGGCTGTTGATGTAGACAGTAGAACTATATAGTAAATGGACTTGAAAGGTGCTCTTTATAATACAAAATGGCACCACCACAGCAGTAGTTCAAGACATACCTTGGGTGTTGGTGAATTTCATGAGTGGCAGAGACAAAATATGTTTTTCATCTGCCTCTCAGTTTAAAAAAAAATGAAAAAGCAAACCCAGATCCAAATGGAAGAGAAACCCAATACAAAATGGAAACCATACGTTTAGATTTGGTGTTTATCTTCATATATAAAAGACACCAATTTACTTAGGAATTTAGTTCTTTAACATTTCTTGTAAGCTTCCCCCCTGCCCTGCCTCATTTAATGTAGAATTGTTAACACAATTCTACAATTATACCATGGCTTTATCTTAGCGTGGATGTTCCTTTGTAAATTCTCAGTGAGCTCTTGAGCCTTTGTTCTTTATCTCTACCCCAATATACTTCATGTGGCTATACAATTTAACTCCTCTGGTGATTTCATAGCAGTCTTATTCCAGATAAGCTATCCTTGTCTGTAAGTGGAGGATCACTAAACATACTCCCTTTCTGTTACATAATAACCAGTTTTTTCAATCTACCTCATAACACAAATATTTTCTGAAGATAAATGTTTGAAGAAACAAAACTGACATATGACTAAACATAAATATGTAAAAGTCAGAAAGTAGTCTAAAACATTACATCCAAGTACACTAGGAAATATTAATATTTTGATGAATTCTGATAGCATTCAGGTGACCAGTCACAGGAACTAAGTCCAGGATGGAAATCTTCTTTAGTTGTTTTCACAGGCATACTCTGGCAAGCAGATAGTAACGGAGAGACTGCCAAGCATTTGTGCCCCTTCTTGAACCTATCTAGTCTCTGACTAATATAACAATCAGCAAGAAGTAGGCTGTGGTTCCTCAAAGAATGGAGAGGAAAATCACCATAGCTACTGATAGAAAACTGCTGGTGCCTCCAAGGAGGAAGAATTACAAAATCAAAAATGCCAGAGAAATGCCTGAGCTGACAAAATGAGCAATACAGTTCTAAGTGATCTGCTTTTCAGTGAAATACACATTCAAAGGAAAAAACAAAAGGAAGAAAACTCTCACTTCTTTTTCTCGATGGAAAGGAGAAACCATGGAAGTAAAGTACGGGTGAAGTGGAAAGGTTTCCTGTCATGATTTGATTTCAAATTAGTTTTATTTTTCAAATGATGTTTTTGTATCATTTTATTGGGGGCAAACATAAAATCAGACAAAAATTTCCACCTCAGTGAAAGGGGAAATTAAGACTTGCTAATCATGACAAACACATATTTTACTAATAAAGTATAGCAAAAAGACAAGGGGAGAAACACAAACTGGTATCAAACCAAAGAGGATGTTTTTGATATTGTCTCTGAACCCTTGCCCTAAATTAGTGCTTTTTGCTTTGTAGAAAAAAGTTAGTGGAAATATAATAAGGGATTTTATCATCTCATGCTAGCCCTCCTTCAATTCCATCCAACAAGGGGTTGGGTTGAGCATGGGGAGAGCTACTAGATACTAGTACTAGCTTGGGAGCCAGGAGAAGACCATACAGTTATTTCTAATTCTAACAAATACAAACTACATGCTGATACTCAGATTACCCTACTCTATTTTATGATGTCATGAAATATAAAAGGTGGAAAATGTTGAGGTTGGAAAAAAAACCCCTAGTTTCCCTTTCCTGAATTGTAATGGGTAATGGGGTGGACAAGTCTGACTTTGGGAACCCACATGCAAGTGTAGTGTGTTCAGGCCATGTGTAGTGAAGGGAAGTTCCTTGGTTGCACACTACAATGCTTGGAGTCTTTGCCATGCTACTGTACACTGTGTACTCCTGAATTTGCAGTAGTCAACTACACAGGGAGCTAAAGAAAATATAAACCAAAGAATATGGGGCTAGTCTCTTTTCAATATATTTATATTTATAGAGTATCTGCTATATATCAGGCAAAAACAGCACAGTTACTTTTCACTTTTTCACTAATGCCTGAGTGTTTACTATTTTTTTAAAAAAATCCATTTGACTGATTCTTTGGTTTGTCTTCAGGCAGAGATTTACCAGTATTCTTCTCATACAGAGCAAAATGGTACCAACCATGAGAAAGTCCAAATGCTGTTTGAAACAGAAGAGGAGATGCCATTGCTTTCATCCAAGTTTGGCAAAGGAATAACCAATGAAAGACAACTCTTCCTTTTGATGGTGGCAGTGAAACAATAAGATATCCAACTCCCCAAAAAGCCAAATGTTGCGGTATTCGATTAATCTGCTCTACCTTCACAGCAGAGGCAGCTGCACCTGCTTCTTGCTAGCTGCTCCAATGCACACGTGCGCGCACGCACACACACACACACACACACACACACACACACACACACACAGCTTTCTATTTTAGTATGACTTAGACAGTCCAATGTCTGGGCCACTCCCAAACTTCCACATTACTAATGCCTCCCCTCCAGTACTCTGAGTTATTACTTACTAAAATCTATATTCTATCTTTGCTACCCTAGATTTGGGGAGGAGGTGCTCTCCCACAGCTCTTACATGGCTGGTATTCTGTCTTCTGCCACTCATAAGTCTGCATCTTATTGCTTGCCCAGCAATGATTCTCCTTCCTCTCCTGTGTTCCTTGTCTAGGAATCTAAAAGTCCCTCCTCTGTTTTCCTGCCCAGCCATTGGCTGCTGATAACTTGACAACTTTACCAATCAAAGCCACCTGGCCAGGAATCCTCAGTGTCTTATGTGCAGACATGGGGATTCCCATGTAACTTTGGGAGCTGAATTAACACAAGTAGCAGTAGAACCAATCCACAACAGCCAAAGCTCTGGTATATGAAATACCATATACTATGCCATACAGTGAACTGCCCAGAACAGTCTTCCTCATTTATGTTACCTGAATGCAAAGCATCAGGTTCAAAGGTCTTGTAAGTCATTGTGGCAGACAGAAATGAAAGTGTAGTCAATGATATATCTATATATCTCTCTATCTATTTCTATATCTACATCTACATCTACCCTCAAAGCTTCATGTTGGATCTTACTAAAGAATCCTAAAGAATAAAACTCTATACATGTTTAAAGTCTCTCCTAAGATATTCAGACCATTTTCCTATGATTTTCATGACCACTGTTCTTAATTTTGTACTTACTAGAGAAGAAATCAGCTGACCCTGTATATATATATTGCTATCTTGAATTCCTGGGGCACTTCTCTAATCATCTTCTAGTACCACACTTCTATATCTCACTTGGGCACCATCACTTTGGCACCTCAGGTGACTCCAACTGTATCATTTTTTTTCCTGGTTATTTTAACTTATTTTTTTGTTTTGTTTTGTTTTGTGGAGACATTGTCTTATGTAAGTGAGATTGGCTTCAAACTGAATATGCAAGCTTGACTTTAAACTTCCTGACTCCTCTTAAGTGCCAGGGTTATGGGTATGAGCTCCCATTCCAGGCTCTATTTCAATTATATTTTTTAAAAAATTAAATTTTTTAATTCAGGTTACAACTCAATATTAGCCCTTCCTCCCCTCCAAGTACCCCCTCATGCAAGTCCTCCCCATCTCACCTTCCCCTTTTCTTTTGACAGACTAGACTAGACACATCCTTTCCTACTGAGGCTAGACAATGAAGTCCATCTAGGGGTGCAAGATCCACAGGTAGGAAGGCAACAGGCTCAGGCAACACCTGATCCAGATGTTGGGGGACCTGTATGAAGACTAAGCTCCTCATGTGGTATATGTGTGCAGGGGACCTAGGTCCAGCCTGAGCTTGCTCTTTTGTTGGTGATTCAGTCTATGGGAGCCCCCAAGGATCCATGTTAGTTGACTCTGTTGGTTGTCATGTGGAGTCACTGTTCTCTTCAAGTCCCTCAATCTTTCTCCCAAATCTTCTGTAAGACTCCCTAAGCTTCATTTAATGTTTGGGTGTGAGTCTTTGCATCTCTGTCCATTGGTTTCTGAGCCTCTCAGAGAACAGTTATGCTAGGTTCTTGTCTTTCCAGGCTGTCCCAGGCAGTCCAATGGGAATGGTAGGCAGATCTGACTAGGGTGGGATTGGACAAGCAGGGTTCCAATCTAAGTAGTTTTTGGGCTCCCGAAGGTTTCCACGAAGAGGTAGGATGATCTTGGAATCCTGCAAAGCTCTTCTGGACCAAAGAGCAAGCCTAGAGCTAGACAATGGGGCTTAGGGGACCACACCACTCATCTCTATTTCAATTCCCTAGGCCCTAATTTTTACATTTGTGTCATAGGCATAATGGCCTGCTTTATTGTCTTATTACACAGATCATATAAATAGATTCGAGAAAGGCACTTAGTTCCTGGCCTGGTGTAGATAAAAACTCGTTTCCTTTCAGAATGTGGTATTCATTGCACTACTGTGTGTGTGTGTGGGGGAAACACACTTTTGAAAACATTCTAGGCAAGACTACTCACTCATTGATTTTTCTTTTGTTTTTGAGGGACACTTTTCCAATGGGACAAGAACTCTGTCTTCTAAAAGTATCCATAGGCTCAGAGGAATGTTCTTAAGAATTTTCTAATTACTTCCAAGTCAATAAAACCATGAACCTGCTGAGCGCTGCTCTGCAGACCCAGTGCTTCCCAAGGCAGACAAGCTATCTGCCTCCATGGAACTTAGAGCTGGAGCAAAGGACTGATACTGTATGTGAGCAGCTCTTGAAAAGCTTCAAGAGCTTTCTAATAATGTTAAGGGTATTGGGTAAGATGAAGCCTGCCAAGGCCAGCTTATGCATCATTTGAAGCAATTTTTATCCTAAGAGAAAGAATAGAACAACTTTCTATTTTTTTTATTGATTTAAGTTTTATTGCATTATGATGAGAAAAGATACATGATTTCAATTTATCTGAATTTGTTAACATTTAAAAACATATTATAAGTAAATAGAATTAAATCACATCCTTGTTTCCCTTTTGTACCCCAACTCCTCCCAGAGACCCCCTTCAGTACCTGCAATACATTATAAAAGTTGCTTGATATAAAACAACAATCAATTTAACAGTCTTATGTAGATGTTTGTTTACAGCAATATTGAAAATACATACATTTTTCAATATAAATTTTAAATAACTCCAAACATATTAACTGTATATTATAAAATAATGCATTACTACTACTATTTTTTAAACGAATATAAATAGATAAAGTCTTTTTGTTTGTTTGTTTGTTTTGTGCTTAGTAGAGCTTAAAATCTTGGCTCTTACTGTGGTACAAGCCCAAAATAAGAACAATTTTTACACATTGGATTTCATTGTAATAAGGATGTACTTCAATGACCCTCACATCACCAAAGGATTTTACCTCCATCACAGCTAAGCTGAGAGTTGACAGTTCTGCTGTGCCAAGGAATGAATTGTAGGCAAGATTTTTGGATACAGACTTCCTGCTATGGTCAAAGCTATTTTACTTGAGTGAATGACTATTCTCAGCTCACAGAGAACAGGTTACATTCATTTAAGAAATGGTGTGTGTATTAGGATGGTCTATCCATAAAGTCATTCACCAACTGTTTCAATGAACAATGGTTCTGCTTGGAGGGTGGCACAGGCATTAGGTGAGGGTAAGAATCTGGTTCATTGGCTGTGATAATTTGGAAAAGCATTCATCTCAGAGAAAACTTGATACAATAATTACAAACATCAAGCAAAGCATTCAGTCTCACTCTTTGTTGTTCTCTTACAAGCCACCTCCCAAGTTAATTGTCCACATTTCTCTTGGCACATTTACATATTTTTGAAATATGTAAGCTGTTCTGAAAACCATAGTATAGTGTAAAAACATAAAATAGAGAGGATGAGATGGGAGAAACATGATTTTAATACCATTATGTGGTACACAGCAAGACACTGTTACATACAAACAAACAGAAAGAAGATATGGATTATACAATATTGAACCTATTTCTCCAATTACCAAATTAGAGAGACCATTAGATTATAGTCAACAAATTTCTAATACTCATATTTTTGGGTTTCAATCGATTAGGATATGTTGGTAATATTAATTTTCTTTTTTTTAAAGATTTATTTATTATGTATTTATTATAAGTACATTGTAGCTGTCCTCAGATACAACAGAAGAGGGCATCAGATCTCATTAAGGGTGGTTGTGAGCCACCATGTGGTTGCTGGGATTTGAACTCATGACCTTTGGAAGAGCAATCGGTGCTCTTACCCACTGAGCCATCTCACCAGCCCCCAATATTAATTTTCATAGTAAGATGTTAAAAAAAGTAATTGTTACTTCCTGTTGTTTTTGTGGTAAGAGGTGGAATTAGGTTTGTGTGGGTTTGTTGAAAGATTACTTTCTTGCTTCTTATAATGTGTAGTTTTGCTCCTTATGTTGGTGTTTTCCATCTATTATCCTTTGTAGGGCTGGAATTGTGGAAAGATATTGTGTAAATTCGTTTTGTTATGGAATATCTTGTTTTCTCCATCTATGGTAATTGAGAGTTTTGCTGGGTATAGTAGCCTGGGCTGGCATTTGTGTTCTTGTAGGGTCTGTATGGCATCTGCACAGTATCTTCTAGCTTTCATATTCTCTGGTGAGAAGTCTGGTGTAATTCTGATAGGCCTGCCTTTATATGTTACTTGACCTTTTCCCCTTACTGTTTTTAATATTCTTTCTTTGTTTAGTGCATTTGGTGTTTTCATTATTATGTAATGGGAGTAATTTCTTTTCTGGTCCAAACTATTTGGAGTTCTGTAGGCTTTTTGTATGTTCATGTGCATCTCTTTAGGTTAGAGAACTTTTCTTCTATAATTTTGTTGAAGATATTTACTGGTCCTTTAAGTTGGGAATCTTCATTCTCTTCTATACCTATTATCTTTAGGTTTGGTCTTCTCATTGTATCCTGGATTTCCTGGATGTTTTGGGTTAGGATCTTTTTGCTTTTTGCATTTTCTTTGACTTTTGTGTCAATGTTTTCTACGGTGTCTTCTGCCCCTGAGATTCTCTCTTCTATCTCTTGTATTCTGTTGGTGATGCTTGCACCTATGATTCCTGATTTCTTTCCTAGGTTTTCTATTTTCAGGTTTGTCTCTCTTTCTGATTTCTTTATTGTTTCTATTTCCACTTTTAGATTCTGGATGGTTTTGTTCATTTCCTTTACCTGTTTGATTGTGTTTTCCTATAGTTCTTTAAGGAATTTTTGTGTTTCCTCTTTAAGGGCTTCTAGTTGTTTAATTGTGTTCTCCTGTATTTCTTTGAGGGAGTTATTTATGTCTTTCTTAAAGTCCTGCATCATCATCATGAGAAGTGATTTCAGATCTGAATCTTGGCTTTTCCAATGTGATGGTGTGCCCAGGACTTGCTATGGTGGGAGAATTGGGTTCCGATGATGCCAAGTAACCTTGGTTTGTGTTGTTTATTTTCTTATGCTTGCCCTCTGCCATCTGGTTATCTCTATTGCTACCTGCCCTTGCTAAATCTGACTGGTGTCTGTCCTTCCTGTGATCTTGGTTGTGTCAGAACTCCTCAGAGTCAAGTTGTCTCTGTGATCCTGTGATTCTGGGATCCTGTGACTCTGGGCTTGTTAGAGTACCTGGGAGTGCAGCAGCTTCCCCAGGGTGTTGTGGGACTGGCTGCGGGGCCTGGGCCCAAGGTCTGCTCAGGACACCAGCCCAGAGAGACCAGAAGGAACCCGAGCCACTCTGCTGGTGGAGTTCCTATGTCCTGCTGGTCCCAGTTACTCCATGTGTTGGGACAGATGCAGTGACCTCCTCACCTCTGATCCTGGGCATGTTAGAGCACCTGGGAGTAGAGCTTCCCCTGGGTGTCCTGGGACTGGCTGCAGAGTTTGGGCCCAAGGTCTGCTCAGGGCACAGGCCCAGATGGACTAGAAGCAACCCAAGCCACTGGCCTGGTGGAGTTCCTGTGTGCCTGGGTCCCAACTTCTCCCTGTGGTGGGACAGATGTATTCTTCTCACCTCTGGTCCTCTGATCCTGGGTATATCAGAGTGCCTGGGAGGGGAGCCACCTCTGGATGCTGTGGGACTGGCTGCAAAATTTGGTCCCAAGGTCTGCTTAGGGCACTGATCTAGACAGACCAGAAGGAACCAGTGCCACTGTCCTGGCAGAATTCCTGTGTGCCTGGGTACTGCTGGTCCCCATTGCTCCCAGTGTTGGGACAGATGTTGTGTCCTCACCTCTAATCCTGGGCGTGTTAAAGCACCTGGGAGTGGAGCTTCCTCTGGGTGTTGTGGGACTGGCTGCAGAGTTTGTGCCCAAGGTCTGCTCAGGGCACTGGCCCAGACAGACTGGAAGCCAGAAAAGAACATTTTCAAGTTCAAAGGGATGCTGTCTTATTTAGGTTTTCTATTACTTTGATAAGGGGTATGAGCAAACTAGGAGAGTAAAACATTTATTTCATCTTACACTTCCAGGTGATTGCGTGCCACTGAAGGAAAAGCCAGGGATATAGAGAGAATCTTTTGGGCAATATATGGAAGCATCTCCTGTCAATAAAGTGCCCTTGGCCTATTAGCTTAGGCAGGATGTAGGAAGGTGGGAGTTCCAGTACAGAGAAAAGATTTCTGGGATAGAGTCAGGCTTGGGAAGATCATGTCCTCTCTGATGAAGATGGTGACATGACACTGGTGGCAGGACCTAGACTACTTTAAATGGGATCATTGAGATATGAGGTAGTGGAAACGAGCCTTAGCTATTGGCCTAGGCATTTATTCATACATAAGAGTCTCAGAGCCCGGCGGTGGTGGCGCATGACTTTAATCCCAGCACTTGAGGAGGCAGGCTGATTTCTGAGTTTGAGGCCAGCTTTGTTTACAGAGTGAGTTCCAGGACAGCCAGGGCTATAGAGAAACCTTGTCTTGAAAAACTAAAAAACTAAAAACAAAAAACAAACAAACAAACAAAACCGCTCAAAACCAAACCAAACAACCCCCCCAAAAAGAGTCTCAGAGTCTTTACTTTGGGGAACTTGGGCTCAGGTGGAAAATCTCCCAGTTACACAGGGCTAGAGCTCAAAGCTGCAACTGAAGCAGAGGCCATGGAGGTGGGTCTTGCAAAGCTTTCTCAGCACGCTTTCTTATAGAACCCAGGACCATCTGACTAGGGTTGGCACCATCAACAGTGGGCTGACATTCCCACATTAATTATTATTCTAAAATAAATAAATAAATAAATAAATGCCTGACTGAAAGCTAACCAACAGGGTTGGAACTGTGGACTGACTGTCACATAGAGCACAACAAAGATAACTTGAGGCAGAGGAGATGCTGCTCTTGGAGTAGCATGGCAAGCAAACCACCCTGTGGGCAGTGTCTCAGGTCCCTGTTCACTTCATGCCTAACAGTCAATACATCCCTTTGCTTCTTCCTAAAATACTGGCTTCGTGGTTTTTCTAGTGGCATAGATTCACTAAAGCACTTCTCAGTTCTCTGTGTCTGTGGGGACTGTTTTTCATGAGCAGCAAATGTCACAGCTGTGCCCTCTCCATTGCTTGGTGTCTGTAAGGCACATCACATTAATGTTCTCAAACCAGCCAAGCATAACCGAGTAGGTGTGGTGGAGTCTGACAGGATTCATTTATTACTGCAAAATGAGTCTTTGTGGAAGAGTTTGATCTGACAGACTTGCAAAGGAAAAGCCCCCGGTGAGATTTCAGGATAAACTGCAGAGCTTATATTTCTACCCATGGCTTACAGAATCCATTTGCTGTACGTCTATTCAGGAGAGACCATTTCCTATAGTCTATCCATTTAGAAGACATTTTTAATAAGCAAGAAATGTCCATGTTAGAAGGCAGGTCTCTGAGGGGTTGCTAAACAATGACAGAGTGCTGTCGTGAGGAAAAGGAACATTCAAAATTCTGAGATGGGTTTTCCTCTCCTGGTATTCTCCTGATGGAAGCTGACAGTAGAGGCCTGAATGTGAATGCTCTTTATCCTCTATCTAAAGGACAAACAACAACAGGTGTGCAGCTCCCTAGGAAAGAAGATGTGAAAATCCACAAAAGTCATTTGATAATTCATTTAGAATGATCATTAGACAGTGGCTTTTTGGGATAATTTAAGGGAAGACCTAAGTTTACTTTCTAAAAATTTTTAGTCAGCTTGGGAAACTACAGCTTTTGTTTTTTGTTTTTGTTTTTTCATTTTTTTCTGCTTTCTCAGCACAATATTAAAATCACATAGCTGGCTGGGCAGTGGTGGCACATGCCTTTAATTCCAGCACTGGGGAGGCAGAGGCAGGTGGATTTCTGAGTTCGAGGCCAGCCTGTTCTACAGCGTGAGTTCTAGGACAGCCAGGGCTATACAGAGAAACCCTGTCTCGAAAAACCAAAAAAAATCACAGAGCTGACACATTCCTTGGGTCAAAACTATGTTTTATAAACTTAAGATTTTTAAAAGCCCTTGATGCTGAAGTAAGGTAAAGAAGATAGCAGGGAACTCCTTTGTCTCAGTGTAGATTTAGTCATATGGTCAAAACAAACAAAAGGATTAAGATAATGTACCAGGATATGCAGTTTTGTGAATTCTTGACATCGACTGTAGCAGTTGGAGTGTGGTCAGTATCAACCAACCAGACCCCCCAGAGCTCCCAGGGACTAAATTACTAACCAAAGAGTACACGAGGGACCCATGGCTCCAGCTGCATATGTAGCAGAGGATCTGGCCTCAATGGGAGCAGAGGTTCTTGGTCTTGTGAAGGCTCAATGCCCTAGTGTAGGGGAATGCCAGGGCGGTGAGGTGGAAGTGTGTGGGTACGTGGGGGAGCACCTTCATAGAAGCAGGGGGAGGGGGATGGGTTAAGGTTTGTGGAGGGGAAACTGGGAAAGGGAATAACAGTTGCAATATAAATAAATAAAATATCCAATAAAAAATTTTAAAAAATCATCATATATGAGAAGAGGTTTGGGCAAAATAGATGACTCCTTGCTCTTACTATAACTATTTTCCTGGTAATTTTATAGCCAAGAGAATTACTGTCTCTTTGTATCTATATATTTTTGTCCATCTTAGCTTTATCTTCTATTTTCAAGGTTGCCTCCAGACACAAGATTGCTTCTGAGATTCAAATAATTTCGTCTATATCCTTGGGTTCAGGAAGGGGGTAGTCAGAGTCATACTGCTTTTACAGAGCTTTCTCAGGTGTTAATATAACACCCAGAAGTTCTGTGACATTGGATTATGTGGGTTTACACCCATGATTAATCTCTGCTTTAAGAGAGGGAGAGACATTTTGGCTAGGTGTATATGTGTACCAAATAAAAGCTGGAAGGAATTAATCAAACAAAGATAACATTTTCCAGAATCCTAGCAGGGGTTGCTACAACTTATCTAATTTCCCCCAGCTCACTATTTTCTTAAATTATTTATGAGTTTTTATGGATTATGAGAATTAATGCATTTTATATCTGTGTATGGATGGTATGTATATAAACAGTTTATAGAATTGCATAAAATCAAAAGCCAATATTGATCATTGGTAGGATTCACAATGTCTTAAGAGGATGAGTGTATCATTAATTATAAACATCTCAGCAATCTGTAAGTATAATGATAGCCTTTGACCTAAAATATTTTCCATATATGTATGTACACACATGCATACATATAGTAGTACATATAATGTATACACACACTCATACATACATTTGCTGACATGACTCATTTGTTCATAAATGCCACTATTAGTCATCATAATTAGAATGGTAAACATTTCTCTGCTGAGAATATTATCTGAATAGGTGATTGGAGACAGTAAATCTGCCAATGGATTAGATAGAAGTTCATCCAAGTTACTTTTCAAGAACATGTTAGTGTATACTAAGCTATGTATTTAAATGCTACCTACTTGTAGGTGGGGGCCTCACGTTTTCACTTTATAGATGCTGAAATAAGAGGTCAAAGTAAGAGGTAGGAGAACTAAACTAAACTGGACTAAGCTAACTAACTAAAAAACTAAACTAAAGGAAGAATTTACTTAGTTCTTAAAGAAGGAAAAATTCAGCCCTCTCAAAGGCTGCTATGACTCGGAGCAAGAGTGACTGGTTGTTTTTCCTAAGCCCTTTCTGGGGCAGTAACAGTGACCTCTGTCACTTTGCTCTCCTCCGGGATTGGACTTGATCTTTAACATTTTTCTGTGCCAGAAGCTGGAAAATAAAGATTTAACACAGTGGGGAATGAGACATACTGAGACGGTTTGAACACCAGGGCAATCAAACAATGGTTGGGTTGAAGAGGGGAAGCTGATTCGTGTTGGAATGGATGGCACCCAGTTATGAGCTTACATGACAGAAAATTACAAGCACTTGAAATATGCCACCGTGAAATGCCAGCCTGACATTTACAGGTACTGTGTCCTTAAGCAATCTGGTGGTTATCTATGTCTTCAGAGTGATGCGTTCCTCTCTGGTTTTGTCATACCCTGGTGTGTCTTTGATCATGATTCAGAGCATTGCCAATTTAGAAAACATCTTGAAAGAAAATTCATTTTGATTTCCATGGACAGCTGAAGAGTTTCCTCCTTTGCTGGAATGGAGAGTCCAGTTTTTTCCCAATAGTGGCAAGAGTAGTAATTACCTGTGGGGGTTAAACACAATTCTGACTAGACTACAAAACAAAAGCACATCCCCTCTATGTCCAGTAATGTCTGAAGCATTGCACACAGATTATCTCACGAGGCATAGTAAGGCATACTGTGTTATTAGAGTCAATGAGGATGAAATACCACGAGGCAAGAGCCTAGGTGTCTGGGTGGGTGAGTCAGAAGTCAGTGGAATGGGAACTTTATTCCTGGGGTTAGTGTGTGACACTGCCCTTCTCAAGGGCCATATTCTATTTGCAAATCTAGCTCAGGAGATAAGGTAAGTTGTTAAAGAAAGATTTAAGGAGAGGGCATTAAAGGATAGGAGAGAAAACAAATCACTCCCTCTTGTCTTTAGAATGATGCAATTCAGAAAGCAAAAAGAAATCATCCTTGTATTGAGCTTAGCAATAGGAAGTGTCCATCTGGGAAACAGATGTTTGAACCACAACATTCTTTTCAAAGGAAGGAGCTGCAAGTTTTCCATCTGCAATGTTTGATGGTCTTAACAATAGTTAAGTGGCTGGTTAACCAGCCAATAGTAGTGGAAATATTAATAAGGCAGGCATTGTTCATCTAAGAATAGGATGATAAATACAGGCATGATTTGAAGAGAAATAAAAATATAATAGAGAGAGTCCTGATAAAGCGAGAGTATCTGAGTTTTCTTCTCTGGTGTTATGCAATAGGCGTTGTTACGGATCTTCCTTTGTAACTCTTCTGATGTGGAGTAACTAGGCAACAACTAGATGGGGTGGTTGATTTGTTCTTTGATTTTCTATTTGAATGTGTGCATATTTGGTGTGTTCTGGACAAATCCATAGAGGACAGACGAGTAAATGACTGCATTGAGGTCAGGTGGGTGTGCAGCTGGTAGATGAAAGAGAACATTGAAGTGTGCTTCATACCACAATGGCACGAGAAGGAGCAGATGCAGGATTGGGCACATTTTTTGGTGTAATGGTAATTAGTATGGTGAGTTCTTCTTCATTGACCTCACCTGGGATGCCAGTGAAAACCAACAGTTCTCACTAGTCTTGTACAGTAACATAAATATGTAGGGGTAATTAATATCTGACGAACAACTCTCAGTCAAGAAGACCATGGGCCTATGATAGAGGGCATTTGTCTGGGCACAGTATTAGGATCTAATATGGCTTTATCTCCCCTGTCAGAACCTAAAGATTGGTATCCTGGAGGCCTTCACAGGATTTACTTCCCTTTACTTCCCTTTAGACTTCTGTATTTATACTTTTATCTTAGACAATCCGCAGACCTCGGTTTCTAACCAAGCAATCCCAGAGCTTGATGTCTCTGCTGAGTCTGTGCAGCCCTCTGTCTACATGTCTAGCAGATACCCGTCTCTTCATGTGTACAAAGTCAAACTCTTTACCTTCTGTAGATATTGCTTTCCTTCCATACGACACATTACACCTCATTTTACCTCATAGGACATCATCTATCCTGTAGTTCAACAAGCAGAGCAAATATGGATGCTGTTCTTGGCCTCACCCTTTCCATACCTTTCCTAGAAATTCAGTAAAGTAAAATACTTTAAATTCAGTAAAGTAAAAATAAAGTATCTAGGACAGAGTCCAAATTCATCTGATTCTTTTTATCTTTCTTTACTGAAGCATAGCTGGAGTTCATTAAGAAAATGTTTTAGGAGTCAGAGCGAGAACATTCCAGAGATCGCCAGGCTCGGAGCTGCTGGTGTGGACGCGGACGTCGCTGGGACTGTCCCTCCCACTGCTCGGCGGCGGCATCTGCCCAGCCACCCCTCTGCCCCACCGCTCCAGCCCAGGTCTCCAGCGCCTCTTCCTCCCTGTCCATGTTGGGTTTATGTCTTTATTTGATGAAAACGAGTTGTTGCACAGCCATTGGTACCTGTATTGGGGAAACAGCCTACGAACTAGAAGCTTACAGCCTCAGTGGCGAAAATTTTTTCATGTCAGAGACCGAGAACTCTTGCAGTCGTTTATGTCATCCCTTCTTCTCCAGACAGAAGATACCAAAAAGTTGCAATCAAAGATCTGTTCATCTCATTGATAAAGTCACTAATAAGCCAAAATGTCTGTCAATGTCAACTGAAGCGTGTCAGACCATTTCTATCGCTACAAGATGCCCCGTTTGAGGGCAAAGGAAATGGAATCAAGACAGTTATAGTCAACATGGTTGATGTTGCAAAGGCGCTTAATCGGCCTCCAATGTATCCCACCAAATATTTTGGTTGTGAGCTTGGAGCACAGACCCAGTTTGATGTTAAGAATGACCGTTACATTGTCAATGGATCACATGAGGCGAATAAGCTGCAAGACATGTTGAATGGATTCATTAAAAAAATTGTTCTCTGTCCTGCATATGAGAATCCTAAAACAGATTTGCATGTCAATCCAAAGAAGCAAACAATAGGTAATTCTTGTAAAGCCTGTGGGTACCGAGGCATGCTTGACACACATCATAAACTCTGTACATTCATTCTCAAAAACCCACCTGAGAATAGTGACATTGGTACAGGAAAGAAAGAAAAAGAAAAGAAAAACAGAAAGGGCCAGGACAAGGAAAATGGCTCTGTATCCACCAGTGAGACACCACCACCTC
This sequence comes from Mastomys coucha, assembly GCF_008632895.1. NCBI lineage: Eukaryota > Metazoa > Chordata > Mammalia > Rodentia > Muridae > Mastomys > Mastomys coucha. The sequence continues at coordinate 58,716,107 of NW_022196896.1, read as the reverse complement.
CACCACCAAAAAATTAATCCTCCACATGCTGTGGAAGAAGAGGAAGATGATGATTGGGGGGAGGATACAACTGAGGAAGCTCAAA
>NW_022196896.1:58707725-58715461 GCF_008632895.1 Mastomys coucha | reverse complement strand
ATGACATTGATATTGACGCCATTTAAAAGGATGGATGCAACTTAGCTTAACAGTGTAATGCTGCAAATTTTTTTCCATTATCAGCTAGGAGTGCAACATGTATGTGCAAGAGCTAAAGTGGCTTAACATCATGCTACACTTGATACTAAAAAGCTATTACTGTGAGTGGTCTATAATTAAGCCCAATGAGACATCTAGGGAGTCCATACATATCAGTGAGCAGTTGTAGTTTGCTTATTTATAGCATGTTTCTCTTGGAAAAACTAGTGGTGGACACGTTTGGATCACATTTATACAGTTATAAAAAATAAAGATTTGATTTTGGTCATTCTTCATGCTTTGGGCTATGAATGGCTTATACTGAAGTAATTGGCTACTTTTAGGATGTTGCACCATTTAATTTAGGCTCCTTGAGTTTGATAGGTTGTTAGGTACTGAAAACTTGAAGAATACAAACAAATATAATGACCTTACTCAGCCATTAAGAAATGAAGTATTTTGAAAGTTGTATCTCTCCAGTCCGAGACCATTCAGATTGGCAACTGACAATTCTTGTCATTCTAAGGAAATTTGATGATTAAATGAGTGTGACATCCTCAAGAGAAGTAAAAATTACCTGTGTGTCCTATGGTTTAAGAGCAAATTTTAAAACTTGGAAGTTGTGGTTTTTCAGTTTGTGTACACTCACCCCAAATTGTAGTCTTTCAAGTCGTGTGCGTTGCACATTGGATAAGCCATGGAAATTAACAAGTATTTTGTGTGTATTTAGTGGTTGCTTTGTATTGAGAGAAAAGCTTTGAGGTGTGATTAAATCGTAAACTCTGATTGTATTTGGGAGAAACAGGAAGAAAGGTGCACTGAATCTCTAGCTAAAACAGCATAATTTTTCAACTTTTACCCTTAAATTATAATTTCAAGATGTTTAGACATATTGTATCTTGTGTTTGTGTTCCCCTCCCCAAATATTATGGTTTATTCTTTAATGCCTTTTAATTTGCATATAATAGCTTGTACTTTAGATTTTGGTTGCTATCTTGCCAAAATAAGTGTTACTGTTTTTCAAGCTTGATCCCCTTCCCCAATTGTCTTATTTAAAGAGAAAGTTAAACTCATACTTCTGAGTCAGAGCCTGTATTTTGGTGTAAGACTTGGGATATATTTTACTTCACATTGAATATAGCTGGATACCTGAGAAGTCTGGTGATGGCCACTGGGTGGGTGTAGCTAGCTAAGGCCTGAACAACCCATTCAGAGCCATGGACTTCAGACATAAGAATTCAGTGGTGTAAGCTCTATCTGGGGTCCTGACTATATTTGAGTACTTGTCTTCAATATTAAAAACATAGCACATATTTCTTTCCACAAAAGTGCATTCTGGGAGTTAAAAACCCATGTGGTTAATTTGTGTGTGACATTGCTAGCTCATTTTGGATCTTATTCTTTGTGTCATCCATCTCACAGATTATAAGACTTTAGTAAACATGTAAAAAAAAAAAAAAAGGAAATGTTTTACTATCAGTGGGAGAGGGGTAAGGGGCAGATGCCAGAAAAACGGGGCTTACAAAAGGGTAGCTTTATGAAAACAAGCTAAGTGTCCCTCAACTGAAGAGTGGATAAATAAAATGTTGTGCATTTACACAATGGAGTACCACTCAGCTGTTAAAAATGACTTTATGAAATTTGTAGGCAAATGGATGGAACTAGAAAAAAATCATTCTGAGTGAGGCAACCCAGACTCAGAAAGACAAACATGGTATGTACTTACTTATTAGGGGATATTAGCTGTTAAGTAAGGGATAATCATGCTCTAATCTATAGACACAGACAAGCTAAGTAACAAGAAGGGTTCTAGGGGGCATGTATGGCTCTCCCTGGGAAGGGGAAAAAGAATAGACTTCAAGGTAGACTTGGGGCAGTGGGGATAGGAACAAGAGGGATCTGGTGAGGGAGGAAGGGATGGAAGGAGAGAGTATGATGAAAGACCACTGGTATGGGGGTGGGGATTTGGGAAGCAATATGGAGAAGTTGTGCCCTGGGAACTTCTTGGAACCTATGAAGGTGACCCTAGTGAGGATGCGTAGTAATGGAGGATACAGAGCCTGAAATGGCTGTCTTGTGTAATCATGCAAAGCTTCCAGTGGTGGGAACCAGACACTAACCCAATCACAAAACTTTTGATGCATATCCTGTCCTACCTGTAAGATGTGCTGGGGTGGCACAGAACTTGTGGGCCTAGCCAAACAATGACTGGTCTAGCTTGAGGTCCATGCCATAGAGGGCACTCATGCCTGACACTTCCTGGAAGGTCAGGAACAGGAAGGTGGATGGCCCAGAAACCTAAGGTAGAATCAAACACAACTGGCAAAAAAAAAAAAAAAAAAAAAAAAAAAAAAAAAAAAAAAAAAAAGTCAATAAAATGATTTGCATATTCATAGATTGATGCCTAGCCCAGTCATCATCAAAGAGACTTCTTCTGTCTGTTGATGGGAGCAGATGTACAGACCCACAGTCAAACATTAGGTGGCACTCTGAAAGCCCTGTGGAAGAAGGGCAGGAAGGGTTGTAGGAACAAGAAGACACCAGCAGAACACAGCCTACAGAACCAACTAAGCAAGGCTCACAGAGGTGGGGGAATGGGGGAAATGGAGGGATGAGGGGTGGGTGGGAAGGTGTGGGTGTGGGCTCACAGAGCCTGAAGGGGAGCTTGCATGGGTCTGCACTGGGCCCTTGCTTACATGCTGTGGTTGTTTAGCTTTTAAGGTTTCTGCTGAACAGTGTGTGAGTGGGGTTGTCTCTTACTCTGTTTTGCCTGCTCTTGGACCCTTTTCCTCTCCTGGGTTCCCTCATCCAGCCTAGTCTTATTGTATCTTGTTATGCCGTATGCAGTTGAAATTCCTGGGAGGTCTGCTCTTTCCTGAAGGGAACTGGAGAACAGTAGACCTGGGGAAAAGGGGAGGTGGAACGGGGACGGAGAGGAGTGGATGGAAGGGAGGCTGCAGTTTGGATGTATTGAATGAATTTTTAAAAATGGTAGTTTTATGTATTCAAGGCAAGGTGGATGAAGAATTATTTTTTGTTGTTTTGTCTTCTCAGCACCTTGGAAATGAGAACTGAACCGAGGGCCTCCCTTTTTGCTAGGCAAGCACTCTACCACCGAGTGCTCCCAACGGCATGTTGAAGAATTCATAAGAAAGACTTGCCTCATCCAGTTATTTCTTCCTCCATAGCCATCACCTTTACCATAAGCATATTCATCTTTCATCAGATGTATGACCATTTTCTAAATTCTGTTCTCCTGGTTGCAGTTAACTGCGGTGTAAATACAACAGACTCCTTAGCATCCTCCAGTTACTCCTTAGAGCCCCCTAGTGGCCCCAAAGATATCTTGCTATATGTGTTCTAAAAAACATGCCCATTGTTTTCAAGTGTATCATCATCGAGGTCTTGCGAGAACATACATGATTTTCTTCCTGGCTATAGACTGTGTCCTTAACTTCTTGTGTTGAGATACGGTGGCCCTCGGGTGGGCAGTCTTGGGTAGTTGATTAGACGGGTAAGCCTTAAGGAGTAACATTAGGCCCCTGATGAAGAAGACTCCAGAGAGCTAGCTGCAAAAACAATCCTCATCTGAGCTGAATCGGCTGGCACTGCCTCCTATGCTTCCCACCTATCAAGCCATTGAGAAGTTTCTGTTTGTAAGCCACACAAGTCTGTGATGCTCAGATGCCCACACACCACCCTCAGCGGCTTTTCATTCTTCCAAATACTCATCTTCTATATTTCCTTAGGCTCTTCCAGGTCTTGAAACTACCCCCAGGATAGTCCCTCCCCTACTCCCTGTTGCGTGTTCCTTATTCTTCAGGTTCCAACACAAATCACTTCCCTTCTGAGAGCTGAGGCCTTGATCACTCCTTTCAAACAATGGCATTTTCTCTCGTTTATATCCGTCATTTACTCTTTCATAATTTTCCTCAGAAGTTTAAAATTATGTCTTAAACAATGTTTTTGGTTTGTTTATTTCAATAATGGGGCACACTCCGTGAGGTCAGGATTCTTAACGATGCTTGGAAAGTGCCATGTTTCTATGCTTTTTCATTATTATTATTATTATTATTATTATTATTATTATTATTATTATTATTATTAATTTATTTTTACAGTCCAGTCATTATCCCCTTCCTGGTCCATCCTCTGACTGTTCCTCATCCCATTCTTCCTACCCCATCTCCAAGAGGATTTTCCCCCCACCCCCATCCCTCCAGACCTCCCCACTCTCTGGGGCTCAAATCTCTCAAGGGTTTCTACTGCTTTTTCCTGGATGTGGAACCTTTGCAGGACATCTTCATCCTGAGAAAGCCTCTGTACACACACACCTGCCGGGGAGGGGAGTTTTGACTCATAGTCAGGGAAAGCAGCCTAAGAAACTGTGTTTTCTTTCCACAATCTGTAAAGACGCTGCGTCTTCAGATACCTAACAGGACCAGGAGGTAGGGTAAACAATGGTATTTCTTTGTGTGAATACTTGGAGATGTTCTCATCAATCTTCCTTTCTTATTCCAGATCATCGATTTTATTTTTCAAGAAGAAAGAAAAGTCATCTCTCGGTAATCAAATTTATGGCAGCCAATTGCATTTTTCAATAGCTTTTATCTAATTGGGATGATAATGTCTAAGAAACATAAAGCTTTTATGGGGAAGGACAAGACTTTAATTCCATCCACCTCATGATTCTCTGTCTGTTCATCAAAGTGACACCACTGACTTCTAGTATAACTGTGCCACACAGACGATGTAATTTTTAGAATGAGACTTTAGGCCTTCACCCTTTAGCTCATTCTCTTGCCTAGTTATGAATAAAATCCCTTGCCTCATCTCCTTTCAAAGACATATATACTCAAAACATCAGCTCCTTCTAGTCACAGATTCTTCCTTATTCTAGCTTCAACTTTAATATCTATTTAACTAACTCATTTTGTTCATTTTATTGGTTATGTTACTTATTTACATTTCAAATTAACTTATTTTTTAATTGAAATCTTTTTTCATAAAATACTTTCATGCTTTCTCCTCCCTCTACTCCTCTTAGATCATCCCCACCCACCCAACTCTTCTCCCTTCCTTTCTTCCTCTTTTTTTCTTTCTCTGTTTCTTTCTCTTTCTTTTAAAAACAAATACACACACACACACACACACACACACACCAACCCCCTCTAAACAAAGAGGGAAACCAAAGTATGCAAGCAAAGGACCAGTGAGGCATGTGTGTGTGTGTGTGTGTGTTGTTTCATATGTTTTCTTCTTTTTAAAATTTGTATTTTGTTTGCTGTTTGTTTATGAGAGAGAGAGAGAGAGAGAGAGAGAGAGAGAGAGAGAGAGAGAGAGAGAGAGAGAGAGAGAGAGAGAGAGGGAGAGAGAGAGAGAGAGAAGGAATTTGGAGCTGGGTGGGTGAAGGGTGGGAAGGGTTTGAGAGGAATTTGGGAGGGGAACCATGATCAGAATATATTGTATGAAAAAGTTTCGATAAAATAAAAAAATATAAAAATGCCACATCAAAGCAATAAAATACTAATTGTCTACAAAAATACCATTGAGGTTGTTTTGTGTATCCCAATTACTCCTGGGCATGTTCTTACCTGAAGTGTCGTTATCCACCCACTGAGACTCAGTTGAAAAAAAATCTGATTCCTTGTAAGCTAGCTTCAACTTTTATGTTTGTCACATTGGGATATAGTTCCTGGCTTTTCAATGTGCCATTCTGGGATTGCTGTGCTTGTTTAATTTTATATGACTGAAGGTAGTGCTCTGTGTTCAAGCCTGTAGGATTTTTCTAAAATTTTGTACCAAATGCTACTACTACTGTTACTCAGGAGACAAGCTTTGTTCTCAATTTTCATGGTAAATATTAGATGAAACAGGGCATCACGTTGATTACTTTTTTGAAAGATATATATTTTTATTATGTTTGATTTGTGCATATATTTATGAGTGTTTGTGCATGCCACCTGTGTGCAGTTTACATTGAGGCAGGAAGGTACTGTCGAATCTTCAGGAATTGGCGTTAAAGCCAGTTGAGGGTCACCTTACATGACTGTTGAGTTGTAAACTCAGATCATCTGGAAGAGCAGCAAGTACTCTCAACTGCTGAACCTCATCTTTAACCTCTATTGATTAAATGGGAATATCAACTACTTTTATTACTTTTGAGTTTACCTATAGATGCTGAGTTCTGAATATCAAAGCTAACATTATTAGTTTTCTTCTTAAAGTAACCGTATATTACATATCTTGTTACTTTTTGCAATTTAGCCTTTCTCCATACTCATCATAAATAAAACCATAATAGCTCTACCAAGTGATGTGTTTTCTTCCCTCTTTTTGAGTCTTGTGCTATAACTTTTTGAGTGTCTCTGATTTGAGTACTTTACATTGAAGGCAGATTAAGGGCATTGTAAATAGTCTGAAGCCATGAATGCTATTTTTGGATATCTATTTTTATTTTTGATTCATCTCATCTCTTGCTTCACTCTGGGTGCCTTTTCAGGGCATCATTAAATATGTGTGCTGCTGCCTCAATAAAGTGCTTCAGATGTCTATTAGGAAAAGCCATCTTAGGCTCAAAGCTCAGAGGAGAATTTTAAGCTGCTGATAGCTCTCTATATTGAGGGCAACGTCCTCTAAGAGAGGAACTTGTGGCAATTCTGAAAAAAGGCACAGTGGGGAGCTGTAATGACTATATAACTCTCTGACTTAAAATATGGCTTGGTGGCCCCAGGCTGCGAGAGTCTATGAAAGCAGAACTTAGGAAAAATTCTCCTCTCACCTGCCAGGGAGGCACTCCACTCTCAGGAGGGGGAATTGCCTTTGAGTCTGTTATTTCTGCCGTTTCTCTATCTACTTCCCCCCCTTAAAGTAACAGGGGCCTAGGTTTTACGTGTGGACCTGGACTTGGAGATGCGAATCCAATTTTGTCTGGAAGGAGCAGACATTACTCTGTAGTCACAGTGAGTGGGGCAGGGCTGATGTGTAGACAGGCCAGGCTAAGTGATGTGGATATACAACATCTGCTATAACTCTCAGGATGTATATACAAACACATATATATGCTATTGCAGTTTAGTCTTTCCACATACACATCATAAATGAAAGTGAAAGCATAATTGCTCTGCCAAGTGATGTTTGTTTTTCTCTTTCGATTCTTGTGCTATAACTTTTGAATATTTCTGATTTGAGTACACACACACATACATATATATGCATGCATGTGAGTGTGAGTGTGTGTGTATACACATACTATTCCCTGGGACTTATAAAATGGAAGGAGTTAAGGTCACCTGCCCATCAAAGCCGTGAGCCTAGCCAAGGATACATAATAGCAACTTTCAAGAAAATAGAAGCAACTGAGAGAGAGAAATAAACTGAAGAAATTATGTGGCTACCCCATTTAGCCATCATCCTGCAGTTGTGTGAGCCAATATATTTGTCATCCTTTTTCTTCTAGTGGCTTTGGATGCAGGTCTTGCCATGCAGATCAAGGCTTTGCATTTGTGTTCCTCTTGCCTCAGCCTCTCAAGTGCTGAGAGTTTAGGCATTGTTACCCTTTTCATTTACGATACTAATGCTAGTAAATATTAATATCATTACTAATTTTTAGTATTGTTTGGCAGTGCCGGGAGTTGAACTTAGGAGGACCTTGAACACATTAGGTGAATGGTTTAATGTCAGTTCCAGGTCCTTTT
>NW_022196896.1:58693053-58707715 GCF_008632895.1 Mastomys coucha | reverse complement strand
GCCTCTGCCTCCCAAGTGCTGGGATTAAAGTTGTGAGCCACCACTGCCTGGCCCTTTTAAGTCTTAAAAACAGTTTGCGCAGAGATTTTTGCTTCTCATTGCATAATTTTCATGCAATAGTGAAGACCTTCCTTCTGTCTAGTCTTCCTTTTGTTCCCTTATATTACAAATTGGTTACGAAACGTCCCTCACAAAGGTTCACGTGGTGCCATCAAGAGGCGATTGGATCGCCAGAGTGCTTACTTTATCAATGGCTCATCCATAGATGAAATGGGCTATCAGTAGTGTGGGCCTGGTCAGAGGAAGTAGGTTATTGTGCTGTGCCTTGAAGGGTATACCTTGTCTCTAGTTCTTTTCCATTTGTCTTTCTGATTGGGCTGCTATGCTATGGGTGGAGCTGTCTTCTCTGTACTCTCACAACTATGGCCTTCTAACTTGCCTCAGAGCCAAAGCAAGGGCACCATCTAACCAAAGGCTGCTGCACCATAGAGCCAGAATAAAGCCTTTCTTTGTTCAAGTTGCTTTTATCATATAATTTATCCGATCAGGGAACAGACTGAAACAGTTAGTTTACATGTTTGCCTATATGGTTGTCTAAGTTATTTTTCTTTCTTCTTATATTTTTATTTTATTTTTTAACATGCTTGGAGGTTCTCCAGGATAAAAGCCTAAAGCACAACTCAAATTAGAAAGAAGCCAGCATAGTAATTCTCTATTTGGTTGAAAATTTGTTCATACTAAGAGAATTTACCATTAGCTGTTTTTATCTGTGTATTCTCTTCTTTTTGTGTATATTTTAATCATACTGTAATAAAAATAATTTATGTGTAGGAAAGAACAATTTCTTCCACATAATGGGTAATGGACTTGGAAATGTGAAAGGATTTGTTATTTAAAAATTCTCAATATTAAAAACTAATTCTTCATTAGTTTTAGTTTAGTGAGATGAACTATGGATAGTAGGTAAAGCTGATGTTGATGGTTTTAAGGTTCTCAGACACTCAAATTTTATCTATATCAAAAGACAATTCTGTAAATGAATAATATTCACCACAAAATTCATGGACACTTTATAGTATTTTCTGCCTAGTAGATGTGTAACTTCAAAGGTTTTAAAAAGTGGGGAAAAAGCCAATGAAAAAAGCTGCTGGCATGTAAGTAGTTGCTGTGTAGGAGTCTTGACACCTGGCTGCATTATGGAAAGGACATATTAAGTTTTTAAAAGCATGACTACTCAAACAAGCTGGGCAGGATTGATGGGTAGACATGCCAAACTGAATGGGGAAAAGTCTCACAAGGCCTCAACCCTACACAAAGAACTATAGGCAAATAAAAAGTGCTAAGAATGGGAGTAATAGTCTACTCCAAGGATGAACATACCAACTGGTTATCCCAAACCAAGTAGCCAGCCATAAAAACATGTATAAAACATTCTATAGATGGAGCAGTTTATACTTAGGAATATGCATGTATACATATATATACATACATCTGTGTGCTATAACAATCAATGAAAGAACGTCACCACTTTGAAAGAGAAAAGAAGTTATATACAGGAGGGATGCCATGGTGGAAAGGGAAGGGAAAAATATAATTATAATCTCAAAACATAAAAAAAATTGTTAATGGCTAGCACCACATAGACAGAAGTCAAACCAGTCTAAACATCGAATACCACAATCCTGTAGATTTTAACAGATTTGAAATGCAGGAAAGTTGCCTCAGTATTAGATGCAAAGCACCGAATTGTAGGAAATGATGCTCCATCGCTGCATCAAGCCCTTCTTCCTCCTGTTGCTTTTATCAAGCACCAAAGTCGGTTGTGTAAGTTCACATATAGGTGACTGACTGTGCATCTGCACATCAGCAGGCACTAGATAAAGTTGAGAAGGAAGTAGAATCCTAGAGGGAGCTGTCTAAGGGGACGTCACCTTCTGCAGCATACCAAGGACATGCTCATAGCCCTTCTGTTGGGGGGGATTGACATTGTACTAACTCTTGTTGCAGGGTGACTCTTCCAACTTGGGATTTTGCCAGATGATGTCACTTCTGTCCTTCCCTTTAAATTGCAACTGTTGTTCCCAAATACTCCTCTGAGTGTCGCACATATCATGGATGGATTTTTCCACTAATTTATTAATTTATTCTTTCATTCATTTACTTTACATCCAGATTGCTACCCCCACCTCCTCCTACTCTCCTCATACAGTCCCCACATACCCCATCCCCTTCTCCTCTAAGAGGATGGGGCTCCCACCATAGAACATCAAGTCTCTGCAGAGCTAGGTACATCCTCTCTAACTGAGGCCTGACAAGGCAGCCCTGTTGGAGAATGGATTCCAAAGACAGGAAACAGCTTTAAAGACAGCTCTTGTTCCAGTTGCTGGGGGACCCATAGGAAGATCTAGCTGCACATCTGCTCTATGGGTATCAGGGGCCTCCATCCAGCCCATATATGCTCTCTGGTTTGTGGTTCAGTCTCTGAGAGTCTTCAAGGGTCCAGGTTATTTGACTCTATTGCTCTTCCTGTGGGGTTCCTATATACTCCAGTGGTCCCAATCCTTCCTTCAACTCTTCCATAAGACTCCCCAGCTTTGTCCAATATTCAATATTTGGCTGTAGGTCTCTGCATCTGTTTCAGTCACCTGCTAGGTGAAGCCTCTCAGAGGACCATTATGTTAGGCTCTCATCTGCAAGAAAAACACAGTATTATTAATAGTGTCAGGGATTGGTGTTTGCCTTTGGGGTGGGTCTCAGGTTGGGCCAATTTTTGATTGGCTATTCCCTTAGTCTTTGTTCCCACATTTCTTGTAGACAGGACTAATTTTGAGTTGAAAGTTTAGTGGGTAGGTTACTGTCCTTATCTCTCCACTCAGGGTCCAGCCTGGCTACAGGATGGGGTCACTTTTAGGTTCCATATTGCCACTGCTAGGAGTCTCAGGTAGTTACCCCAATAGAACCTCCCATTCCAGGTCTCTGGTCCTAGAGATGCTCCCATGCCCAACTCCATCAGATACCGATATCCATTCATTCTCCTTGTCCTTTGACCTTCTCTCCTGTCTCTTCCCATACTTGATCCTGAAACCCCCATTCCTTTCCACATATCCTCCCCCACCTAGTCCCCTTCCTCCATCTGTCTCCTGTGACTATTTTATTCCCCTTCTAAGTGAGATTCAAGCATCTTTGCTTGGGCTGTACTTCTTGTTTAGCTTCCTTGCGTTCGTAGAGTGTTGTGTAGGTATCCTGTACTTTTTGGTTAATATCCACATATATGTGAGTACATATCATGCGTATCCTTTTGGGGCTGAGTTACCTCATTCAGGATGATATTTTCTATTTCTATCCATTTGCCTGCAAAATTCATGATGTCCTTCTTTTTAATAGCTGAATAATGCCCCATTGTGTAAATAAACAACATTTTAGGTATCCATTCTTTATTTGAGGGGGCATCTGGATTGTTTACAGTTTCTGACTATTATGAATAAATCTGCTGTGAACATACTGGAGCACATGTCCTTCTGGTATGTTAGAGCATCTTTGCATATATACCCAGAAGTGGTATAGCTGGATCTTCAGGTAGAACTATTTCCAATTTTCTGAGAAACCGCCAGATTGATTAATAGAATGGTTGTACTAGTTTTCACTTCCACCACCAGCAGAGGAGTGTTCCCCTTGCTCTACAACCTCACCAGCATGTGTTGACATTTGAGTTTTTGATCTTAGGCATTTTGATGGATGTAAGATGGAATCTCAAGGTCATTTTGATTTATATTTCCTTGATGACTAAGGATGTTGAACATTTCCTTGAGTGCTTCTTGGCCATTCACAATTCCTCTGTTTAGAATTTTCCTGTTTAGCTCTGTACCCCATTTTAAAATTAGGTTATTTTGTTTGTTGGCATCTAACTTTTTGTGGTTTTTTTATATATTTTGAGTATTAGCCTTCTGTTAGATGAAGGGTTGGTGAAGATCTTTTCCCAATCTGTCGGTTGTTGTTTTGTCCTATTGACAGTGCTGTTTGCCTTACAGAAGCATGAGGTCCAGTTTATCAATTGTTGATCTTAGAGCCTGAACCATTAGTATTCTGTTCAGGAAATTGTCTCCTATACCAATGAGTTCAAGCTATTCTCCACTTTTTCATCTATTAGATTTAGTACATCTGGTTTTACATTTGAGGTCTTTGATCCACTTGGACTTGAGTTTTGTGCAGGGTGATAAATATGGATCTATTTGCATTCTTCTACATGTAGGCCACCAGTTAGACCAGCACCATTTGTTGAAGATGCTTTATTCTTCTCATTGTATGGTTTTGACCTACATGAAATTGTTAAGCATGCTTATCATGCCATTATAAACATAGGGGCAGATGTGACATAGAGTGTCAAAGATTGAAGTCATGATGAGTCTGGACACACCTAAGAGGTGAATGTTCTGGAGAACTACCTAGCTTGGCAGTAGACATATGGTTATCTAGAACTTGCCTTATTGTCTTTGAGTAACATAAAAATGTTTTTGAAAATAAATTAATCTGAGATAAGAATTTCTAAAAAACTTTAGATTATTTTTATTTCTCATTATTCTTCAATTTTTTATGTATTTATTTTTTTATTGGATATTTTCTTTATTTACATTTCAAATGTTATCCCCTTTCCTGTTTCCCCCCTGGAAATTACCTAACCCCTCCCTTTCCCCCTTCTTCTATGAGGGTGTTCCCCCACCCACCCACTCACTCCTGCCTCCCTACCCTGACATTCTCCTACACTGGGACATTGAGCCTTCATAGGACCAAGGGCTTCTCCTCCCACTGATGTCTGACTAGGCCACCCTCTGCTACATATGAAGCTGGAGCCATGGGTTCCCTCCTTGTGTACTTTTTGGTTGGTGGTTTAGTCCCTGGGAGCTCTGGGAGGTCTGGTTGGTTGATATTGTTGTTCTTCCTATGGGGTTGCAAACACCTTCAAATATTTTTAATGGTTACTTTTCTAAAAAAAGATTTATTTATTTTGTGTGAGTAGCCTGTTGCTCTCTTCAGACAGATCAGAAGAGGACATCAGATCCCATTATAGATGGTTGTGAGCTACCATGTGGTTGCTGGGAATTGAACTTAGTACCTCTGGAAGAGCACTCAGTGATCTTAACTGCTAAACCATCTCTCCAGCCCATTAATGGTTACTTTTTAAAACTAAATTTATTTACCCCCTAAGCAACCCAATATCAGCCCTTCTGCTCCCCGTACAACCTCACTCAAGTCATCTTCTGGTTCCCCCTTCCCATTCTCTTTTGAGAAGGGGAAGCCCCACTCTGAGTTTCGAGACTTCCCCTCTCCCGCACACATCAAGCTGATGTGGGACTAGGCATATCCTCTTCCACTGAGGCCAGACAAGGTTGTCCACTTAGGAACATGAAATCCACAGGCAGACAGGCAGGCAACAGGCTCAGGGACAGCCCCTGCTCCAGATGCTTGGGGGACCCCTATGAAGACCATAGATAGTTTCAAGACTATGTTTTTTTTTTTTTTTTTTTAAGAATGTGGCACACCTGAATTTAAACATTTCTTCTGTGTTTATCTTGATATCCCATCAAGAAAACCAATTTATTAAAAAAACCCACCAGGTCAACTGTCCTCTGTCACTTAAGGCACTTGGGTATCTTTCTACATCTTACAACAGAATGAATTTTTGGGAAAAAGAATGTTTAAATTTGTTAGACTTTAGCACCAGCAATTGACTTTTGGGAATAGTGATTGAAGCAACACCACCCCTGTGATGGTTTGTATATGCTCAGCCCAGGGAGTGGCACTATTAGAAGGTGTGGTCTTGTTGGAGTAGGTGTGTCACTGTGGGTGTGGACTTTAAGACCCTTATCCTAGCTTCCTGGAAGCCAGTATTCTGCTAGCAGCCTTCAGATGAAGATGTAGAACTCTCAGCTCTTCCAGCACTATGCCTGCTTGAATGCTGCCATGTTCTTGCTTTGATGATAATGGACTGAACCTCTGAACCTGTGAGCCAGCCTCAATTGAATATTGTCCTTATAGGAGTTGCTTTGGTCATGGTGTTTGTTCACAGCAGTAAAACTCTAAGACAACCCCCTTCTACCCTGTCTACTTAACTACAACAGTGCTGTGAATTTATTTGGTGCTATTTTGTATAAACAATTATGTGGATATGTCTTCACATAAAAACTTATTTCTTTTTAATTCAAGAAAGTTTAAAATTTTATCCTTCACAAGAACTACTAACTAACTACATAGAAGCTGCTTTACAAATTCCCCCTTAAGTAAGTGGTGAAACTTTTTAAAGTATTTATTTTGGAGAATTTTAAACATAGGCACTGTATTTACATCACATCAGCCTTTTTCTCTTCTTCTCTAACTCCTCTCTCCTCTTCCCAAACTCACAATCTCATCTGTAAGTATTATTGTTACACACACACACACACACACACACACACACACACACACACCTCACACACACATATACACACACATATTCATACTGAGTCCATTTAGCTTTGGTCCAAAACTGACTGATCAGCATTGGATAACCTATGTGAGTATCCCAGAGGGCAACTGGTTCACTCTCTCTCAATAAGTATTTACTTAGCATTCATTGGCTTCTGTAGCTCTTCACCTAGGGGTGGTGGTAGTGAAAATAGCATTTAAAATGTTCCTCTATTTTATGTGTATGGGTGTTTTGCCTGCATGTATGTATGTGCAATGCATGTGTGCAGTGCCCATGGACCAAGAGGGCATGTCTGATCCCATGCAACTGGAGTTACACACAGTTGTGAGCCACCATGGGAATGCTGAGAACCAAACCTCTGTAAGAGAAACAGGTGCTTTTAATTACCGAGCCATCTCTCCACCTCTAGTTGTGCATTTATCATGAAAAGTTAGTGAACCCACCTGGAAATATTCCTCTGCAGTTTGTTTCCTGACAGCCTACATATATTCTTTCACTTCCTGGCCTTCTGAATTTCTCATCTAAAAAGTCTGAGAGAGGTTTGAAAGTTAGCATCTTTAAAAAGGCCTTAGGGGTGTCCCTCATGTAGTCTACCCTGAGCTAAAGTCACAGCCCCAAGATAACTTTTTTTTTTCCTAATGTAAAATCATGAAAGATATTAGCAGCCATTATGCTACGGCAAGATGCAAGCACATTTTGAATTTTCCTCATGTGGGAATCTTTGTTTTACTCTTAATCAACATATTATTTAAAAAGAGACCTATCACTGTAGGACTGGCAAGAGGACTCAGTAGGGAAAGACACCTGCCAGGCAAGCTTGGTGACCTGAGCTTGATCTCTAGAGACCATATAAAGGTGAAAGGAAACATCTGACCCTACCAAGTAGTCCTTTGATTTCCACATGCATACTGCCCCCATCACACACACAATTAATAAATAAGGTTTAAAAATTATATCTACAAAGGAAGGTGCACATCTCAGAGCCTTTCTATTTTCCCAGTGGAAGGTGAGGTGGTATACATGTCCATTACAATTAACTATAAAGACTGACTTATTTGAAAAAAACTACCATTTATCTAAACAGATAGAGACATCTGATACTGTAATTGCTATAGGATGTTTGACTGCAAGTGGACAATATGTTTAGAGAATCAAGTTATTAAGTTTTTTGGAGTATTACAATTATCTTTGGAAAAAAATTAGCCATTTTTTTTTAAATAAAGGTGCTAAGCTTAAAAGGTTGCTCACTGTTTATGCTACACATCCAAATGCCGAAAGGCCATTAGAACTAAAAGCATTTCTGCATGTATTAGCTTAAAAAAATAAATAATTGTTCTTTCACTTTTTGTATCTAGCACATCATTAGTGAGTTTCAAAGTCGGCCGCCTGCTGTGTTAAGAGAGTGGGATTCTCAGCAGGAAAGTGTGCAGATGAATCTTTATGAATACATCTCCAAACATTTCTAAAAAAAATGAGGTTGCTGTTGGTGGAATCAACTCATCTCTAGGTACAGGCTCTTCTATTTATAGCACCCCAGCCAGGGCTTAGAAGGAGTGCAGACAATATCAGTAGCTCCTTTGCTTCCAGTGGTGGTAATTCAGTCTGTTTTCCTGAGTTCCCCATATTTGCTAATTATAGGGCCTCCATTCCCTTCCCACAGAATCTTCCTTCTGATTCCTGAACTCCTGTCAAAGGAGATGTGAGCTGCCTGGAGAGATCCAAAGCACTAGCAAGGCAGACGGTTCTTCTTGTTTCCTAAACCTTGCTGTCTGAATGGATGTTGCACCTTGGGGAAGGCAGACCATCGCGGCTGATGCTTTCCACTGTTTCTTGCTGAAAGTTATCCAACCATAAAAATAAAAGGAGAAGGAATGGAAAGACGAAATGCCTTATGGTGGCCTAGAAAGCGAACTCAGAGAAACTTTGTCTGCGTTAACACACTGAACAGACAGGCCTGGAAAAAAGTCCTACTGAAGGATTTGTGGTTGTTATATTAAGTGATTCAACTGCACAATCCAGCCAAGGGGCAAAAACAATAACAAGAACAATAATAACAGCTATGGGACATATGTTATAGAGCTGTGAAAGGAGAAATAATACACAAAACAGGAAATCCATAAGCAAAATAAATTATGCTTCTTTTTATTCTGTGATCTGCTCAATTTTGTGGATGTTTCATGGAGAAAAATTACCCTGCCACTGGCCTCCCTCCTTCTCTCTCTCCTCCCTCCCTCTCTATATTAAAGCTAAGATTCACTTTATGAAAATGCTTCCATTGGTGAGAAAAATCTGATGAGAATTTTCATGCCAGAGGCGCGCATGGGTGTCCTTTCCTGGCCAACACACCTTCTGTTACTTTTGCCTTCAGTCCTTATGAAACAGCCCGAAAACATCGCTTTCAAGGAAGGAATTTTAGAAAAATGTCAAGGTCCAAAGGCTGAGCTACCTAGGTAGAAAGTACCATACCTAAAGAGGCTGAAACCAATCTGTATGTCTGTCTGGTCTAAACACGCCACGTGCATGCTGGGAATGGAAACCCGGCAGATATGGAACGCATAACTGGCTGAGGCTGACTGACTCAGTCAGTGGTGGGCCAAGCGCAAGATGGTGGAGTTTGGCTTGGGAAGAACAACACGGATGGAATTGATGGGGGAAAACAACCAATGCACTGTTTGATGGATGACGGTGTCATTTCGGCGTTTAAATTGGCCTCTTCCTAATTAAAAAATATCTCAGGGTCTGAAGATTAGATTTTGTGTTCAAACAGCAATTTCATAATGGATTTTTATCACTGTGCTAAGTGCAGAATTAGCCATTTTGAGTCTCTTGCACGGCAAGGGCACTTTGGTCAGGACTTAATATAGCAGAATCAGTAAGAGCCTTGCTTACGGAGCTCCCGAGCGCCCAGATAATTTCTTGTAAAGCTAATGTGCTACTCGGAGGCTATTTAGGGCTGGAAGAGGTGGTATAAGATCTTAAAATGAGATTTTAACTGCTAGTAAAAAGGAACAAGATTCTCTAAAAACATTTAGGCTAGAAAAGTACTTTCCGTCATTCCCTGGCCTTCGGCACTGCTCTGAGACATCTGGTTTTTACCTGGTCTTTACCCCGGTGCACTCACCTGTTGCCAGGAAACTAAGCACGCAGTGTCGATGGTTGCTCTCTGCTGGCATTAAGATCTATTTACAAACTGCTGTGGGTGAAATCGTACTCCTCCAAACACAGGGAATAGGAAATAGCAACTCTCTAGAAACGTACCCATTTATAAACCCACTGCATTCTTTGTGATTATTGCTATAGTCTTCTGTTAAATTTGCAGTAAAAATAATACTTTTTTGCAATTTCTGAATTATTTCGCAGTTTCCTCTCTGTCAAACTTTCATGCTCCAATTTTAGGTGTGGGGAAAAGTTAAAAAAAAAATAGAGATTTTACCTCTAAACCCACTAATTCAGCAGGCTTGTCTTTAAGGGACAGCTGTGCCAGTCATTGAGGACACAGTAGGCAACATTTAGAATTATTCCAAATCCTCTTATAGAGAGCCAGCAGTTAGGTGATTATTAATTAACTAGTTAGTTAATCAATGTATGTGTGCATGCACACACAGTGCATAGCTGGGTGTGCACACCCACAGTTACTATAGCATCCATGCGGAGGTCAGAAGACAGCTCGAGAGAGTTGCTTCTCCCACAAGAGGGCCCTGTAGTTCATTTCCTGTCTCTCTGAGTCACTCTCTATTTTCCTTTCTGACCCTGGAGCTGGGCGTGGAAAGCCCATATTCTGTCAGCTTCGAAGTTGCTGCTAGCAACTTGTTACTGAGGGGGACTTGGAGAGTTACTGAAGAAGGAAAGGGTCCCTGGCCTGGCCTTGATGCTCCGCCCTTTCTTCTTCCCCTTGTTGAGACAATCAGGACTCTCTCAAGGTGCTTACCTTCTTGGGTAATCCTCGTGTGGGTCCAGCACCTTTGTGAGCATCGGTCCTGGTCCTCCCAGCATGTTTGCATGTGTTCAGTGGACGGACTCCCTGTGAAGTTCGGTTGCTTCAGTTCGCATTTCTCTGGTGAGACCTGCTGCATAGAGGGTAGTTTGAAATGTTTCATCTGTATGTAGACTGGGGAGAAGAATACCAGCAAGTTCAGGGTCGTATCTGAGGAGGAGCTGCTGGTTTTTAAATGTGGTTTCTGGGGATCAAACTGAGATAGATCTTTTGGCTGCTGAGGAGGTCACCACTTTAGCAGTGAGCTATCTTTTTGGTGTCCTGGATAAGTACTTTTAATCTTATAAATGTTAATGTCATGTATAAGATAGATATGAAGTGGTTATTTATCCCAAGGACAACTGGGTTAGCATCTTGATCAGGGATGCAAAGACGAAAGCTGTATCCACGAAGCAGAGCTCAGTGACTCCAAGTCACGCAACTCACTTTTATGCGTCTGTTGACAATGATCCATTAAAAATAAATCATCTAGAGGGAGTGTGCATCCAGAATGCACACTAGGAATAAACTGGGGGCTTTTCTCAACAAACCAGGGGGCATGGTCACTTTCTCATTGGGGTCACATTTTCCCCTTAACTGTATGGTTATACTGAATGTGTATTTTTAACTATAAAGAGATCGTATCTTAAACGAAGTAGAAAGTGCATTACTCTAACGGTTCTATTATTTGAAAACATTCCACTAGTAGTCATGTTTACGAGTGTTTAGGGTGTGATTTTAATGTCATATTTGTGCTAAGTTGTTGAAATCCGAGATGCAGAGTGTGGAGAACTGGAAACAACATTTCTGAAAAACATTAACTACTGATAATAAATCACTGCTTTGCCGCCTTTGACACAATGCGCTTCCTTTCCCTACCACCTTTTTCATCCTGAAAGGGCTAATTTGAGTTTTAAATATAAGAGGTTGAAAGCGGCTTCAGGCTTTTTCAATTAAAAGTTTTAGTCTTTAACTTTCTCACTGGAAGAAAAGTAAATCTTTTCTTGAAGGTGGCTTGACACCACCCCTAAATGCATGTCGTCATTTCTCTGAAAACCACACGTGGTGACTGATCCTCAGCAAGCGTTTCTGCTGGAGGCAGGAGTCTCAGCTCTGTGACCTTATGGATGGAAAAGGACAGTTTTAAAAAGCATTTATACCTGGTCAACACCTTTTTAGACACTCTATTAGATGTGACAATTTTCCTTTACGTTAAATGGATACAAGAAAAAAAAATCAGCCAGCCTTTCCTGCTGTTTCAATTAGTTCGTATCCCCTCAATTTTGTTTCCTCTCAATTGCTCCATCAGATGGGCCAGATAAGATTTCGTTATTCAGGGGATCATTTTAAGCTTCTTTTTACTGCAGTTTGTTATTCTTAAAGCTCCAGTGATTCACTATAAAATGCATCTCCATCTGCAGGAAGCAATTCCTAAATTGCTTTACTCAACAAATCCCAAACTGCCAGGCTCACTATAGCCCAGAAATAGAAGTGCTTTGGAAAGGGATTACCTTTTGGGCTTGGAAAACCTCTCTGAGACAAGATGCAGCCCTGAGCCATCAGGCAGATCTCTGAATGCCAGAGTCAACTTTTGATTTTTGTATTCTTTTTTAAAAAATTTCTTTGTAAGAATCATTTGGAGTTTTACTTCATGGGTTCGAACTATTTTCTGGTTAAAATGTACTTTTTGATTGCATATATATATGTATATATACATATATATACACACATATATATGTACATATATATGCACATATGTATACATATATATGCTATGAGTTGCAGTCTTTTTAGTTCAAACTGAGAATTTTATAAGCAGCTTAAAATTGTCTTTTAATGGACACATTTAAATATGGTTTGCTTAGACTGTGTTAAATGATGAGTAGAATTAAATTTTGAATTAATTTTCTATAAACTTAATTCCTTGTCACCCCCAGACACATATATGCAAACTACTCATCTCCAGCTTAGAGACATTATTTCTACACGCTATATAGAATTTAATTGTTAGTTCAGTCGTTCTTTTTAAATCTTCATTAAAGGATAAAATGTGCAGGAACCTACTGGGTTATCTTTGTCGTTTTAAAGTATACTCCAAGAGGAAAATGTGAGCAAGGAACAAGGAGTTGTTTGATAGTTTAATCACACACGGGAAGGCAGCATTATCCTTGGGAATTAGCGAAGGTTGACTCTTCTACGGGAATTTAACAGGCAAGACACAATTTATCTTAATACTGTCAGCAGTTTTCTTAACCCGATTTAGCCTTTTGCACTAGAAAGAAGAAACACACTAGGACTTTTAATTGAAAAGAACCTGCAGCTACTTTCAACTTGTGATATCTAAAATTGAGTTATCTTTTTCTAAAAGGAACACAAAAAGACCCAATAACCTAGAAATTATTTAAGAGTTGTTTATATTCAGAAGTGTTGCTAGTGACTGCCACCACTCCATGGGAACCTTTAAGTAGGTAGGCCACGACATATACCACAGACTATTTAAAGGATACTTGTTACAGACAATTTTGCTCAAATCTCCAGTAATTGTCTTCATATAACTAGTTCTTGTAGGGCCTGCAAGAAGCATCAGGGGGTAAGGTGCCTGACACTAAGTCCGATGACTTGAATTTCATCCCTAGGACCCAGTGGGTAGGAGAGAACTGACTTTCACATATTTCTCATAGATGCATCGTTTGTTGAATGCAGAGCTGGCTCATTGCATTGTGCTGTGTTGAAATTCCCATGAGGTATTCCATAACCCTCTATGGGGAGCAAAGCAGATGGTCTGCCATTCATTCTGTGGTACCCAAACCAGAGCCAGTATGATTTTTATCTCCATTCCTTTATCCACTCTCTTACTAGGGAAACATTTATTGGACTTCTTCCCTTGAGACAGAAAGAGACCCAGCATAAAATGTGCTACAAAAGAGAACAGTCGAAGGTCTTTTTTTGTCTTTCTGTTTTACATTTCATTGATTTGTGTGTGTAGGTCAGAGGACTTCTCTCTCTTTTTTTAATTGGATATTTTATTTATTTACATTTCAAATGTTATCGCCTTTCCCTGTTCCCTCTCCTGAAGTCCCCTATCCCATTCCCCCTCCCTCCGCTTCTATGAGGGTGCACCCCTACCCACTTACCCACTCCCACCTCCCTGCCCTTGAATTCCCCTACACTGGGGCATTGAACCTTCACAGGACCAAGGGCCTCCCCTCCCACTGATGCCAGACAAAGCCATTCTCTGCTACACATGCAGCTGAAGCAGGTTCCTCCATGTGTACTCTTTGGTTGGTGGTTTAGTCCCTGGGAACTCCGGGGGGTCTGGTTGATATTGTTGTTCTTTCTATGGGGTTGCAAACCCCTTCAGCTCCTTCAGTCCTGTCCCTAACCCCTCCATTGGGACCCTCATGGTCAGACCAATGGTTGGCTAAGAGCATTCACATCTGTATTTGTCAGGCTGTTGCAGAGTATCTCAGGAGACAACTATATTGGGCTCCTGTCAGCAAGCACTTCTTGCCATCAGCAGTAGTGTCTGGGTTCGGTGTCTGTATATGGGATGGATCCACAGGTAGGGTAGTCTCTGGATATCCTTTCCTTCAGTCTCTGCTCTATATTGCTCCATTTGTCCCGGTATTTCCTTTAGACAGGAGCAATTCTAGGTTAAAAATTTGGAGATGAGTGGGTGGTCCCATCCCCCAACTGGGGGCCTCTCCTAACCTCTGGATATGGTCTCTACAGGTTCTCCCTATCATTTGTTGGGCATTTCAGCTTATCTTAATCCCCCATTGGTTCCTGAAGGTCTGTTTTAAGTGGGAAGAAGTTTTGGGATCAGATAACCAAGTTGAGTTGAAATGCAAAAGTGAAGGGAGGTGGAGACTGGGAAATATTTCAAGCAAGGGCGACATACATGAAGAGCAAAAGAAGTATAATCTAGAGCTTAAATTGATAGCTGCATTTCATCTCAAGCTTAGAAAGGGTAAGGAGATTTGAAGAGTAGGTGGAAGAAAGCTTGCGTATGCAGGGGTACCTCTGAAGTTACAACAAAATGCATGTAACTTAATACCCCTTTGACACTTCCCCATGCTTAAGGCATTATTTTCTTCTAATTTCAAATATGTATCACGACAGAGTTTTCACCTTGGTTTAAAGGATTTGTGTAGCCAGTAATCAGTCTCTCCTTTCTCTCCCTCTCTTCTTCTCCCTCTCCTTCTTCCTCTCCATCCCTCCCTCCCTCC
>NW_022196896.1:58690148-58692950 GCF_008632895.1 Mastomys coucha | reverse complement strand
TCTCTCTCTCTCTCTCTCGTTCTCAATCTCTCCCCCTTTCTCTGTTTCCCAAGTCCTTGCACCTGCTAGGTAAACACTTTGCCATTGTCTGCATGCCAACCTCTTCTTAGGCTTTAATGGCTTCTTATTACGTTTGCATCATCTATGGTTGACCATGATGTACTTGGTGACACCTGTTTTTATTCCCTGTGCTATGGTTTCACATGCCCTGGGTGTGTCAAGTCACATTGCTGGAAGCTCAACTCATCACATTTAGCACACTTGGGTAACTCTTCACTGTGAGCATCCCTTTAGAGAGCCCTTCTAACCTCGTGCAAAGGCAGAGTTAAAGCCCCATGGGCCAATCTTCACCTAGCAAGGATTAGAGAGATCAGTGATAAATGCTTCTCCTTTTAATTTTTGTGGGAGATTTCTTGCAGACTAGGCCATAGGTGTCTCAGAAGGTTCCATCAGAATAAGATCCCCACTGCAGGGACATTAAGAACTCTCCAACTCACTGCTTCTACTCTTCTTGTCCTTACTATTACTCTGTTTTGGCCAGGGTTGGCAAAACTGCCAATAAGTTGCTAGAGCCTAAACCCATGCTACAATCTGCTTTGGGATATGGTGAGCTATTTCACATCTGCTTTCCATTTAGACCCCTTGTGCTTTGCCTGGAAGCTTTTCCTTCTTTTGCATGGCTTTACCTAGCTCATTACCTTCTCATGACTGAATACCAGTCTTAATCCATCCCTGGAGAAGAGCCTTTCCACTAATCCAGTGATATTCTGGCCTGCTTATCCTCCACTCCTCACCTCCTGAGAGAGTGTTAACTAGCCACTTTTAAACTACTCCTCTTACTTCTTCCTAGAACGGAAGCTGCAGAAGAACAGAACCACCACCCTGCTTTGAAGTGCTGGGTGCTCACGACATGGATGGAACAAATAGCAGGAATTGTTACTTGTCAACTATGTAGTGAAGGGATAAGATAAATGTGATGGGTTTTAAGAAAAAAAAATAATAAAAGAAAGAATGAATAATAAAGGTAGAATGCTTTCTTTAAAACGCTGCAAATACAAAAGAAATTAATGTGAGATTTTCACCACGAGAAGAGAAGATGTTTGAAGTTAACATTGGAGCTTTCCTGCTCAGACTTTTCTTCACCTTCAAGTCTTACCAAAAGCCTGATTACATAGAGATTAAATTTGGGACAGGGAATGTAGCTTTCAAGGAAGGTCCCGATCCCACTGGTTCCCGTGAGTGTTATCTATTTCAATCAGGGCGTGGTTACATGAGTTTATGCTCACACAAAAATTCATAGAATAGTTGAGATTAATGCACTTTCCTGTATTTAAGTTAACCTTAACTATTTTCTTAAAAAAATAAAGACTTGATCTAGTTTGTATTAAATTTCAATAACTTTGTCAGTTTTAAGAATAAAAAGATTTATTCCAAATTTGATTGCCTATAGAATCTTCTTTTTGAAATATTACCTAAGGATTATCTTGAATACATGATTGCACTAAAGTTAAAAAACATGCCTTATTAACAAAATAAAAATTAGTTGATATTGTGAAGATTCTTGGAGAGGCATGGCTTTCCCTTCCTTAGTATATGTAATTGCTAAATAAGACTTTTGTTTGTGGGGATTCGATATTAATTTGAAATACTCTATCAATCATTATGGCAATGCTTTACCTTAAAGATTTTGCATTGGTTTTGCAGAGACACATTACCCCAGATATATGAAACATTCCAAGCTTTATTGGATTTGCACTAGCCTGTTACTACTATTTGGGTATCATGCTAAATTACATGATCAAATTAGTGTGCAATTTAAGTAGAGTTTCTAAATAGGAATCTAGTATCTTAGAATATCTTAATCAGGGATTGTATGCTTTATAAGGCATAATTAAGCTTTTTTGAGCTGTAGTGGTAATATCCTTATTCCATTAGATCCTGAAAACCTAGGATTAGTTCAATAGTGTTAGGAGAAATTTCAATTCTGGCCAAGCAAGTTGCTGCTTCTGTGCATACTTCGAGACGCTGGATGCTCTCCAGTCTAGAAATATATGCCGATTGTTTATAGCTTCCCATATGAATCTGTCTTCAGTGCTTGAAACGTCTGAGGAGAGAAATTAAAAATTCTTCTTGTACATTAAGGACTACTTCATTATCATTTGCTTGTTGCCCTTTTCTAGAAGGAAATTTTTTGACACATTGATGCCATTTATGTATTCATCCATACATTCAAAGAAATTGTTCCAAGGTCCAGGGGATGCAATGTAGCTCAGAAGTAGAAAATTTGCCTAGCATGTGAAAGATTTTGGGCTCAGTTCCTAGCATCCTGACATGAATTAGGCTGGTCTTAGGGTGGGAAGACACAGGAAGTATGTTGCTACCTTGTCAAGATATTAGTATAAGATAGAGATTCTTAAAATTAGTCTTATATCAGAATGTCTATGGATAATTCAGGCCAGTTAACGAAAGTTAGGGAATAGGAAGTGGGCATATATACATTTGCCCACAATCTTAAGATGATGGTAATATATCTTCTGTGGCTGAGCTTCTACTTATCCACCATGTTTCTGTCACAGGAGACCAAACTTCTAGGTTGAGTAGGTCTCTTCAACCTTTTTATAGTTTTTCTTTAGAAAGTCTTTGGTTAATTTCATACATGATTACAGAGTCTTATTCACTCCTGCTTTCCCCTATAACTCTCCTAAGATTTCCTTACATTCCTCTTCCAATGTTGTCATCTCCTCCTCCTCCTCCTTACTTCTCCTCCTCCTCCTCCTCCTCCTCTTCCTCCTTCTCCTCCTC
>NW_022196896.1:58669984-58690091 GCF_008632895.1 Mastomys coucha | reverse complement strand
TTCTTCTTCTTCTTCTTCTTCTCCTCCAAAAATAACCTTCTGAGTCCAACTGATGCTGCTTTTTTTTTGTACACTGGTATTGGACAAAATCCACTGGAACATGGGAAACTACTGCAGAATACAAACTCTCCTGTTAAAAGTAGTTATCAACTGCCAGTACCTTCTCAGTCAGTTGTAAGTCCTTTTTTACTCTGTGCTGGAATATTGACTAGCTTGGTCTTGTTTAGGTCTTATGCCAACAACCACATCTGCTATGATGAGCACAATTACATTGTCATTCTTAGAAGGTATTATTTGGCAGCAATTATTTCTGACACTTGGCTCTTACAGTCTTTCCACCCCCATTTCTTCAGTGTTCCCTGAGACTTGGAGGACAAGGTGTGTGATATCGCATTTTCAGTTGAACACTCTCCAATCACTTATACTCTGTATTTTGACTAGTTATGAGTCTCTTATACCCTATACAGAAACTTTCTTCATGAGTGATGAAAGCTGTACTAGTCTATGGACACAATGATAATTATTTAGAAGGTAGTTTGATACATTCCTTTAGCAGACTAATATTAGTAGAACCTATGACCACCAAAGCCAAAGCCATGGGCTTTTGGCCAGTTTTACAATACCAGAATATGTTCTCTCTTGTGGAATGGGCCTAAGTTCCAGTTTTTCCAGCTGTTGGCAATTGCTCATGACATTCATTCCGCTGATGCACAAACAGGCATATCTTGTTGGGCTAAGCATTATTGTGGTTCATATGATTTACAGCTAGGTAATAATGCCGTTTGATTTTCTTCCCTGGGAACCTCAGAAGACCCTCTGACTCTGTGAGAGGTAGCCATCAGGGTGATGTTTTATTTGAACACCAGATTTATTTCTCCATGCTTTTTGATCAAAATGTGTGGTCCCTTCAGCAGGAAGGTCTTGCCATCAAGTTCTGGGGAGTCATCAATTGGAACGGCAACAGTCCATATAGTTTTGAAGGTCTTTGGAACCCTCTCTGAGGAACAACTCAACAGGGCTTTCCCCACAGTTGGTACTGGGCAGGGACCTATGGTTCCTGATGACTTGTTTGCTCTGCTGTGAAAAGCTCAGAGGCATATCTCCCTGTGTCTGTTTACTGAGTTGTTGTGTCTCCTCTGAGGTGGACACTGATAGCATTTGTGGGAGCTGTTAGCCCATGATGGTTCTAGGACCTCAGTGAAGCCTGGCTCTGTGTGAGTTTTCCTCAGTAGCAACTACACACAAGCGCTGCACTCCCATCATGTTTTGATTGTTTGGAATGCGTGACTGATTAATACATGGCCTTGCTGCGTTTTCTGAGGCTGGCCATAAACTTCTGGACTCAAGTGATCTTTTTGCCTGGGTTTCCCAAATAGCCGAAGACATGGGCCCATACTATTGTCAGCTTAGTTGCTTCAATTTTGGTAGCTGAAGCTCACCCCAACATAACCACCTTGCCAAAATCCAAGCTTGTAGTATGCTGCCAGACTAGCTTAGAGCTAGAGATGCTAAGTCCAAGGATGGGATGCAGCCTGTGCTGTAGATCTAGAGATGAGCTTGTTGGTCAAACTGAAGACCCTCAAGCTTGTTTCTTGGGACCATTTGCTTGGAAATTTGTTTTCCAACCTTTTATTCTGAGGTAGTGTCTGCTTTTGTCACTGAGGGATGTTTCCTGTATGCAGCAAAATGCTGAGTCCTGTTTTTGTATCCACTCTGTAAGTCTATGTCTTTGTATTGGGGAGTTGAGTCCATTAATGTTAAGAGATATTAAGGAAAAGTGGTTGTTACTTCCTGTTATTTTTGTTGTGAGAGGTGGAATTAAGTTTGTGTGGCTATCTTCTTTTGGGGTTGTTGAAAGATTACTTTCTTGCTTTTTCTAGGGTGTAGTTTCCCTCTTTGTGTTGGTATTTTCATTCCATTATCCTTCGCAGGCTGAATTTGTGGACAGATATTGTGTAAATTTGGTTTTGTTATGGAATACATTGTTTTCTCCATCTATGGTAATTGAGAGTTTTGCTGTGTATACTATCCTGGGCTGGCACTTTTGTTCTCTTAGGGTCTGTATGGCATCTGCCCAGGATCTTCTAGCTTTCACAGTCTCTGCTGAGAAGTCTAGTGTAATTCTGATAGGTCTGCCTTTACATGTTACTTGACCTTTTCCCTTTAATGCTTTTAGTATTCTTTCTTTGTTTAGTGCATTTATTTTGATTATTATGTAATGGAAGGAATTTCTTTTCTGGTCTAGTCTATTTGGAGTTCTGTAGGCTTCTTGTATATTCATGAGTATCTCTTTCTTTAGCTTAGGGAAGTTTTCTTCTATAATTTTGTTGAAGATATTTACTGGCCCACTACCTTGGGAGTCTTCGCTCTCTTCTATACCTATTATCTTTAGGTTTGGTCTTCTCATTGTATCCTGGATTTCCTGGATGTTTTGAGTTAGGAGCTTTTTGTTTTTTGCATTTTCTTTGACTGTTGTGTCAATGTTTTCTTGGTATCTTCTGCACCTGAGATTCTCTCTTCTATTGTTTGTATTTTGTTGGTGATGCTTGCATCTATGATTCCTGATCTCTTTCCTAGGTTTTCTAACTCAGGGTTGTCTCCCTTTGTGATTTCTTTATTGTTTCTATTTCCAATTTTAGATCCTGGATAGTTTTGTTCATTTCTTTCATCTGTTTGATTGTGTTTTCCTGTAATTCTTTAAGAGATTTTTGTGTTTCATTTTTAAGAGTTTCTTGCTGTTTACCTGTGTTCTCCTGTATTTCTTTGAGGGGGTTATTTATGTCCTTCTTAAAGTCCTCTATCATCATCATGAGAAGTTATTTTAGATCTGAATCTTGCTTTTCTGATGTGATGGTGTATCCAGGACTTGCTATGTTGGGAGAACTGGGTTCTGATGATGCCAAGTAACCTTGGTTTCTGTTGCTTATGTTCTTATGTTTGCCTCTCCTATCTAACTATATCTAGTGCTACCTGCCCTCAATATATCTGACTGGAGCCTTTCCTCCTTGTGATCCTGGTTGTGTCAAGACTTCTCAGTCTCTATGATCTTGTGATTCTGTGATTCTGTGATTCTGTGATCCTGAGATCCTGGGTATGTCAGAGCTCCTGGGAGTCAAGCAGCCTCTGGAACTCTAGGATCCTGGTGTGACCAAGCTCCTGGAATCCCAGGATCACAGGATCCTGGGAGTGTTAGAGTGCCTGTGAGTGGAGCTTCCTTTGGGTGTTGTATGACTGGCTGCAGAGTTTGTTCCCAAGGTTTGTTCAGGACACCAGCCCAGACTGGAAGCTAAAGGCCAGTATTTTGATTGGACTGTTTTGTTTTTTGGTGCTTTTTTTTGGCTTGAATACTTGTGTATTTTCTTCAACTATGTCAGCTCTTTTTCACTTGATTGACTGTATCCTTTGCTGTACAGAAGCTTTTTAGTCTCATGAGGTCCCATTTTTTCAACTCTTGCCTGTAATTCTTGAGCAAATGGAGCCTTGCTCAGAAAGTCTTTACCCATGGCTAAATGTCTTCAAAAATTTTAGATGTAAGTGTCAGTCACAGCTGTACCCTAAGGATAATATTCTTTTACTGTGAGTGGTGTATAGTTTATGTCGACAATATTTGTTGAACAACTAATGGATGGATCAGGTCTCTTTAACTGTTCAAGCTCATTGGTTGTTCTGGCTGAGCAGCTTACATGGGGTAGGTTTTGGTCTATAGAGCAAGTTGAATGTTGTCATCAGATATCAAGGTAAACGGAGAAACCTGATGTCAATATTTCTTGTCATCCTAAATGAGCTATGATTTCAATATTGAATACTGAACATCAGGAAAATGTCTGTTATTTACTGTCTGAAGTAACACCAAGATTGTCTTATAATAGGTTTTGTTCAAAATGGAACATTGACACATTTAAGGAGCATCCCATTTCCTTCTGAGTACATATTACAGGATTAAAATTGATACATTTTATGAGTATGATTGAAGAAGTACCATCTGCAAAACAGAACAAACTCAACATAAAACCAGGTTGCAATTCAGAAGGCCTTAGGTGTTTCAGAATATATGAGAAGAGGGAAATCTATGTATGTATGGTTTTACAGTAAACAGAAACGATATTATTTCTTTAGATCATTTTAAGCATCTTGAAGAGTCTGGAAGAAAGCAGTATTAGGCAAGTTTCAGCACAGCATATTTTCAAATGATAAACTCTTTAGGGGATTTGCTAATAACATTATAACAAGATGATGAGGTACTAAAGGGGTTAGCTTCTTTATCGATGTCTCTCAGCACTTCAATCTATACACTGACCTTTTATTCTCACTGCTACCTTAACTGTGCCTATCACACATTTTTTGGGAGATGGCTATAAATTATGAAAGGTTGAAAGTGTCCCCAAAAGTGTTAAATCACAAGCTTTAAAACTGAGTGTTGACATTTTTCAAAAGTGCAAAAAAAGAAAAAAAGTGCAGTAGCAAGACTTTCTGAATATTGAATATCACCATGGAGGGAAACTTTGCCTGAGAGAATTAAATGTGAGGATGGAGAGTGAAACAACTTTTATGCTTGGTGTAAAAGGTTGTTCTCTGACTCTTTGCTAATGGGATATAATTAAATACTTAATTTGCTCTTACCCTCCTTCAAATCAGACATTGGCAGGGCAGGTAGGTCAGGACACTGTCTGGCTCATTTATTACAATAAGAAGCAAACAGCTGACCTAGAAACAGATCGACAGAACAAGGACCCACCAGAGAGACAGCATCTGCAGTCATAAACACTAGTGAGATATTAATATCAACTCTAAATATGTAAATGCTCAACCTTTTTCCAAGTCCAGTTTCACAGTTTTGTGTTAAGCATGAATATGAGATTAGACCCAGAGAGAACCTTACACAAAGGAGACATTAAAGGTGTTTTTTGTTAGTTGGGAAAATAGACCACGGCTGTTGTTCATAAATATTTGATGACCATCCCTTTTAAAAGTTAGAAAACATCTTTTTTCACAATTTCAGCTATTTCCTTTTGTGTCAGTTGTTAGATTGGCCCAAAGCACATGAAGATGCTGCAGTTTGAGTTTTATCTTATTCTCTTTTTTTCTTGTGGGATACAGGAGGAAATAGGGCACAGTTATCAAATCAACACTTTATGTTTTAGGTGACATAAATATCACTTAACACTTGCTTTAAGGACCATGAATGAAGTCATCACAGTTAGTAAGATTCATCCAACTCCACAAAGTGACTGGAGATCATTTTGACACAAAATGAATACAAAGAATCTTAATCTGTAAACAAATGATGTGTGACAATTCCTACTACTGTGTATATATAAAGAATTGTTTGCAAGACCTTGTAATAAAATGAAGGCAGTGACTTGAGTGCAGACCTAGTAGACTCAACTAGTTCTTACCGTTCTACACATCCACATGGGACAGCGTCATCAGAGAGGAGGAAGGCTCAATTGAGAAAATGCTTTTGTAAGACTTGGTTGCATTCAGGCCCATAAGGCATTATTTAAATTAGTGATTGGTGGGGAAGAACCCATACAATTGTGGGTGGTGCTATCACTGGGATGGTAGTCCTGGGTTCTATAAGAAAGAAGGCTGAGCAAGCCATGAACAGCACTTTTTCCTCCATGGTCTCTGTATCAGCTCCTGCTGCCAGGTTCCTGCCCTGTTTGAGTTCCTGTCCTGTCTTTCTTCAATGATGAGCATCAATGTGGAAGTGGAAGTTTCCCAAGTTGATTTGGCCACGATGTTTTATGGAAGCAGTAGTAACTCTAACTAGGACAACTGCATTTTACCTTTTCTGATCTCAGTAAGATTTTGCTCCCCACCTACATGGAGACTATTAATAAGATATATTGCTATATGAATATAATATATAATACATAATACATAATATATAACATATAATAGACTAATACTCTAACAAACTTATGCTTAACTATGTAAATAGTCTCCACTATCCTAGCCTTTAAAAACATTATAAACCCATCTTCTATTAACTTAAACCAAGCCCTTAAGTCTTCCTTCAGTGATGGTTTGAATCATGTGCCATCCATAGTACCTGCACATCTCTGCTCAATGTTCCTACTAAGCTTTATTTCTGCTTAGCACACCCCACCTTAAAATCCTTCCTTGTCTTTACATGGATAGTTGTTAGTCTTTAAGAATGAGACTGATTGGTCCATCATTTTTCTAAGATGACTTTTATAGACAACAAATTCTCGACTCAATAGCACCTTATTTTAGTCTTAGAATTCACCACACTATCAGCCTGTGGTCTGTGTCTGTCCAAAGAAGAGCTAACAAGTGAACTGAAACATTAGTCTTCAATGATTTTTTAAATTTTTTCTTCACAAATTTATGGTTCAAGTTGCTTTCTTTGTACTTAAGAGTTCCTACCCATATATCTATTCAGGACAAGGGATAAAGGGATGTGCCTTAGAATATGGCAGTCTTGTACATCCCAGTGATCAACATGGAGCCAGCCAAGTTGTGGAGGCAGGAGGGTGTGAAAATTCAAAGAACATGAGCTGTCACTTATGGAATTAGAAGGCAGTTTGAGCTGTGATGGTGGTGGTACCACCATAAAGGAGAGGCTAGAACTTAAGAGACTTTTCTGCAATGAAACTGAGAGCCATAGAGCCATGCCCAGTAATGTCACACCGTGAATGTTTGGGTTTCCCTTTCTGAACCAGAGCATTTCTATACAAATATTTGTTTAACATTTGTCTTACCCTTTTGAAAGCAGGCTTCTATGCAGTATTTTTTTTTCTGCTTTGTTCATTATTTCTGCTTTTTCTTTTCTGAGCAGGGCCTTGCAGTGTAGATGAGACTGGCCTCAAACTAGCTGTGATCTTTCTGCATTCTGCTCACTGTCATGATAGGTACAGACCAACAAACTTAGATTTTCACCAATTTTTAAAGCTTTTTCTTTAAAGGTATAAATCTGACTGGATAGCACAGAGACATAGAGTAGAACTAAATAAAACAGGTCTTTAATAATGCAATAAAAGTTTTAAAAAAAACCAGGTCTTTAATAAAGACCTGAAATGATTCCTAATGATATTTTGCCATTCTCATAGACCAATGTTTTGTCCAGTCATCATCAGAGTGGCTTCCTCCAGCAGCAGATGGGAGCAGATGCAGAGACCCATAACTAAATACTATGTGAATAGACAGTCTAAATTGAAGGTCTCCATTGGGTCTCTTCTCTAGGAGCTCGGGGAACCCCATGTAAGTGGGGGAAAGATTATAGGAGTCAGAGGGCATGGTGGACACTAGGAGAGCATGGGCCACTGAGTGAAGCCAGCAAGCTCATGTGGGCTTCCAGAAACTGAAACTGCAAGCACATAGTCTGCATGGGTCTGTACTAGTCCTTCTGCATAGATGTTGTGATTCCTAGCTTGGTGCTTTTGTAAGACTCCTAACAGTAGAGCAGGGGTATCTCTGACTCTTTAATCTGCTCTTGGGGCCCCTTTCCTCCTATTAGGTTGCTTTGTTCAGTCTTGGAATGTGGGGTTTGCTTTGTCGTATTGTATCTTGTTTTGTTGGGTTTGGTTGTTGTCTTGCCTGTTCATTTCTGAGAGGAAATAGAGAGGGTATGAAACAGGGAGAAGGGAGAGGCTAGGAGGAGGTGAAAGAGGGAAAATTGTGCTCAGGATGTATTTCCATGAGGGAGGAATCTATTTTCAATTAAAAAAACAATTAAAATGTATGGATCAAAGTATAATGTACTAATACAGAAATTTGTGTCACATATCCACCTTCCATCAAGAACTTCAAGAAGCAATTTCTTATACAATTATTTAACTTTAGGTAGATAATAAGTCAAATTATTGTCTATAGATATCTCTCTCTAATTATTAAATCTCTGAGAAGAGGACAGAGTAAAAAATAAACTGACAGGAAAATTTCTTTTTCTTTCTTTTATTATCATATGAACTAGTGAGGTTAAGAATGGATGAGTGAGGGTTTTTTTAAATTTATTTTTAAAATTTTTAGTTGTGTGTGTGCCAGTTGGGTATGCGAACATGTGTATGTGTGGGTGCTCTCAGAGGCCAAAAGAGGGCTTTGGATCCTATTGAGCTAAATTTTTAATGCATCATTCTAAAGAATAAGTGGAATTTTGTTCAAAGAAATAAACATGGAGTCACCAGCAGCCTTCTTTGTATGCTTAATATTAAATACTTAATGAAAGCTGAATAAATGTCAAGTAAAAGCAGTGATGACCTTCCTAAGAGTTAAGCTGAGTATAATTAAAATAAAAATGCAGATTAATACATTCATTGCATGACATTGGTTCTTTAAGAATAGACATATCTGGAATGATTAATTCATAATTAATTTCCAGAGAGGAATCCGTAGCCTCTAAACAAGACAATAATGTAAAGGCTCTACTAAATTCATGTTACCTATTTACCCTTCCCTACTTCTAAGAATTGTCATGGTCGATGGCTCGTATACATCTAAGAATATTCACTTTGTGTGGTGAATTAGTGGAAACAAGACCCACAGGTAGATCCAGAGAGAAGCAAGGACTCTGTCATCACATTCCTTTCTGGGTTCTATCAACAGCTCCTGTTCATATTGAGACTGATTCCAAGTTCTCCATTTGAGATATAAATGACTCCATTAAGTAGTTTTGGAGTTGACTTTTTCTTTCTTGCTTGCAACACCTTCCAAAACATGTACCCCAGCTAGGAAATGACTTTCAGGCTTACCAAATAGCCAGTGATATGCATAGTAAAGCCAGATGTAAAGGCTTTACTATATATATCACTACACCCATACTTCTGTCTGTTCTTACCATATTCTATTTAATTTTTCCAATGCCTAGACAATTTCTGGTTATGACATATGACTCATTTTTATTAGGTATGTTCTTTATTTACATTTCAAATGTTATCCCCTTTCCTAGTTTCCTCTCCAAAACTCCCCTATCCCCTCCCCCGTCCCTTTGCTCCAACCCATCCACTCCCAGTTCACTGACCTGGCATTCCCCTACACTGGAGCATCAAGTCTTCTCAGGACCAAGGGCCTCTCTTCCCATTGATGTCCAACAAGTCCATCCTCTGCTACATATGCAGCTGGAGTCATGAATCCCTCCATGTCTATGCTTTGGTTGGTCCCTGGGAGCTCTGACGGTACTGGTTGGTCCTATGGGGCTGCAAGCTCCTTCAGCTCCTTTGGTCCTTTCTCTAGCTCCTCCACTGGGGACCTTGTGCTCAGTCCAATCGTTGGCTGAGAACATCGACCTCTGTATTTGCCAGACACTGGCAGAGCCTCTCAGGAGACAGCTACATTTATTTTACTCGTTTTGAGAGAGTATTCTCTGATCTCATTGCTATGGATTCTCCATCACAGCAGTCACTTCAAGAGCTTCTCACACCGGCATAGACATTCTGCTGGCTTGCTTAGTCAGTCCCTTTAGAAAAGAAACAGACATACACAGTTTATGTCTTGAGTAGAGTGTTTGCCTTACAGTAGACACTTGATGAATACTTGTCAAATAAACAAATGGGCTTCTTAGGAATAAAAGAAGATATTCAGTGGTGGATGGATAGTAGACAACCTTCTTTTTTCATTTTGGCTGAAGCCTTTATTTATAGTATGGGGTCATTTTTTCCAAGACAGAGAACATCAGTCTGCTTGCTTTTGTTGGTTGACATCTATCTTTCTTTCCCCCCAAGCTTTGTAATGAGAGAAGAATCAGACACAGCCATTGAAGTTGCTTTGCACTATCCCAGAAAGTAATGTTTGATTGGAGTTATTTTTCCATGCCGACATTATTTTTTTAGTACAGTTATTTTAAAAAATAATGTATTTAATGGCATTGAACAGCTTGCAGGGCTTATTTATTTTTCTTTAGTACAGAATAGCAATAAAAATGCATTAGTAGATGGAGATGCTTGGTATATTAAAATATACAGTTCTCAGTAGTGCCCTGCTGGAAAATGCCCTTTCTTTATGATAAACCTTATCATCTACCAACAAACACATACAAAGTAGGTCAACATAAGGAAAATAAAATTAAACCTAATTTTCATAGTAGAAAACAGGAAAATAGTACTTTTTCTAGAGCTCATAGCATCTCATATGCTCAGATTTGAAGAAGATTCCAATGGTAGAGACCACATCAATACATCACAGAGGTCAGAGGTCCTCAGTGACTTACCAATAGGTTCAGAGGAGATATGTGGGAGCCTGGTGGAACATTAAAATCATGAGAAAAGTTTGAAGATCATGTAAGGTTTTAATGTGTCCCAAGTTTACAGGTAGACCCACCATTAGAAAATGGAATATTTGTTGACATATTAATAAACATTCTGTGCAGTATTTTGCTACGAAGATATAAACTAGGTATAGGCAGGGTGATCTGCAGGAAGGTAAGGACAAGTTTAAACAAGGAGAATAACAATTGGATATCAGTGTATGCATATCTGGGGAGGGATAGTCTTTATAGATGTAGTCTAGGCACATAACTGAACAACAGAGCAGCCATCTTGGGTAGAAAATAGTCAGAGCTGTTGCAGCATAATGCATGAATAGGCTAGCATGTAATAACAAGCTCTTGAGACATACAAAGAAACAAAAATGTGTAACTTAATCAGGGAAGAAAAGCAATGAATAGAAATTATTTCTAAACGCTCTTGGGTGTTGAATTTGGCACACAAAGAGTTAAAATGCATTGAATCTGTAGATTGCTTTCGGTAAGATGGCCATTTTTACTATATCAATCCTGCCAATCCATGAGCATGGCAGACCTTTCCAACTTCTGAGATCTTCAATTTCTTTCTTAAGAGTCTTGAAGTTCTTGTCATACAGATCTTTCACTTGCTTAGTTAGAGTCACACAAAGGTATTTTATATTATTTATGACTATTGTGAAAGGTGTTGTTTCTCTAATTTTATTCTCAGCCATTTTATCCTTTGTATAGAGGAAGGCCACTAACTAGTTTGAGTTAATTTTATATCTAGCTACTTTGCTGAAGTTGTTTATCAGGTTTAGGAGTTCTCTGGTGGAATATTTGGGGTCACTTAAGTACACTATCATATAATCTGCAAATAGTGATATTTTGACTTCTTCCTTTCCAATTTGTATCCCTTTGACCTCCTTTCATTGTCTAATTGCTCTGGCTAGGAGTACTATATTGAATAGGTAGGGAGAGAGTAGGCAGCCTTGTGTAGTCCCTGATTTTAGTGGGATTGCTTTAAGTTTCTTTCCATTTAGTTTGATGTTGGCTATTGGTTTGCTATATATTGCTTTTTCTATGTTTAGGTATGGGCCTTGAATTCCTGATCTTTCCAAGACTTTTATCATGAATGGGTGTTGGATTTTGTCAAATGGTTTCTCAGCATCTAATGACATGATTTTGTGTTTTTTTCTTTGAGTTTGTTTATATAGTGAATTACATAGATGGATTTCTGTATATTGAATCATCCCTTGCATCCCTGGAATGAAGTTGACTTGATCATGATGGATGATAGTTTTGATGTGTTCTTGGATTCGGTTTGCAAGAATTTTATTATTTTTGCATCGATACTCATAAGTGAAATTGGTCTGAAGTTTTCTTTCATTGTTGGGTCTTTATGTGGTTTAGGTATCAGAGTAATTGTGGCTTCATAGAATGAATTGGGTAGAGTGCCTTCAGTTTCTATTTTGTGGAATCACTTGAGGAGTATTGTTACTAGATCTTCTTTGAAGATTTGATGGAACTCTGCATTAAACCCATCTGGTCCTGAGCTTTTTGGTTGGGAGACTATTAATGACTATTTCTATTTCTTTAGGGGATATGGGACTGTTTAGATCATTTATCTGATCCTGATTTAACTTTGGTAACTGATATCTGTCTAAAAAATTATCCATTTCATCCAGATTTTCCAGTTTTGTTGAGTATAGGCTTTGATCTTGTTGTAGTAGGATCTGATGATTTTTTTGGATTTCCTCAGTTTCTGTTGTTATATCTCCCTTTTCATTTCTGATTTTGTTAATTAGGATACTGTCTCTGTGCCCTCTAGTTAGTCTGGCTAAGGGTTTATCTATTTTGTTGATTTTCTCAAAGAACCAGCTCCTGGTTTGGTTGATTCTTTGTATAGTTCTATTTGTTTCCACTTGCTTGATTTCAGCCCTGACTTTTATTATTTCCTGCCATCTACTCCTCTTGGGTGTATTTGCTTCTTTTTGTTCTAGTGTGTGCTATCAAGCTACTAGTGTATGCTCTCTCCAATTTCTTTTTGGAGGCACTCAGAGCTATGAGTTTTCCTCTTACCACTACTTTCATTGTGTCCTATATGTTTGGGTATGTTGTCGCTTCATTTTCATTAAACTCTAGAAAGTCTTTAATTTCTTTATTTTTCAGACATTTGTGAGGTGATACAAGTTGTACAGACATACCTTTAATGAAACAAGGAAAAGAAATAGAGAAAGTAGCATAAACATTTTGAGGGAAAAAATGGGTCAAATCTTGAGTCTTACAAATTATCAATTTACAAATCTAAGAAGTTTAATGAATCTCAACTGGGATAAACACAATGTTATTGAAACTTAGCCTCAAAGGAGAATAGAATCTAGCAAACAGCTGACTTCATCACAGATGGTCCACAGCAGATCACAGAGAACAAGTATTTAGTTGAAAAGAATACTTTCTGTTATGTTTGCGAATCAAGCACTCTGCACTGCAAAACAATGTTTCAGAGTAGTTTGATCATCTGGCTTGGGTCACAGGGGGTTGCTAGTGTGTTTAGTGTATGTGAGGCTCTGGATTTAGTCTTTAGCATTAAAAATTGAATATATAAAAAAAACTTTTAAATTTGAACTAAAGTGAGTGAGAGCAAAGTGAACCATTATAGAGCATGGTAATAGTCAAATGGAATGATCTCGTTTAGGCTGAAAGAGAATGGTTTAGGTAATAATATGAATTACTTCTTTTTATTTTACTGGATATTTTCTTTATATACATTTCACATGTTATCTTCTTTCCCAGTCTCCCCTCTGGAAACCCCTTAACCCATCTACCCACTCCCACTTGCCAGCCCTACCATTTTCTTACACTAGGGCATTGAACGCCCTCTGGTCCAAGGGTCATTCCTCCCACTGGTGTCCAGCAAGGCCATCCTCTGCCATATATGCATCTGGAGCCATGGATCCTTCCATGTGTATTATTTGATTGGTGGTTCTGTTCCTGGGTGCTCCGTTGGGTCTGGCCAGTTGACACTGTTGCTCCCTTACGAGGCTGCAAACTGCCTAAGCTCCTTCATTCCCTTCTCCAACTCCTCCATCCGGAAACCTGGGCACAGTCCAATGGCTGGCTGCAAGCATCCACCTCTGTATTTGTCAGGCTCTGGCAGAGCCTTTCAGGAGACAGCCATATCAGGCTCCAGCATCTACTTCCCGGCATCCACAATAGCATCCTGGTTTGGTGACTGTATATAAGATGGATCCCCAGGTGAAGGAGTCTCTAGATGGCCATTCCTTCAGTCTTTGCTCCACACTTTTCCATATTTCTTCCTGTGAGTACTTTGTTCTCCCTTCCAAGAAACACTGAAGCATCCACACATTGATCTTCCTTATTCTTGAGCTTCGTATGGTCTGTGAATTGTATTTTGGGTATTCTGAGCTTTTGGGCTAACATCCACTTATCAGTGAGTGTATACCATGTGTGTTCTTTTGTGATGAGGTTACCTCACTCAGGTTGATATTTTCTAGTTTCATACATTTGCCTGTGAATTTCATGAAGTTATTGTTTTTAATAGCTGAGTAGTATTCCATTGTGTAAATGTATCATTTTTCTGTATCCATTCCTCTGTTGTGGGATACCTGGGTTATTTCCAGTTGCTGACTCTTATGTATATGGCTGCTATGAACATAATGGATCATGTGTCCTTGTTACATGTTGGAGCATCTTTTGGGTATACACTGAGGAGTGGTATAGCTGGTTCCTCAGGTAGTACTATGTCCAATTTTCTGAGGAACCACCAGGCTGATTTCCAGAGTAGTTGTACCAGCTTGCAATCCCACCAGCAATGAAGGAGTGTTTCTCTTTCTCCATATCCTCACCAGCATGTGTTGTCATTTGAGTTTTTGATTTTAGCCTTTCTGACTGGTATGAGGTGGAATCTCAGGGTCATTTTGATTTGCTTTTCCCTGATGACTAAGGATGTTGAACATTTCTTTAGGTGCTGCTTCTCAGTCCTTTGAGTTTCCTCAGTTGAGAATTTTCTGTTTAGCTCTGTTACCCATTTTTTAATAGGGTTATTTGGTTCTCTAGAATCTAAGTTATTGAGTTCTTTATATATTTAGGATATTAGCCTTCTAGTGGATGTAGGACTTGTAAAGATCTTTTCCCAATCCGTAGTTGCCCTTTTGTCCTATTGACAATGTCCTTTGCCTTATAGAAGCTTTGCAATTTTATGATGTCCCATTTGTCAATTCTTGATCTTAGAGCATGGGCCACTGGTGTTCTGTTCAGGAAAATTTCCCCTGTGCCCATGTGTTCAAGGCTCTTCTCCACTTTTCTTCTATTAGATTCAGTGTATCTTGTTTTATGTGGAGGTCCTTGATACACTCAGAATTGAGCTTTGTACAAGGAGATAAGAATGGATTGATTTGCATTCTTCTACATGTTGACTGCCAGTTGAGCAAGCACCATTTATTGAAAATGCTGTCTTTTTTCCACTGGATGATTTTATCTCCTTTGTCAAAGATCAAGTGACCATAGGTGTGTGGGTTCATTTCTGGGTCTTCAATTCTATTCCATTGATCCACCTGCCTGTCACTGTACCAATACCATGCAGTTCTTTTTTTTTTTTTTTATCACAATTGCTCTGTTGTACAGCTTAAGGTCAGGGATGATGATTCCACCAGATATTCTTTTATTGTTGAGAATAGTTTTTGCTATCCTAGATTTTTTGTTATTCCAAATGAATTTGAGAATTGCTCTTTTAACTCTATGAAGAATTGAGTTGGCATTTTGATGGGGATTGCATTGAATCTGTAAATTGCTTTCAGCAATATGGCCATTTTTACTATATTAATCCTGCCAATCCATGAGCATGAGAGATCTTTCCATCTTCTGAGGTCTTCTTTGATTTCTTTCTTTAGAGACTTGAAGTTCCTGTCTTGTAGATCTTTCTCTTGCTTGGTTACAGCCACACCAAGGTATGCAATATTATTTGTGACTGTTTGGAAGGGTATCATCTCCCTAATTTCTTTCTCAACTCTGCACCTAACCCATCTGGTCCTGGGATTTTTTTTTTTGGTTGGGAGACTATTAATGACTGTTTCTATTTCATTAAGAGATATGGGACTGTTTAGGTCATTGATCTGATCTTGATCTGATCTTTGGTACCTGGTATCTGTCTAGAAAATTGTCCATTTCATCCAGGTTTTCCAGTTTTATTGAGTATAGGCCTTTGTAGTAGGCTCTCATGATTTTTTGGATTTCCTCAGTGTCTGTTGTTATCTCTCCCTTTTCATTTCTGATCTTGTTAATTAAGATAATGTCTCTGTGCCCTCTAGATAGTTGGGCTAAGGGCTTATCTATTTTGTTGATTTTCTCAAAGAACCAGTCCCTGGTTTGGTCAATTCTTTGTATAGTTCTTTTTGTTTCTACTTGGTTGATTTCAGCTCTGAGTTTGATTATTTCCTGCTATCTACTCCTCTTGGGTGTATTTGCTTCTTTTTGTTCTAGAGCTTTCAAGTGTGCTATTAAGTTGTTAGTGTATGCTCTCTCCAGTTTCTTTTTGAAGGCATTCAGAGCTATGAATTTTCCTCTTAATACTGCTTTCGTTGTGTCCCATAAGTTTGGGTATGTTGTGGCTTCATTTTCACTAAACTCTAAAAAGTCTTTAATTTCTTTATTTCTTCCTTGACCAAGTTATCATTGAGTAGGGCATTGTTCAGCTTCCATGTGTATGTGAGCTTTCTGTGTTTTTGTTGTTATTGAAGATGAGCCTTAGTCCATAATGATCTGATAGAATGCATGTGATTATTTCAATCTTCTTATATCTGTTGAGGCCAGTTTTGTGAGCAATTATATGGTCAATTTTGGAGAAGGTACTATGAGGTGCTGAGAAGAAGGTATATTATTTTGATTTAGGATGAAATGTTCTATAGATATCTGTTTGGTCCATAACTTCTGCTAGTTTCTTTGTGTCTCTGTTTAGCTTCTGTTTCCATGATCTGTCCATTGCTGAGAGTGGGGTGTTGAAGTCTCCCACTATTATTGTGTGAGGTGTAATGTGTGCTTTGAGCTTTAGTAAAGCTTCTTTTATGAATGTGGGTGCCCTTGCATTTGGAGCACAAATGTTTAGAATTGGGAGCTCTTCTTGATAAATTTTTCTGTTGATGAGTATGAAGTGTCCTTCCTTATCTTTTTTGATAATTTTTGGTTGAAAGTCAATATTATTTAATATTGGAAGGGCTACTCCAGCTTGTTTCTTGGGACTATTTGCTTGGAAATTCATTTTCTGGCCCTTTACTCTGTGGTTGTGTCTGTATTTGACACTGAGGTGCGTTTCCTGTATGTAACAAAGTGCTGGGTCATGTTTATGTAACCAGTCTGTTAGTCTATGTCTTTTCATTGGGGAATTGAGTCCATTAATGGAACAGTGATTGTTGCTTCCTGTTATTTTGTTGTTAGTGGTAGAATTATGTTTGTGTGGCTATCTTCTTTGAGTTTGTTGAAAGAAATTACTTCATTGCTTTTTTTAGGGTGTAGTTTCCCTCATTGTGTTGGAGTTTTCTATTTATTAATCTTTGTAGGGCTGAATTTGGTGAAAGATATTGTGAAAATTTGTTTTTGTCATGGAATATCTTGATATCTCCATCTATGGTAATTGAGAGTTTTTCTGGGTATAATAGCCTGGGCTGGCATTTGTGTTCTCTTAGGATCTGTATGACATCTGCCCAGAATCTTCTAGCTTTCATAGTCTCTGTTGAGAAGTCTGGTGTAACTCTGATAGGTCTGCCTTTATATGTTACTTGACCTTTTTCCCTAATGCTTTTAATATTTTTTCTTTGTTTTGTGCATTTGGTGTTTTGACTATTGTGTAACGGGAGGAATTTCTTTTCTGGTCCAACTTATTTGGAGTTCTGTAGACTTCTTGTATGTTCATCGGTATCTCTTTCTTTAGGTTAGGAAAGTTTTATTTTATAATTTTGTTAAAGATATTTACTGGTCCTTTAAGTTGCAGGTCTTCACTCTCTTCTATACCTATTATCCTTAGGTTTGCTTTTCTCATTGTATCCTGCATTTCCTGGATGTGTTGGGTTAAGAGCTTTTTGTCTTTTGCATTTTCTTTGACTTTTGTGTCAATGTTTATCTATTGTATCTTCTACCCCTGGGAGTCTCTCTTCTATCTCTTATATTCTGTTGGTGATGCTTGCATCTATGGCCCCTGATCTCTTTCCTAGGTTTTCTAACTCCAGGGTTGACTTCCTTTGTGATTTCTTTATTTTTTTTATTTCTGTTTTTTAGGTTCTGGATGATTTTGTTCAATTCCTTCACCTGTTTGGTTGTGTTTTCCTGTAATTCTTTAAGGGAATTTTTTGTTTCATCTTTAAGGGCTTCTAGCTGTTTACCTGTATTCTCCTGTATTTCTTTAAGGGAGTTATTTATGTCCTTCTTAAAGTCCTCTATCATCATCATGAGGTGTGATTTTAAATCAAAGTCTTGCTTTTCTGGTGTGTTGTTGTATCCAAGGCTCGCTGTGATGGGAGAACTGGGTTCTAATGATGCCAAGAAGCCTTGGTTTCTGTTGCTTATGTTTTTGCTCTTGCTTGTAGCCATCTGGTCATCTCTGATGTTAGCTGGTATTGCTGTCTCTGACTGTGGCTTGTCAGTCCTACAAACCTATGTGTTAGTACTCTGGGAGACCAGATCTCTCCTGGAGGAATTTGGGTGTCCAGAGCTGTGGCACAGGGTCAGGTTATGGGTGCAGACAGAAACTGCAAGGATCCTATGCTCGACTGTTCCTTGGTTCCTGTGTCCTGATGGCTCTGGGCGGGTCCCTTTTGGGCCAGGTATTTGAGCAGAAGTGGTGGTCTTAGTTCTACTCACAGGTGTGTCAGCACTTCTGGGAGACCAGCTCTTTCCTATGGTATTTGGCTATGGAGACCTGTAGCACAGGGTCAGCTCTGGGTGCTGTTCCAATAATTGGAACATGTTCCAATAATATGAGTTCTGAAAGAAGAAATAAAGCTGTTAAAAATGATAGATGTGTGGTCTTGGGAAGGGTGAGGTAGACAGATTACAGGTTCAAAGCCAGTATGGGCTACAAAGTGAGGTTCTCAAAAAAAAAAAAAAAACCCATAGTAAATACAGAGGAAATCATGAAAGAATATATATCTTTATCATTTCTTCTTATAATTAGTTTCAGAGAGAATGGATAGAACAGAATTTGTTGCCCTGCAGAATTAACTACACGTGGA
This sequence comes from Mastomys coucha, assembly GCF_008632895.1. Classification (NCBI taxonomy): domain Eukaryota; kingdom Metazoa; phylum Chordata; class Mammalia; order Rodentia; family Muridae; genus Mastomys; species Mastomys coucha. Next base: position 58,671,668 of record NW_022196896.1, on the reverse strand, counting down.
GATGTGTCTAGCAGTCATAGCAGAATTGTTTGGGATAAAAAAATGCATAGGAGGGCAAAGTTTAGATGTTTTATCATAATTATAATATTATTATTCTGAATGCCTGATGAAATCCAATTCCTAGACAATCACTAAAAAATAGCACATGTGATATTATTTAAAACCAACAGGCAGATCTGGATGATATGTTAATGAGGACTTATTTAGCATAGAAGAAGGTATAAGTAAGGAACAGAATTATGTGCAGAGAGAGAAGGGAACATGGAGGTTAAGAGGCACACAACCACATGTGGGGCTTTAGTGGAAGAACAACTAGAGTTTCCAGACTGCAAGGGAAGGGCAGTCAGCTGAGGCATGGGGCAGGAGAGGAAGCACAGGATACATGGGAAGGAACAAGGGTAGATGTCACTAGAGAGAATAGGAGAGCAAGTGGGATTAGGAATAGGTCTATTTGTGTTGATGTTATGCATTTAATGTACAACTAGACTTCATGGACATGCATTTCTACCATGACAGGACTAACTACACAGGTGTATTTTTGTGATAGAGAGAAGAGAAAAGCATGGGATTTGAGGTTATATGCAGTTGGGGTGGGCATGAAATTTAACCTGAATATGGACTCTAAGCTGAGTATGGATAAGAGAAGAATAACTGTATTAATACAACTGTGAGAAAATAATCAGGTTATTTGCTTGGCAATGCATGAATTTGTGAAACATAACAAAAGCAAGGAAGTAGAAATGAAATATGCAGTGGGAAATAAGGTATGACAGGCATATAGTAGGAGACTGTAAGATGACAATGGATGAAGGAGTATGGATTCAGATGACACTTGGATACTGTTTTTATCTTGCCGACTCTCTGCCTAAAATCAGTAAGGTTGAGAAGGCAAGACGAAACAGCAGTCTGTCCTGATGGTGGCCAACCAAACTCTGCCATGACAGTCACTGTGAAGCCAGTGAACTTCATCTCTTTTAGCCTGTGTGTAAGCCAGAGGTCTTTCTGTCACCACAGCTATGCTCATCTGGTACACTCATAGCATCCCCTACCAGCATCCTTTATGTGGGTCTTATCTCTGCTCGCAGATAGGTCCATTCATTATGGACACTATCTGGTTCCAGAATGCTTTGTGTTACTTGAGTAGAAATAACATAAGCATTAATTAATAGCTATTCACTTTGCAATGATTTGATCCTTGGCTATCATTCATGTACATGCTGCTTCTATGGAAATGATGTGGGTATTTCATACAAATGGAATACAATGTGTAGACTCCCTGTCTACCCCTGGCCTTTAAAAAAAAACTTAAGTGTCATTCATGTTTCAGTACTTTGTTTCTGTGAATGTAGAAAGGTCTTTGACATGAAGGCTATTTTTAGAGAGGACACAGCTGGTATTGTAAAAGAATTCTGAGAGTAAAATGTAACAGGCCGACTTCATGGACATTGGCAGAACTTTCCAGATGAACAGATACAGACAATGTAGTATGTACATGTGGTAGATTTTTATTCCAGAACACTTAGACCAGAAGAGGACGATGTTGGGCAAAATAAAGGAGGTTCAGAGAGACAAATACTTCATGTTTATGATTTATGTAGAAACTACATTAAAAAAACACATGAAAATAAAATGGTTATTCTTTGGGAAGAAGACTGTCATAGGAGTGCAAAAGTTGACAATTTTA
>NW_022196896.1:58648622-58669393 GCF_008632895.1 Mastomys coucha | reverse complement strand
AAGATTGTACACAAACCCAACTATTTCCAGTTTTCACCGTTACAAACCATAATGACTTTCTAAGGCCTGAGATGGCATAGAGTTTTAGTAATTTATTTAGCATTTTCCTCCATTTTAGTTTAGTACACTAGAAGGGTAGAAAGATAGTTGATGTTTTACCTGGGGGGCGGTATTCACCAACCACCCTGCTGCTGCGCAAGTTGTGCCCATGAAGAAACCTGCAATGTTACTGATGGACTGCTTCCTAGATTTCTGTTTGATTACCTTTACCACCCTGTTTCTGGCTTATGTGTACAACTGTGTCCATTTGCAGAGAGTGGCCAACTTTCATGATTTTTAAAATCAAACCAATGTTCAAATATATATCCTTTACACTTTGAATATAAATGGTGGCTTGGTGGTTTTCTGTGCTGTTAATGATTTTTGAGTTGGGCACAGTGATTTATGCCTGTATCCCCAACACTGAGGAGGGTTGAGGCAGGATTATTGCAAATTCAAGGCAGCCAGCCTACACTATGAGTGTTAGGCCAGCCAGGGCTGTGGACTGAGACCCTCTCTCTCTCTCTCTCTCTCTCTCTCTCTCTCTCTCTCTTTCTCTCTCTCTCTCTCTCTCTGTGTGTGTGTGTGTGTGTGTAAAACCAAACACCCCAAAACAATTAATGACTTTTATAGATGAAACTTAGCAGATTTAGTTCTTATATTACTTGAATATTATGTGGCTTTGAAAATCTTCTGTCTCATGTGGGTAATAGGAATATGATAATAGAATCAAGATTTATATATACACCTCACATCTTTTCATCTGGGAACAATGCTGTTCCCATGAGGCAAAATTTATTCTTGAGAATGGCAAACACTGCCTAGACATCCATAGATTATATAAACAGATATCTAGTGCATGTTGAACTCATATCGATGGAACAACAGGAAGAGAGCAGTCTAGAAAATCCATCACAGATAGAAACAATGGCCTGAGGTATACTAATCTATCTCTTTAAAGTATGTTTTTCACTCATCAAACCGAAAAGAACATCTTGCAGTGTCTGTGTGATTGGCTCCTATCTGGATTCTGGTACTCAGCTTCCAGCTCTTTCCTCTCCTGATGCGATACTTTCAGCTAGGCTCTACCATAGGGAAAAATATCTCCAAAAATTAAGAGTATGTAGCACCTTATTAATTCCATTATTTCCTCTTCCACTGGGTACGTCTGGAACTTGTGCCCTTTCTTGGTTCAGCCCTTTGGGTTTATGCAGAGCATGAGTATAGAACAGGTTATTAAGTACAGACTCAGGCTGTGTGGATGAAGATTATTTCTACATAAACCATCATGTGACATAAACCATCATGAATGTTTAGGACCAAGGGTTTTAAGAGCGTTGAGATCTCACACCTTGCTTCTTTCTTTTCTACCCTGAAGGTCCCTGTTCAAGCTTCTGGTTTTGGTAATGTGGGCCCCAAGAGCCCATGGGTACTGCTTTTTTCCCTGAATTTCTCTTTGTAATGCTCCAAATATGTTTTCATACCTACTTCTGTAGAAACATTGACATTGTAGTATAGGAACTGAAGGCACTAGTATGTCACTTCTGGTGGCAGCCTGGAAATGGTTGGCATCCATTTACAACAACCTATTTTTAAATTATAGATATTATAAGAGCTACTCTACATGAAATTGGTAGCTTGAAATTATTAACCTTTAACTAATGCATCAATGCCACCTTTCAAATTTTAGTGCACAGAAGAATTAACGAAAGGACTTGTAAAGCACTCTGAGGCTTGAGAAAGGATTCCTGTTATACTAATAGAGAGGGAAGTAATTGGGAAATCAGCCTTCTTTATGTAATTGTAATGAGCACTAATGTTTGAGAACAGCAACACTCTTGGTTGTACAGGGCATGTGTCACTTTTATTCTTTTATAAAAACGTTCTCATAGGAAGAACTGGAAAGGGGAGGGGAGATGAGTGAAGGGGGAGAGAGAGAGAGAGAGAGAGAGAGAGAGAGAGAGAGAGAGAGAGAGAGAGAGAGAGAGAGAGAGAGAGAGAGAGAGAGAGAGAGAGAGAGAGAGAGACAGAGAGAGACAGAGAGAGACAGAGAGACAGAGAGACAGAGAGAGACAGAGAGACAGAGAGAGAGACAGAGACAGAGAGACAGAGAGACAGAGAGACAGAGAGACAGAGACAGAGACAGAGACAGAAACAGAGCTGATAAACAGCAGATAAATCTCACCTTTGTGATCTGTCCAGTTGTAAGTTTCAACCTCATTTCTTTCAGATCTTATCTTACACTGCACGCTAAGCATGGTCAGAAATCAAACACTAACCTTTCATTTTCTTTTTCCAAAACAAATGGCTTTCAGTGATCTGGCCATCTCCAATAGCTGTCTCATTCTTACAATGATCAAGTAATATAAGTACACACTTTCTTTCACTCTCAGAAACCAGTACCACATTGACTGCCCATGGTAGTGCTAATGTTATAGACATTTACAGGGAAATGTGTTGTGTGTTGATCCAGGAGTCAAGGTCATGCAGTGATAAAAATACAAGTGAGTGATAAGCATTCAGAGCAAGCATGGTAGAGAGGAGAATAGCAAACTAGAGAGAGAAAGCTGGGGTGAAAATTTGGTTTTCTGAGGCATTGAAGAAGAGGATTGCTCCAGAAGAAGACTGAAAATAGCAAAACCAGGATCAGAGACAAGTGCAAAAATGAGTGAGCCAAGGAAATTTCATCTCCATAAGAAAATCAGCCCTTGGCCAGCATGTTTTGCCTTCTCTGCGATCTAAGTTTTAGGACTTTCTCATACATTGACATGAAATGTGGAAGCAGGATGACTGCACATCAGTGCGCTGCTGATGAAACTGACAGGAGGTTGGGACTAGAGTCAAAGACCTCTGCTGGAGGATGCTAAAGTCCCATTGTGATCATACAGAGGGGTTTCTGAGTGAAGTTGTGATGATAATATCTTTGCACAGCATGGCCTTGGGAAACTACAGAACTGGAAAAGAACAATCATTCAGACATGTAAGGATTGAAGACACTAGCTCTTTAAATGTACACATGCCTCCTGAAGGCTTCTAGGGTCTCTTCTTTGGTTCAGCATAGTAGCACTGGTTTTATAGTTCTGTGTCTTATGGATTATTTATTTTCTCTTATTTTTCAGAAGATGATTTATATTACTATCAGCACTAAAACTCTTATAAAGCAGGTAGACTTTTTAAAAAGACTCATCCATTTGTTTGTTTTTATTTATTGTATGTATATATGTGTGAACTTGCATGAGTTTATGTGTACCACGCATGTGCTGTACCTATGGGGACCAGAAGTATGCACTGGATTCTCAGGACTGGCATGACAGACATTTGTGGGTAGTCTGATGTGGGTGGTAAGAAATGACCCTAGATCTTCTGCAAAAACATACATGCTCATAATTGCTGAGCCATCTCTCTAGCCTCCACTTTGATATGGGATTGAATAACAGCATATATATATATATATATATATATATATATATATATATGAATAATTCTATTTCAAGTGTGTCCTTTTCTAAAACAAGAAAATGAAATGAAACATTTTATGTTTATGACTTTTAAACATATTTTCTGCTCCTATTTTCAACATTTGCATTATTTATTAGCTTGAGATGATGGGAAAATTAATGTAGATTTGAAGTTGTTAATTGGTCAGCATTAATGAATTGAGGTGAAGAAGAAATAAAAGCTATTTCTCAGTATGACTCCTACTCATGGCAAGTTGTTTTGACTCTTTCCTAAATCCGATGCCATGGCAGTGAGAGACTAATGCAAATGTGTTTGATTTGAAACTGACTATTCACATTATGATATTGCTTAGCAAAGCAAGAAATAACCAAATTGAGGTTGAAGTTCTGGGTTTTTAAAATGCTCTGATGTAAATGCTTCTGCACAGATTTCAGTTGCAGCCACTTTCCCACGCGTCTGCTTTATCAGCTCCATTAGCAGTTGATGCTGACAAAAATCTGAGGCAGGGTTCTTGCCGCTTAGTTCCTTAAGTGTCAGAAATAATATATTCAGTGTCACAGCCATCCCAGAGGCACATTGTCTGTAACCCTGGCACTGCTGCAGCTTAGTTTCCAGGATAAACATCTGTCCTTATGCTCATTAAAACTGCTTTTAAAAAGAGGGAAAACAAACTCTTAAGTGAACAGCTTGACATAGGCTAGCTGCCAAGAACAAACTTGCTTTCTATTCAGAACTCCCATGGACATCAGCCTTGGCTCAGGTTTGACTCACAATGTCCTTCATTCCCTCAGATGTAAAATTGGCATTTTAGGTCATAATAGATCACCCTTGAACCACAAGACAAATATCCAAGATTTTTAGACCCCATGAACCACACTATGTTTTCTGTTATCTAAAGCTAACATCCACCACAGAATCAAGTTTGTAGGCTATATATAAATATTATCATCTTTCCCTTGTAAAGTTTTAGTTATTCATTCTGCAAATTGGTAATACCATGGGGTTTTTACAACTCATGATTTGGAAAGCTGACAAACATATAGGAAACAGTGGTAGTTGGCTAACTGTGACCTTTCCAATGTACCTCAAGTTTAAGGAGGATTTATTGAATATCCACTACATATCGAGAGTGGGCAAAAAGCAAGCAAAGCACTCATTGCCTTAAGGAGCTAATGATTTAGTGGCTAAGATAGATGTAAACTAATTATTCGGTCAGTGCAATCATGAGAGATTTAGAAAGCTCAATGTTTATGTGTTTTATTTCTTGCCAATGCTATTAATACAGATCCAGGAAATTCAGCATTAAGATTTGTCTAGAGATTTTCAGTCCTGTGAGGAGGAAGGGAGTATAGGAAAGCTGGGAGTTGGAGGAGAAACTCCAGCTTTTGATGCCCCGTTTCTTGCAGTATTATACATCCATTTCAACAGCTTTATTAGGAAACATTTTTTTCTTTCCCCAAGAGTTTCTCAAAGCTTTTGGGAGGTTATACTGAAATGCCTGATGATCCCTTAGTCCTTGGGTTTCTAGAACAGGGTAATCCAACATCCATAATATAATGTATGTAATTTATTTAATTCACCTTATAAAAACATAATGAAAGCCACATAAGGAATTCTAAATATTCTGCAATGTACTTTATGAAAAGAAAAAGGAAACTAGTAAATAAATTTAATCACATATTTGTGTGCAACTATATACATCATTATCATTTCTACAAATTATAGCTATGATATCATTTGTTAATGAGACTTAGCACTTTAAAAAAAAATCCAGTGTGGGTTGTAAATCTATAGCATATGTCAGTTCCAGCCAGCTACGTTTAAAGTGCTCAGCTGCTATGGAGGATGGTAGTTTCTGTGCGAGATAGCACAGATTTAGCTCACGAAGGCTCCTCTTTATCTATATATTCCTGTGTGTGGACAGGATTCTGAGAGTCTGTCAGACAGCAGTTTTTGCAGGCTGAGCTAGGGAAAGTCATTTTTTTTTTTTTTCTGTAAAGGAAATCAAAAGGCAATTCTGTGGAAGCTGTAGAAGGCTCAGTTGTTTCTGCTTTGAAAGTTTGCAAATACTGGGGTGTCTTATTCTTTCTTCTCCAGTAAATGTGATGCTCCAGAGATGTGACTATAGGAGAGGAAAAACAGTAATAGTGAACTATCAACACACGATATACAAATGTACACACCTTTGTTGAAAGGTAATTTACACAAAATAAATCTCACTAATTTATGGTACATATTTTAATTAAATGTTATATTCACTAATTGGTTTAGAGTGGTCATAGAGCTGAAGTTGTATCACCACACTTTAACTCCCCCCATGTGTGTGTGGGTGTGTGCTGTTTAGGTCAAACATACATTATAAGTGTTCTTATTCATAACTTCAACCCTTCAATCAAATTTTGGAAATCCCATGTCAATTAGCATTTGCTACTACATTTTCACTATCTTATAGTGTCAGGTGAAAGTAACATTTCATTTCTTTACAGATTTGCCTAATTTGGACATTTCATAAAAACCAAATAATACTACATGTGATCGTTTTATTTGTGTGCATGTGTGTGTGAGAGTGTGTGTGTATGTGTGAATGAGTGTGTGTGTGTGTGTGTGTGAGCACTTGCATCCATACCATAGAATATACATGAAAGCCAAACGACAGCTTGTGGAATTTTGTTGTCTCTGTCTAACGATGTAGGTTCTGGGGATTGAAGTCAGGTTGTCAACCTTGGCAGCAGTTCCCTTTAACCACTAAGCTATCTCTTTGGCCCCGTGTGATCATTTTGTGGCTGACACTTTTACTTAGTAGCATGTTTTTAAAGATTCATCCATAGTATTATTGTATTAGTTATATTTCTCATTGTTATGACAAAATGCCAGAGAAAAGCAAGTTGAAGGAAGGAAGGAGGGAGGGAAGGAAGGAGTGAGGGAGGGAGAGAGAGGGAGAGAGGGAGAGCGGGAAAGAGAAGAGGAGGGAGGAAAGGAAGGAAGGAGGGATGAGGTGGGAGGGAAGAAAAGAAGGAGGGAGGGAGGGAAGGGAAGGAAGGTCAGGTTTACAGTTCTTGGGGAATATCATCTATGATATTGGGATGACCTTGGGAACATAATGGCTGGTCACAGTGAACCCATAGTCAGGAAGGAGACAGAGGACAAGAAGTAGGGCTGGAAAATGGAACCTCAAGGCCTCCCCCCTTCTGTGCCCTAATTCCACTAGAGAAGTTCTGCTTCCTTGTGATGGTGTGTATATATGCTCATCTCAGGGAGTGGCATGATTAGAAGGTGTTGTCCTGTTGGAGTAGGTGTCTCACTGTGGGCGTCGGCATATGACCCTCATCCTAGCTGCCTAGAAGTCAGTATTCTGCTAGCAACCTTCAGATGAAGATATAGAACTGTTAGCTCTGCCTGTACCATGTCTGCCTTGATGTTACCATGTTCCTGCCTTAATGATAATGAACTGAACCTCTGAACCTGTAAGCCAGCCTCAATTAAATGTTGTCCTTGTAAGAGTTGCCTTGGTCATGGTAGTTGTTCACAGCAGTAAAACCATAACTAAGACACTCCTAAGGATTCTACAATCTTCCAAAATGGTGCTTCAATATTATGATTGAGTCATAAGTGTACAATGTATATCTATATACATACATATATACAGATAGACAGACACAGATGATATACCAGACAGACACACATACACACATACACATGCATATAATCTGAATATAGAATCCTTATCCAATGTGTGATTTGTCTATATTTCTATTTTCTGGACTGTCTGTTTGCTGAAGTTTTTAATTTTTAATTTTTGATACAATCATGTACTTTTCCTCCTTATCCTTATTTTTGTTGTTGTAGCATGGGCTATAGTTTTGAAACCTTTGGAAATGATAAAAGAAACATAGGTATTAGCTTTATTCATCAGAGAGAAGAAGCAATTAGAAACAGTAAGAGTAAAACCAGAAAGGCAGGGTTCAAAATAAAATACTACACATTCACCCCACAGGGATGTTTAATCTTGGCTCCTGGTCATAAGAAGCTAGAAGATATTTCAGAAAAGACAATTTTGAAATTGGGAGATCAGGAAGCATTATCTGAAAGTATATGAATGCAATTTAAGATTTTTTTAATGCAATGGAATTCCTGGCTTTGGATACAATACAGAGTATAATGTAATATGGTGTGTGTGTGTGTGTGTGTGTGTGTGTGATACACACATGTGCATATATAAATAACCTGCAAAGATACTTGCTGCCCGTCTCTGGGTTGTCTTTCTGAAGGTCAGCTATTGGTCTGACTGAGCACAGATACATTGGCTGATAGAAGTTGCTGATTGGCAGAATAGTACATGGAGTTGTAAAGAGATGAAGCTACATAATCATCTTTCACTGTGGCTAAGTCCTCATTTCTTAGACCACAGCCAGCCGCGAACAATCTCTATACATTCAGAAAATTACACTGTGTTCCAGAGACTTTTGAAGGCTTTGCTGTTTTCTTCAGTCTGTGCCAAGAAAAACAGCAGCAACCTAAGGAGTGAAAAAGTCTTAGCTTCAGCTTTGGCCCTCGATCGCCATCAGTTCCGTGGTATTGTAAGAGCTATTTAAGATGAATGAGTGGCTTACCATGGACACCCAGGGAAATTGTAGGTAAAATGTTTTTAAAATTATCATTTGTTCCAAATATCAAATGGTAAAAATTGAAACTGAAATTAAAACAGACATCAGGGAGGCAATAAAGGTAAAATCGATAAAGTTGATTTCACAAAAGGCTGAGTTGCGCAGCTTTTACAACGAGTCCATTTTCAGTGTAGACAGAGCCCCAGGGATGTATTCTCCCATTGGTGTGCAAGCCACACTCCTGTTTCCTTTAATGAGCCTTATCTGTGGGGAGCAAGGGAAAGGAGATTCCCCAGCTTGCCTTTCCCATTGTACGACCTTAACAAAGCACATGCTGTGCATTTGTTTTTGGTACTATTCAGATAAAAGACATTTGGTGAAGAACATATTCAAAACCTGGTGCAGACTCTCTTTTGCGTTGTTCAGGAGATCCAGTTATCACAAAACAGGTATTTTCTTCACTAGAGAATCTTTATTTTAGGTTGTGGGCCTTATGAGTCACCTCAAGGCAATCTGTAATGCAGAGGATATTGGCAGCTAACCAGAAAATGCAGATAAAATATTGTTCTGTAGCTAATGCTGATGATGGCAATTAACCCATAACATTTACAACAGGGATACACCACTCTTTGCAATCTGGTGCTGTATAATACTTAAGATATTTTGTGATTCATTTGAATAAGCGAATGTGTTATTCAAATGTGTTAGCTGCTACTTCAAAGGAAAAGTGGCATCCTAAAACCTTGGGTGGCTTTTAAACATGAAAATACTGCTTGTAATTTTGAACATTATTTGGCCTCCCTATCTGTTGGCTCTTCTTCAGTCTTTGATCACTAATTCAACAGATGAAAGTTGTGATTCTATTGTGTAACATAGACACTGTATTGATTGCTGAGGCAAGAGCGAAGAGTCTCCTGGAGATATTTTGTTGGAAAGAAGATGAAGACTCACCTACAAAACTGTCTAGGAATCCACAGAGGGTGCCTAGCTTATGCACACAACATCAGTAAAGGCTTCAAGAAAATGACATCGTCATGTGACATTGGGATTCAAAAGGTGATATGCATTATGAATGTTTTGTAGCATTTCATTCAGGTGTAGTGTTTCTCTGCCTCTTCAGCTACAAGTACTTTCAGAAGGAAGAGGTAAATAATGTATTTTGTATTCCTCTTATTACATCATATAGAAATTTCCAAGAGTGGTAGGTCCAGAGCACGCTATTTTAGAAGACTTTATAGGGAAGCTTAGGCCATCTGTACATTGATCTTTAATTGAGGACATCAGGTCTAGAACTACATTTAGCCTTAGGGGGCTACTTCTTTCAAAGCTGTGCTCTGGGCCCATTTTCTAATGAAAGGATGCTAGAGGGAGGGGAGGAAGTAAATCTGGGGGAGAAAGATCCAAGAAAGGCGTGGCTTCTCTATCATTCTGGAGGGAGGTGACCATAGTGTTGGTGTGTTAAGGAGACAGTAGTGGGGAGGAATAGAAAGGGACATGCTCACAGAAATTGTAAGGAGACTTTGAAGGAAGGAAGAAGTAAGGAAATAAAGAATAGATAATGTGTGTGTGCTTGTGTGTGTGTTTGTGTGTGTGTTTGTGTGTGCTCATGAGTGCACATGTACATGTCGAAGGGTCCCAGAGGTCAAAGATGGACCTCTTCCTCAGGAAGCTACCACTTTAATTTCTTGAGAGCTTGCATCTCATGAAACCTTGAGCTTGGCCATCCATGTAGGCTGGCTCACCAGCAAGGCTCTAGGATCTGCCCATGTCTGCTTCTGCAGCACCAGAATTCTAGCTGCTCATTGCTAAGTGGGCTTTTAAACATGGATGCTTGGGACCAGATTACTCCGAGGTCCTCCGAGGTTACTTCTGATCTCTTGGTTGGTTTTTATTACCTTTTTTTGGGGGGAGATTGTTTTAGTTAAAGTACAAAGAAGCAGAATATTTTGATTCGGATTTTACTGAGAGACAGAAAGACACCTCTTTTCAAGCTGGATAAAAATTTAATCGGTAGTTCCATTTGTATCTACTTCAAGTTATCATTTGTTTTCTATCTTTTCTGATGCTAAAAGACAGATAAGAGAGTCTGGGGAGGAGGCATGCAATTTTGTTAAAATGGAACATATACTTAATTTAATCTCAGGCCAAGTTTCTTAGGGGAGTTGGGGTTGGCAAAGTGACTTACTTGTTAAGATTCTGTCCTGGCATCCCAGGGGAAAAAAATTCCTGAAGACAGTCGGCTGCAGCACTTGTCCCAGACTTTCCTCTTACTGCTTGCATGGACTGTGTACTTTAGACATCCTCCTAATGAGTTGGTGGATCTCACCATATGTTTCCTGTTACTCTGTGTGTGCTGCCCCCTGCCTTATGGACTTTATTTAGCAAGACACAGCTGGTGATAGGACAGCTTGCCTTGCAGTGAAGTGAGTGGTCACTTATCTCCATCCTTACGCACACCTGGATGTCAACTTGATGTCATTGTTTATTGGTAGACCCCCCTGGTAATCTTGCATTTGTTTAATTCTGTAATGAAGGTAATCTTGCATTTGTTTAATTCTGTAATGAAGAATTTGAAGGGAAGTCTAGGCGTTTATTTATCTAACCTACATGTATAAAATCGCTTTTAACTTTAACAACGTGAGGAATTACCAGAAGTTGGAGAAGTAGCATTCACAAACATTGTTATTTCTAATCCAAGGAATTCTCATCTGTTAAAAAAAAATAGGTGGTGCATGATTTATTTTCCCTCCCCAAACACGTTCAGGCCAGTTCCTCTTCTTTCTGTCCTGGGTTATGTCTCAAAGGCCTACCGTTGCCATTCCTTTCCTGGGGAGCCTGAGCGGTTTAGTTAACCAGAAACTCTTGTGACAGGTTGGGAAGTTGGAGGGAAGAGAAGTTCCTGGAAGGTACCAAGGGCTCTCCGACAACAGCTCCTCTCAGGCATCTCCTGTCAGCTTTAGATCTCCCCAGATCCTCTTAGCACCTTGTTAATACTCTTCCCTGTGTATAGAAGAGTGCTCTTAACCTTCTGTGGTGTGGTGTGGTGATAGTCTCACATGTCTTCTGTGTACTTCTTAGTTCCCTTAACATTTCACCCCTTCTAAAACCAAAATGGCAGGACATCTCTTGGGGCTTATGAGTTGAATTTGGATTCCTGTGGGGGTCCAAGCTAACATAAGACAAATGCTTTCCAAAAACATTTTCTTGGGTCTATTGGTTCTATTTTATTGGGTCTTTGGTCTACTGTCATCTGTTCAAACAGGAGGGACTCTCTGATTATATTCCCCTGGGGTTGACATAGTCGATGAGTGGAGTTCACAGCTCACTTTGTGGCACTGAGCAGGCCCTGCACCATCCTATATTATGTCTTCTCATTACTGTCTACTAGCCACTGGGTGATTGTGACTGCACTGAGACCTTAGGGGGAAGCTGTGGGAGAACACAAGCATACGCCAAGGAATGTGGCCTTGGAGATCTTCATTCTGTTCTACTCTCTCCTTTTTCCTGATCTTTAGAACTATGTGTTTCCATGGTTTTAATGAAATCTTCAACTTCTCATTTTAGCTTGAATTAATTGTTGATGTCCCAGAAGTGTGGTTTTTCAGGCTGAGGGCTTACTTAGTAGGCACTTCTGTTGCTTCACACTTCTGCTTATGCATTAGGATCTCTGGGAACTTTGGAGCATGGTTTCCTATGGACGTTGTTTCCTGGTGGATAAAGTGAGATAGTGGTATTTAGTCTTAGTACTTCATCTACCCCAATGGTACTTAGTACTTAGGTAGTACTTAGTACTACCGCAATGGTACTTAGTAATCAGATAATACTTAGTACTACCACAATGGCACTATTCACTTAGCTACTTAATCTTTTTCACAGGTGTGCTTAGAGTCAGTGAGAATGCTATCACCATTAGGAATGTCTGTGGGTTTTGGTTTATTCTTCTATAACATGAAATACTAGATGATGTCCAAATGGTGTTTAGAAGTCTGTTCACACTTTAATTTTCTTTTGTTCCTAAGATTTTGCACAATGTCTTAAAACACAGTGGAGAGCAATTTGAATTTCACATTTTGGAGAATTTCTTCCACAGGTAAAGTAGATATATATTCTTTTTCCCTTTCCCTTTAAGATTTTTTTTTTTTTATGTGTAACTGCTTTGGCTGCAGGGATGTTCTTACACCACATGCATGCAATGCTCTCAGAGGCTAGAAGAGGATGCTGGATCACTGTTTGCACACCACATGCATGGAATGCTCTCAGAGGCTGTATCACTCTGAGTTGGAGTTAGAGATGGTTGTAAGCTGCCATGTGAATACTCCGAAGTGACCCAAAGTTCTCTGGGAAAGCATCCAGTGCTCTTAGCTCATGAGCCACTTCTTCAGCTCCCCTAACATATATCCTATACTGGTGAAGGCCAGTATAAGATCAGTGGTAATAAAGATCAAGAGGAAAAAGGAGGATATACCACAAATGTGGTTAACGAGTAAGAATCTAATAAGTGTAACTGTAGCCTTCAAAGAGAGAAGGAGAGAGAAAAGATATACATTAGAAGTTCAGAAAAGGCTCCAAATTCAATATACAGGGTGCTGGCGACCAGGCATTCAGCTCCCCTAACTGTGAGAGACTACATTGTCACTATCTAAATAATCCAGTCCACGGTAGTTTGTCATGTCAGCACAAGTTGCCTAATCCTCAAGACAGCTTTAATTATTGGTAATATAGACTGCTAACTACTTAAAAAAAATTCTTCAAGCCTGGGGAGAGAAGATAATTAGACATGGATTATAAGAGTTATTTTTAGTGATTTTTTTAAAAAGTAAAACCACGTGACCCCTCAAGCTTCATTGTTAGCTGCTATTTTGCAAGGTGATTCAATTATGTTCACTGTAGGGAAAAATGTCAACTATTGTGAACTAGTTTAAATTTGAGCATGATTTTATAGGGGACAGAAGTTGCCTTTCCTGCTCATCTAACATGGGTCACTTTCCAATACTAATCAGAAAGAATACATGAGAAAGATGCCCTATATTGGGATCAGGCTGACCCACTTCCCTGTCTGCATTGACAAATAGCTGCTTCTGTGACTTTGAATAAGTCATTTTATCCCCCAGGCCCCAATGTCTTCATCTGTTAAAAAAAGAGCGAGGTTCAGGAACTGAATGGTGTCTGGGGAATCCTTTGTGCTGCAACATTTTATAATTGTGCATAAACACTATGAGCTAGCTAAAGTTCAATTTATCACACTGTGATACGCTGCAGAAACGATGCTTTCTAGCGTTTTATATGATGTACAAAAATATTCAGTGAAATCTTGATTTTAATATATGGATTTAATTTTTTTAACAGATAAAATAAAATAGTATGATTTTCAAGTATCGGTGAAAAAGAAATAAAATCATATGCTAGACAAACTAAGATTTCTTTCTGTGAACGTTTTATGCAAATAGGCCATTTTAAAGCTTGCTATGCTAGAGGATGGACGCTAGGTGGGAGCAAAGAGTAAGCTAATGTTAAAAGGTGAGAAAATGCATCCTCTGTCCAGGAGCACAATTTCCTTTATAATAAGCACTCCTAGAGTTATAGCCACATTCCTCTATTTAAAGATGCTATTTAGAAAAAAAAATAACAAATAGAACTTCCAATCAAAGCCAGTGAAATGGTCCTACGGTGAATTTTTATTCCTCTTAGAGATGTTGGTTGGAAATATATAAGACATTAAATCTTAAACCATTTATGGAAATTTCTGGAATATGGTTGGTCAATAAGCATAATGTAGTAAAAAAATAAGATCACTCTACTTATAATTTCCTTTGTTTTAAAGCTTACGTGGATAATGTATAGTTAATTCAAAAAGGAATTTCAAGTCATACTATCTTGAGGTCCGTGGTAGTAAATGTACTTTGCTGTATCTTATTTGACATATCACTTCTTTAAAAATATATATGTTGCCTCTTTCCTTTCACATTAGTTCTTATAATTTAAATTCCAAAGTGTGAAATAATGGTGATTTTTTAAGGATAGTATTACAGTAAGTCAAAATTTAGTTTATTACTCTAGGGTCCGTGTAGCAGATGTGCTGCAGCTTTCCTCGAAACACTTTGTGTGGGAAGGACCATCCAGTCCATCCTACAAGAGCTTTTTGAAGTTGTCTGCAGAGGCAGTCAACCACAAGCTATGTGTGCTCTGTGCAATAGGAATCTAATTGGCATTCTAGATAAAAATGTCGCTTGGAGTGCAAGCTTACTCCATGGTTCACACAACACCTAATAGCAAATTCAAGATGCCATAACAGTTCCCTAACAGCAGCCTGCCATCGAAGGAGAGAGGGATGCCCAGGCAACACCTTTGTTTTCATTTTTGATTGATTGGCAGTCTCTGACCATCTTTGTGACAGTGGGGATATTGCTTTTACAGGTATGGGGGGCAGATTTCTGATGTCTAAAATATGCAGTTGCCATCAGATGATTGGTAGTTCTTACAGACTTTTTAAAATTACATGACCCCTGTTCTACTAAGACTAAGCTAGAACAAACAATGCCAGTCTCTGGAGTGGGCATTTATTTTCTTAGCCATGTTTTGTCACTTCTTTTGCCTGTAACAAGAAAGCAAAACCAGGAAATGAAGGACATATGTGAAGAGGTTTGGGTAGCTTCCGTATTTTTGGTTAATATTGCTACTGACTGCCTAGGGGACTTAGAAGTGAGATTTTTGTCTGTTCCACACTTCTACCCAGCAACCTTGGTGAAGGACCTTAGGGCATATGCCAATATAGTCCATGTGTGTATTTTGGGTGTTGATAACAGCATCAGAAACTCAGAATGTGAAAATTTATGTCTTATACTTAAGGGAACTTAATCTCCTTGAGCCTCATATCTCCTGTCTGTAAACTAGAGATCCTAATGACCGAGGAAGGCAGACCTGAAGATTAACAAAGGACATGAATGTTCACCAGTATGCACTGCTTGCTAGGGGCATATTTCTGGGAAACGTTGTCTGTTAAAAAGTATGTTTCTAGCCAAAATGGAAGCTCCACAATTTATTCATTTTTAAAGCTCAAATGTCAGGGGTTCTATTCACCAAGAATAACAAAGAAAGGAAGGAAAATGAGAGAGTACAGTTTATTACCTCAAACAGTAGGTGATTTTAAGAATTCGCACATCAAAATCCAGGTAAGTAGACTCTACAATAGATAGAATTCCCATATAAAATATAAACCTTTAGCTTGTTGTTCACTGATTTCACATATTCCCAGGATCCTGGCCCTTGTACTTTGTCCCTGTAGATTATTCCAGCCGAGTGACCTTGTCAGCAGATATATAATCTTTCAAAGTTCCCTTTAACTCTCACCTTTGAAGATGTTTAGGTACTACTGTGGAAATTGGGAATTAATCTAGTCAGGGAGATCCTCAACTTTCAGTCACTCCAGAATAACATCACAGAATAAAATACTCCTTACCACATGGTGTGACAAGCCACACAAAGGAACAATTGCCTTTTTTTCTTATATATAATGGCCTAGCAGGAAAGGCTCTTAACATTTTTATTTTCTGTGCAGTTGCTCATTTCACAGCATACTGTATGTAAAAGTTAAACAAATGCCACTTGGGACTTTCACAGTGTATTTAATGGCTCAGCATGTCTTGTTTCTAGTCTCTGGGAACTGCAGAACGTGAACAATGCAGCTAATGGCAGGCTACTCTCTATCCATTACCAAAGGCAGAAGGTGAAGGGCTGGAGATGGCAAGTGGTTAAAAATGATTATTAGAAGTGGAACTAGACCAAGAACTTGTGTTGCATTTCAATAATTAATCCAGAAGCCAAATTGCAGTTTTGGGGCAACGTTGGCATCTGCAATGGTTACTAATGGAATCCTAAGTCGTAGAGAATTCTCTTTGTTTAGTGGTGCTTCGGCTTATGATGCAAAGGACCGTATAGTATAGTATACATGTATTTTCCATACATGTATGGAAAATGACTTATTGCTGTCATTAGCGAAACATGGGACTTCATGATAATGACAAACATCTGAGTAAAGGCATTATAAACCATACAGTATATTAATGCTTAATTCAGTACCTAACAGAGACATTCTCAGTGAGTATTTGTGAATTTCTGCCCAGAATTTTAAAACGAATATTAGTTCATTGGCTATCAGCTTTGTGAGAAAGTTGACTAGGTGTCATGCCAATTTGACTAATACAACCTGATTTCTCAGTTTGCTCAGATCTTACTTGTGTGATATTGGGGAAGTTACTCAAAACTGTGTGAGCTTGAGTTTTCTCAATAGAAATAGGGAAGGTTACCACCAAATTAGGAGTTACTGTCAGGAATAAATAATACATGAAACTGTGCACATGTGCCTCAGTGCATTGCATGACTAATGTTGCACTTGAAAAAAAATACAAATGAAGTCAGATCTCAGGTCCCCTGACAAGGGGTCAGTGGCTTTGCATTAAGCCAGACTTAAGGACATCATTGGCTAGTCATTATTTCATAACCCATGGCCAAAACACCTGATAGGCTTTGAAGATTTGCCTTGTGGATATTTAAAAGTCATGCTCATGAATCAATTAACACTTCTGCTGATCTGGAAAGGGCCTGACTTGAGCTAGGCTTCCTTTTCCCCCTTCTCTTCCCCTGTGGGGCTGATCATGGCTGAGCTGTTTTCAGAGACAGCACTTCTTAGATCTCATGTCCGTTTAATATTCCGTATGCCTTCTGCAGCTAGGCTACCCAAGACCTTCTCAACATTAATTCTGATGCATTATCAGCCTGCCAGAAGAAATGCTGGTTGCTATAGGATCTCTAGCCTAAGACTCTAGAATCGGTAGACAGAAGCAGAAGCCGGAAGCAAGGCAAGGAGCAGAGGCTGATTGTCTGTGTTAATTTCCTATCCTGGCACGGGATGCTATGCTAGCTGGGATGAAGACAGTTAAAAGTGGTGGAGTAGTTTTTCCTGATCATGATCATTGAACTTTCCTCTGTGAAAGTAATGAGAAATCTCTGAATTATGGGGGCTATAATATTCCTCAACTGTTTTTAATACTCAGATTGGTTCCTCTACTCTAGACTGAGGTCATAGTCACTTCCTACTGATTTTGTAAAATGAAATGACACAACCACACAGATTTTCAATGAACTTTGTTGCCATAGTCAAGCCACCTGGCCTCTCTGTTTCCTTTTCTCAGCAGTAGAATGGGGGTGAGGTTAGTTGTTGTTATATGTATGAAATGCTTTGAAATTTTAAAGAGCAAGGAAATTCTGGCTCATAAAATAGAAGTTAATATGAGAAAGGCCTTTGTATTGATGTATATTCTCCGTGCTCTTTTTTAAGCATCTCTGACCACCTCTAGGCACAGCTTTGCACTCATTGAGAAACAGAATACTAGGATAATCTAGCCTCATCTGCTTCATGCCTAAGCAGGACACTTGAACCAATGCAATTAGTAATTAATAACTTAATAGTAGTCATTTCTGTTTTTAATCGCAATGTGTCCATAGTGATTATAATGGGGCCAGGCACACAGTAGGTACCCAGTGAACACTTGCTGAAGGATTGAGTGTAGGAGATCCTGGTGTTGCCTTTCAGTAGATGATGTGCTCGTAGGGAGAGGGGTCTTGAGGGAGACTCAGGAGTCAGCACTTTCTTACAAATATCCCATCTCATCTCAAATGGCAAATGCTTTACTCCTTGATTTGCAGTTTAGGCTCAGGTAGCATCTACTGGAAGGACACATTTGCTCCTGACATTTCAATTCCAGTCACAATTCAAGTTCCACTTATTTGGTGGTTTATGGACCTACACACTAGTGCAGTCAGCTTAAGGAGATCCCGCCAAGCTCCTGAAACGCTATGGATATACCCAATCAGTAAAACCTACCTAGGAGGCCTGGGCATGCAAGGAGCCACCAATGGGATGCTGCTAAAACCATCAGTCTTTAAGGAAGAGTTTATGTTAGAACTAAATCTAGTCTCAGAAGCAGAGAGGGTCTATGATTTATACAAACCCACAGCAATGTTAATAGTAACTCCACACTGGCTGAAAACACAGACTGTCTGATTCCTCTTGACTCTTGGAAAGACAGTGACTGAATTAATCTGGGTCAGATGACATCCATGGGCATGCCTTCACTTCTGTTTACTGATATGTTATTTAAGAAATTTGAATAAAAATGAAGTCAGAGGAAGTGAACTGCTCCTAATCTGGCTAGGCTCTTCTTCACGATGCTAAAGCCCAGGGAATCTAATAAAAACAGATAAATAATGATCAGCAGACTCCACGACCACTGCAGTTCAGTCATCCAATATGCTCTGGAAAGGGAGAGCAAGGGCAGAACTGCCCTTCTAAGACATCCAGAAGGGAAGAAATTACATGAAGAGACAAGGAGTGTCAACCTGATTGTCAAACCATAAATCGTGGGCTGGCAGCTTGGTGACAGGCACCTTGGCAATGAATACAGAGCAACTGGAATGTATTGAAGGATTCATTGACCTCAGAATTTCTACTGTTTCTATTCTTTCTTAGATGCACAGATATCCCTTCTAGCTTGGTGCTGATTATATTAACATTATTTAGAGCTCATTATTTGTATTTCCCTGTGACCTTCATTTATGGCTCTCTCTCTCTCTCTCCATATATATGTATATATCTATACATATACATATGTATACAAACATATATATGTATAATATATATGTATATATATACATATATGTATATATATATATATATATATATATATATATATATATATATATAAAATCTCCCTACTCCAGAAGTCAAGTCTCCCCATAGTCCTATGTTTTCTATGTATTGGTCTCTTTCCTCATGTCTACTCATCCTATGCATGAGTGAGGTTAACAGGCAATGAGCAGACACAGCCTGTTAGATATAGTCCTGAGATTGCCAACAATCTACTCTCTTATCCATGGATACATGTGCTTATTCACTTCTACTTTCATTTATATATGTTATAATAACTTTTTTCTATGCTACCATAACATGGATTCAAAGTCAGCCTTGTCTGATACTAACACAACATCAACAATTGGTTGAAGCTATTAACAATCTGTAGGGAATCTTCCCCAAAGTAAACTATATAGGGCACAATTTGAAGACATGCTATTGATGAGATTTATCTGTCTCCCTCTGTGTCACCAGGAAGCTGATCTAAAATGAAATCAATGGCAAATAAGTTGCAGACTGGGAGTTTGGAACATGCCATAAAGACGTATTAAACAAAAGCAAATGATAGTGAGATGATAAGTGGTAACTTGGTTTTGTGAGGATCTGCAGGGAATGCTGGGAAAGAAACACTATTAACAGAAACATATTGGTACTCTTTCAGCCACTGCCCACAAGTGGGAAACCCTGTAGTGTTGGTGATAACTGAATAGAATAAGCATCCAGCAAAGGAGACATTGGGGAATGAACACTATGTGTCAGATAATCGCAGGAATAAAAAAGGAAATCAGATGTGCTTCATATATTAAAAAGGCCCTGCTGTGTACAGGAGAAAGGCATGTGAAATTGCCATTGTTGGTAATATCAGGGTGTCATCATTTGGAGTGACATCAGATACTGTTAAGAGCCAAACTCCATAATTGCCCTCTATTAATAAAAAAAGAAATGCCTAATCATTGCTCTTGGAATTATTTCTCAGGGCAATGAACAAGAAGAACAAAACATATTTTGTTGGATGATATGGGAATTGTGCTGGCCATTTTATATATTACCTTCCATTCTATTATATCTTTCGTTATGTTTCTCCAGACCATTAAAGATTCACCCATGTGAACCACATTGATTGGGCTTCTTTGTTCTTTCTGTGGAGAGTTCCAGGGACACATCAAAATGAAGGAAAAGTGAAGTCAAGGTGGTGTTCTTTGGCCCCTTAAGCATTATTCAACCAAAGCTTTCCATTTCCTCTCTTTGCAACTCTTCCCTTCTTCATGTGAAATCACTTCCTCCCTGCCTCCCTTTTGCTTTAGAATCATGATGGCTCTGCCCTTTCTTGTCTGGACATCTGCCTCATTCTTAATCTTTCTCCCTCATTCTGCTCCTATCTTTATAAACAGCCCTTTTGTTAAAGCGTCTTTGATTGTACCAACATTAGGGTAAACTCTTTTCTCTCTGGAAATATTCATTTGATTCGATATCCAACAATTTGGACTATGGACCGGGCAGGATGCAGTCAGGACCTTAAATCTGGTGATACAAATAGGAACACAAGGAGCTAAGAAAGATTAGGGTGCTGTGCCTCAAATCTTATGAGTGTCCCTGAGTTTACTCCTGGTACTTATTCAGTTCGGGAGCTCCTTGGGAAAAGAAATTTTTACAACCCCTGTTTCAAAGCCTGAAAATAGGCAAGCACATTGCACATCCCTCAATTTAAGGCCAAGACCAACTGAATGAACCCTAAGTGTATTCTGCCTGTTCCAAAGGGAATAGAGTAACCTAAGCCCTTATGTGTGGGCTCCAAATGGTATAAGCTCTAATAGACATAATTTAAAGTCTTTGGGAGTTGTGTATGTTTGTAATGTGTATATGTGTGTGAAGATTCATGAGTGTGAGTGCAGGTACATGTGCCTTTGTGTGTGCATGTGTGTGTGTGAGAGAGAGAGAAAGAGAGAGAAGAGAGAGAGAGAGAGAGAGAGAGAGAGAGAGAG
>NW_022196896.1:58635877-58648612 GCF_008632895.1 Mastomys coucha | reverse complement strand
AGAGAGAGAGAGAGAGAGAGTGTGTGTCTTCACCTTTCTACTTCCTTTGATGTAAAGTCTGTTTGTTGTTCACTACTGTGTTCTGCAGAGTAGCTGGACCATGGGGTGTAGGGGTTCTCTGTCTCTGCCCTTTATCACAGTGTGAGAATACTGGAATTACAGATGTATATCATCATACTTGTTTTTTTAACTTGAGTTCTGGTGATTCAAACACCCTTGCAAAACAAACTCTTTGTCCACTGAACTATCTCCCTTTCTGTACCAACTTTTAGAACCAGATAGAAGCAAGGATGGCAGTATAAAGTCTCAGCTTGGATGGGTTCACTTTAGTTCATTTCCACTTTGGAAATTTTTATATTTATCAGCTTGTCTGGAGCCCTTTGGGGAACAGGACTCAGTCAGAGACTCTGCTGCATGTGTATAAATGTGGGAGGGACATACTTTAGACTTTCTTTTGTCCCGCCTTTGTACTACATAAGGACACCTTGATCATACTATCTGTAGAATTGTGAGAAATAAATCCCTGTTGTTATAAATCACCCAGTGTGTTTTGTTATAAAACAAAATGATAGTTAACCCAAATATCCAGGAAGCTTTCTTGACCATGAGGGAACTAAAAAGATTCCCCTTTTTCTCTCTTCTTTTCACAATACTGGGGATTAATTCTGGGTCTTCATATATGCCAAGTTTGCCAACTAAGCTATATCTCCAGTACCAGAAATTATTTCATTTTAATTTTATGTTTGAATATTTTGCTTGAATGTATATCTGTATACCATGCATGTGCCTGATGCCTCTGGAGGCCAAAAGATAGTGTGAGATTTCTTGGAACTGGAGTTACAGATGCTCGGGGACTGTCATGTAGATCCTGGAAATTGATCCCTGATTGTCTGGAAGAGCAACAAGTTTCTCTACTGCCGAGCCATCTCTCTAGCACTCAAAATTATTTTCTTAAATAAATTATCGAAAAAAGCTAAATATGCTAGCAACATTGGACTGTGACTTAAATTTCTTGATTGAATGAGGACATGAGACTGCATGTCTTAGTTAGGGTTTTACTGTTGTGAGCAGACACCTTGACCAAGACAAGTCTTATAAAGGACAACATTTAATTGGGGCCGGCTTAGAAGTTCAGAGATTCAGTCCATTATCATCAAGGTTGGAGCAAGGCAGTGTCCAGGCAGGCATGGTGCAGGAGGAGCTGAGAGTTCTACATCTTCATCTGAAAGCTAGCAGAATACTGGCTTCCAGGCAGTTAGGACTAGGGTATTAAAGCCCATGCCCACAGTGACACACCTACTTCAATAAGGGCACACCTCTTAATAGTGCCATTCCCTGGGCCAAGCATATTCAAACCATCACACTGCATTATAACAAGTAAGTGACTGCACCATAACACTAATTTCCCCCTTAAACACTAGTGTGAACCCTTGATTCAGGTGGGGCTGCTTGGTAAATCGGGATCATTTGTGATTTTACATATAGGTTGTATCCAGAACAGTACCAGAATGAATTGGATACATAGATGTTCTTGCAAGCGTAGCAAGTGGGCTCAATGAGAGAAAGCATAATGGTGAAGCTGCCATGTGGAGACAAGGTCCTGAGTTGGATGAGCACTATTTTACAAAAAGCTGGACAGCTCTGGCCCTTGTTTCATCAAGGCCCATAGCTCGAGAGTGAGCTAAGTGACAGGAATCAAAGGGCGAACACTGACACCGGAAGCTCACAATGCTTAGTAAGAAACACATGCTAACAGTCATTAAACAATTTTGAAAAGGAATTCAAGCTGTGAGGACTGAGCTCTAAGATCTGAACAATAAGCTCCATGAATTGGAACAGAGGCTTTCTGAAAGAAATGTCTACAGTTTTGAAGAATTCTTTTCCCAGACAAGCTTCTTTGTGAGGGGATTTTTTTTCTTTTTCTTCTTCTTTTTTTCTCTTTTAACAAACATGCCTATTTTTGACTCAGCTTAGAAATGAAATATTTCAAAAGCTCTTTCAAGCCCAACATCTCTGAAACGACTCCTTCAAAGTTGCACTTTAAGGGGGACTAGAGGGGAGAGATTGAGAAGAAAACCAACTTGGTGAAAAATTTCACAGACAGGGTGAAAACACCCAAATCACTAACTCCATTAATTCTTTTAGTAGATTAAAAGAAACAAACAACACCCCCCCATATTAAGAGAGATGGCAAATGCTTCAACATTTATTTTGTTCTTAAATCTTTGAGAATTTTGTATAATGTATTTTATTATATACACCTCCATCCCCAACACCTCTCTTATCCTCCCATACCTCCAAACCCACCCAACTTTATATTCTTTCCCTCCCTCCATTTTTCCTTCCCTCCCCCTTCCTCCTTGCCTCTTTCTCCCCCTCCCCCTTTCTCCCTCTCTCCTTTGAGTCCAGTCTGTGTTGGCTGACTGGACAAAGACCTGCCTTAGAGTGTGAAGAGTATACCAAGTAGTGTCATGCCATTGAAGAAAAATGACTTTCTCCCATTAGCATTCAAATGCCATTAATTCTTCAGCTAGAGATGGAACTTTGTGTCCACCTCTCTTCATCAATGATGGGACTTTGTCTGTCTTGAGCTTGTGGAGGTCTAATATATGTTGTCGCAATCCCAACAAGTTCACATGTAATATCTGCTTTGCTTTGTCTGTGAAACATTGTTTTCTTGAATTCATCTACCACCTCTGTGCCTTGTAATCATTACTTTTCTTTATCTGCATTGACCTCTGAGCCTTGAAGAGAGTGGTGTGACACACATACACATACACACACTTACACACACACACACACACACATACACACACACACACACACACACACACAGAGACACACACACTCACAGGGTATTAGATATACCCCATAGGCAGAGTTACCTTGTAATGGAGCAATACCACAAATAAACACAGTTTACAACCAAATAAACCCCTAGTGCCAGAAACAAGCTTCATTTTTTGAGTTGTTGGCCATTGGAGTCCCTCAGACTTCCCCCACATTACAGGCTATTGAAAATGTTATTGATTCCCTACTGAAACTTGAAAGTAAGACCCTATTGCTGAATACACTGAACGCTTGAATCATACATAGTCTGTGGATAAATCTAAGTGATACCCAGAAGCTCCATCCCTACTGGTTAACTTTTATAATGGTTAGGGCATGCTATGCATGTTTATGCGTGTTACTAGAGGAAAAATGTAGTCCTTAACATCACCTGGCTGAGAGTCTTGTGAATTACAGTAACAGCTTGCCTGGATGCAATTAATGTAATTAATTAATATCAATTAATATTGATGCAATTAATAACATGAGTAACCAACAACTGTTCAAATTGAATGTAAGGCCCCATCCACAAGACGGAACACATACCTTATACTGTCAATTAGGTCAAGACCTGGTGTAGATAGGTCATAGGCCCTACGAATAAAACCTACCACTATTATTTTGCTAAATGGACAAATGAATAAAATGATTCCTAATGACTTATTGCTACTCTCATAGGTTACTAAACTCTTCAGCCATTATCAGAGAAGCTTATTCTCACAGTAGATAGCAATAAACACAGAAAGGCACAACTGGCCAATGTGCAGAGTAAGAGACTTTGGACTACTTACTCCTGAATGCGATGTCAACATTGTCTTAATTAAGGAAAATATAAAAATTGCCAACGAGAGGCCGCTCTCTCATGCCAGCACCGAGCTCCAGCCAAAGCAGAAGGGGGATAAGTAAGGAGGTGCCCATACCATGGCTCGTACAAAGCAGACTGCCCCCAAATCCACCGGTGGTAAAGCACCCAGGAAACAACTGGCTACAAAAACCGCTCGCAAGAGTGCGCCCTCTACTGGAGAGGTGAAGAAACCTCATCGTTACAGGCCTGGTACTGTGACACTCCGTGAAATCAGAAGTCTACTGAACTTCTGATTTGCATGCACCCCTTTCAGCGTCTGGTGAGAGAAATTGCTCAGGACTTCAAAACAGATCTGCGCTTCCAGAGTGCAGCTATTGGTGCTTTGCAGGAGGCAAGTGAGGCCTATCTGGTTGGCCTTTTTGAAGATACCAACCTGTGTGCTATCCATACCAAACGTGTAACAATTATGCCAAAGATATCCAACTAGCACACCGCATACGTGGAGAACGTGCTTAAAAGTCCGCTATGAGGGGAAACATTTCATTCTCAAAAAAAATTTTTTTTTCCTCTTCTTCCTGTTATCAGTAGTTCTGAATGTTAGATATTTTTTCCATGGGGTCAAAGGTACCTAAGTATATGATTGCGAGTGGAAACATAGGGGACAGAATCAGGTATTGGCAGTTTCTCCACGTTTATTTGTGTGTGAATTTTTAATATAAATGCAAGATGTAAAGCATTAATGCAAGCAAAATGTTTCAGTGAACACATTTCAACAGTTCAACTTTATAACAATTATAAACAAACCTGTTAAAATTTTCTGGACCAAAAAAAAAAAATTGCAAATGAGAATCTCCAAAAGTATGTTTTCAGAAGTGTTATCAAGCATGGGATTAACTTACTTGGGTAGTAATTTTTGTCTTTGCTCATACATCTGGGACTCAATTAGTGAAATCATAGAATTAGTTGGTTTGATTTTTTTAAAAATTATTATTTTTTTGCACCCCAACAACTGTTTTCCCTCCCTCCACTCCTCCAAGTCTGTCTCCTGCACTTGCCCTCTGCCTCCTCCACTCCTTCTCCATTTCTGTTTAGAAAAGAGCAGGCCTCCCATGTTTATCAGCCAACCATAGTATATCAAGTTGCAGTAAGACTAGGCATCTCCCTTCTTATGAAGGCTGGAAAAGGCAACACAATAGGAGGAAAAGGGTTCCAAATGCTGGCCAAAGAGTCAGACAGCTCCTGCTCCCATTGTTAGGAGTTCCACAAGAACACCAAGCTACAAAACTGTAACATATATGCAGAGGGCCTAAGTCAGTCCCATGTAGGCTTCCTGGTTGTCAATTTGGTCTCTGTGAGCTCCTATGAGCCCAGGTTAGTTAATTCTGTGGGTTTTTTTTTTTATAATGTCCTTCACCTCTCTGGATCCTATAATCCTTCTACGTCTTCCACGAGATTCTCTAAGGTCCTCCTGATGTTTGCCAGTGAGTCTCTGCATGTTTCATGGCAGTTGCTGGATGAAGCCTTCATGATAATTGGGCTAGGTATCTATGAGTAGAGCAGAATATTATTAAGAATCATTTATTTTTGTTTTGCTTTGTTTTGACAGTCCTGTTTGGTTCTATCCTATTTCTGAGCTATCCAGCCTCTGGGTCCTGGGCCTCAGGGGTAGACTTTCTACCCCTCATGTTATAAGACATAGGCTAGACTTGTCACTGATCACCTACTCCCACAATTTCTGTACCATCTTTACCCCAGTTCATCTTGAAGGCAGGGCTAAGTATAGATCAAAGGTTGTGTGTCTAGGTTGGTGTCCCAATCCCTTCTCTGGAAGTCTTGCCTTCTATCAGGAGATTGCTAGTTCAGGCTTCGTATCCCTGTTGCTATGAGTCTTAGCTAGGATCATCCTTGTAAATTTCTGGAAGTTCCCATTGCCCTAGTAATTGGTTTGATTTTTATCATGTACAAAAATGCTAAGTGAGTCAAGAAACCTGGGGTTCAGTGATTGGCTGGACTGTCTCAGTGTTTTCAACACTGGAATTACAGACACAGCTGATGTTGCCTGGCATTTGACATGAGTGCTGGGGAATTGAACTCATATCCTTAGGTTTTCATGGCAAACAGTTTACTCACATATTTATCTGCCCAGCCCTGAATATGAAGAAATCTTCAGAACCTAGAATGTTTTATTTTTTCCCTCTTTCTCCCTCTACCTACTCTCTCTCTCTCTCTCTCTCTCTCTCTCTCTCTCTCTCTCTCTCCATATATATATATATATATATAGTTTATTATTACAATTTTTCTGACATAAATAATTCAGTCTGAAAATTCAAATTTAGTTACATTTCGTTATATTATGTTTTGAAGAACTGGACTTAAAGCAGTTTAAGCTTAGAGCATTCATTCCTATTGTAGCAGACTGCACCTCACTGCTAAGTTTTAGGGCACTGCTCCTATTTCTTTGCGGCATATTGCTTTCTCTGTACAGCTACCCAACAAAGTCACTGCCTCGTCTATAGACAGGTAGCACTTCCTCCCCACCCCCCAACTTGTCAGTACCAATCCAGTCTGGCTAGTCAGATCTGCTCATCCGTAATGACATTCAGTGGCGTTCCTCTTATGGAATTTGATAACTGGGTGTAGAATGAGTGAGGTTCTTTGCTTTTTTGCCCTGGAGTGCGTGCTATGAAGACCATCTACTTGGAGTGCCCAGAGACTTCACCTCTGGCTATTTAGACAAACATCCACAGATTGAAGCTGGAGAGAAAGCAGACTAGGACACAGAACAGTTTCAGACAATCGCTGTTTTGTTTTGTTCGTTTTGCTTTGTTTTAGGCTAGTTTGTGTAAGGCTTCTGTCTCTGAGGGCTGACAGAACCTTGGGAATTCAAAGAAAGAGCCATCTAAAGAGCCAGAAGGGAAGTGATTTCCAGGAGACTGGGAGTCAATGGCTGCATCATGTAAGCCTCTGTGTGTGCAAACATGGAGGAGGAAAGATGAGGATTTCGTGGCTTTCATAAGCCTTGCGCATGGACAACTGTTGTGGTCTGTTAACGGCATTGGATGGGATGCTTTAGCTTGCTAGCTAATAAAGATTTTAATTATATCTCCAAACTTCTAAATTGTGTATTAATTGAGAGATAAAATTGTAATATATTTACCACGTACAGCATAAAGTGCAGTGAAAGTCTTTTAACACGTTTTCTTCTTGGGTAGCTGTTATTTTTGTAGTGAGAACAGAGCTGCTCTTGCTATTTTTGATGATACAAGGACTTTAGATTTACAGATGAAGAATATATTCACCATAGTAAAAAAAAAAAAGTTCTTGACACATGTTTGTGGCTGTGTGGAAGGAAATCACTATTTGAAGTACTGTTTAATGGCAATTGATTTTGCCATGTAGGTGGGTAGTTTTAAGTAAAGATCAGAAATGTAGGAAGGTTAATAACAATAAAAGATTGGGGTATTAATCTAACCTACCTCT
Organism: Mastomys coucha; assembly: GCF_008632895.1. Lineage (NCBI taxonomy): Eukaryota > Metazoa > Chordata > Mammalia > Rodentia > Muridae > Mastomys > Mastomys coucha. The sequence continues at coordinate 58,641,498 of NW_022196896.1, read as the reverse complement.
TACTACCGGTGCAGAAACACTGCATGTAAATACACTTAGTCACTGAGCATTGCAAAAGAAATGTAATTCAAACTTAAGGGCAGATTTATGCAAATCAGTCAAAAGAAGTCACATTGTATAAACAACTTTGGAGGCAACTGGAGAGGACACGAAAAGATCTGAAGGTCTCATCACAACACCAGACTAATTTCACTCCTCAACTAACTGAACCTTAGTTCAATTCCATGAAAGTATTTGCCTGAACTCTTATTACTGACAGACAAAGGCAAATGTGTTACTGCATACCACCATTGTAACCAAGAATTCTGTATGCTCTAGACTTTTCCACAAAGTTTGCATAGGCACCATGTTTAGATTGTCCTTAGAATAAAATCCACCTTGTTTCCTGACCACCATTATCATTCCTTTAATAGTTCAAACATTAAGTTTTAGAAATGTTCTAAAAAATGAGGATAAGATGAAAACTCACACCTCCAATAGCCAATTTGACCAGAGACGTAAATTGTTCAGAGACTCAGCCCAACACTGTCCCTCAGGTGCTCTGCACATAGTTGACACTTTCTACTGTATCAATTTGTTTTTTTTTTTTTGCATGATCTTGTATCTCTGTGTATCATAAATATGAGCTAGATGGTCAAAATGAATTATCATAATAGCTTAATGTTACTGAAAAATAGTTAATTATTAAGTTTAATTTTGCTGAGCAATAAATTCATGTTAATGATTCTATATTTTCTTAAATATAAAGTCACAATGATTGGTCTTCCTGAAGATCTCATTTTTATTTTATTAATTCATTTTTACTTTACTTATAAGGTTTGGAGTTATGTTTTGGCTATTTATTCATTTGTTTTTGGGTTGATACATCAACTCAAAGTAAGCTGGGTACTTTGTACTCAAGTAACCACTTGAGGACTAGGGAGATATCTCAGTGGTATAGATGCTTGTTGCCAATCCCAAAAATCTCAGCTAGATTTCTGGGACCCTGTGGTGGAAGGAGAGAACCAACTATGGCCTCCACCTATGTTCCATGGCAGGTGCTTGCACACACACACACACACACACACACACACACACACACACACACACACCCATATACCCCCTCCCTCTAAATGAATGCAATTAGAAAAACACAGTAGAATCAGATAAGTCCTTTTGGGTAGAATTCTAAGATGGTCTAGTTTTCTATGCTGCCCTTTTCTCAGCCATGTGAGGGAGCAGAGACTGACGGAATGAATGGCTGACCAATAACTGCCCTACTTGAGACCCACATCATGGGCAAGCCCCAATCCCTGGCACTTAGTGATACTCTCTTTGCTTGTAGACAGGAACATGCTGTCCTCTGAGAGGCTCTACAGCATATACAGACAGCATAGCTAAACAGTGGATGGAACTTGGGGACTCTTATGGAAGATTAGGAGGAAGGATTGTGAGCCCTGAAGGGAATAGGAACTCCATAGGAAAACCAACAGAGTCAACTAACCTGGACCCTTGGAGACTCTCAGAGTCTGAACCACCAACCAAAGAACACACATGGGCAGAACCTAGGCCTTCCCGTTCATATGTAGCAGATGTGCAGCTTGACTTTCATGTGGGTCTTGAACATCTGGAGCAGGGATTATCCCAAAAGCTGTAGCCTGTATGTGGGATAAATTTTATTAGCTGGGCTGTTTTGTTTGGCTTCAGTCGGAGAAGTGCTTAGCTCTGCAGAGACTTGAAGTGCCAGGGTTAGGGAGGTGAGTAATACCCGGAGGACCCCCACCCTCTCTAAGGAGAAGGGGAATGTGAGACAGATTGTGGGAGGGGGTGATCGGGAGGGGGACAGTGAGTGGGATGTAAAGTGAATAAGTAAACAAGATAATTAAAGTTATTAAAAAAGTAGAAGAAATCTAGAAATTAGTCTCTAAGTTTACCACAGTGAAATGCTGTTTTAGAAACTTTGAATCATTGGATCTTTAAGAATTCAAGATTAAAATGTCCACAATAGTTTCAAGTTATGTTTCAAATAGGTCATGAAAATACAAAATACGAATTTACTATTTTAGAAATACACTTATTTTGTACCATGGGAATGATGATAGTTGCCACATAATTTTCGAAGAGAATTATGAATAAAATTTCATAATGTAATTATTATTTTTGAGTAGCAGATTGCTTTCCTGTGGTGTTTAACAGTATAAAAATCAGTTTCCAGTTTTTTATTTATGTAAGCTTGACAAAATGTAATCAGTACTTTTGTATCTTTGTTTTCTCCCCTGACAATGAAACTAATAAACAATTCTTTAACAATGAATTATTGAGACAGTTAAATGCATATGTCAAAATCACCAAGAAATGTGCAAGTCAATGTTGGCTAGTCTTATCAAAAGTGAAAAATTACTTAACATTACCATTTCTTTTCTTGTTTCGATACAGAGTATTTATTTAAGGCTGGACACAAATCTCCCTATGGACACAAATCTCCCTATGTACCTGACGATGACTTAAAACTTCTGGTCCTTCTGCCCCCATCTCCTGAATGCTGGGATTTCAGGCATGTGCTGCTGAATCCAGTCTATGCAGTGCACATACTCTACCAGCTGAGTTATATAACCTCATATTACTTCTTTAAATATGTAATTACAGCTGTTAATCTACATCCTCTGTATTTTAATGGATATTTTAAAGGAAAAGTGATTCTTTTTATAGAATAAATGCTTTTTCTAGTTAAGCAAATATGCAATTTCCCTTCTATATTAGGAATATATGTATGTGCTTGGTCTGCGACTCTTGCTCTAAAATTTCCTAAGATGAGCTTGATATGAGTCAAAGTCCTATGTTATTACCTTTTTATACTACTATAATTATCTCCTTCTGGAAATACCATCAAAATCAGTGGTAAAGATGTTAAATATGAACCTATCAAGCAGACATGTTGGCACAATAGCATAGGAAGAAACTAATCAGCAGCTGGGCCTGGTGGCATAGACCTGTAATCTCAGCTCTTTGGGAGGATTACAAAAGCCATGCTTGCCTGAGCTACAAAGTGAATTCCCAGCTAGACAAGGCAGCTTAGTGCAACTCTGGTTCAAAATGGAAAGACTTGAAGATGCTACTATAAAGCCTATTACTTTGCATGTTAATTTAGTAACAGAAAAATAGCTGAGAATATAACTAGGTAGCAGAGTGGCTGCTGGTAAAAAACTAGGTGCTGAATTTACTATACTATATCATCATCATCATCATTGTTATCATCATCAACAACAATAACAACAACAACAATAATAAAAAGCTCTTTTGATGAAATTAAACTTGACTGCACTGTATATCAGGAACTTTTTTTTTTTTCAGATGAGATTGATTAAGTGAGATCTGTGTTGAATCATGGCAGAAAAAGCTGTGGTTTCGTTCTGAGGGTCAGTGACATGTCTTATGCATTATTCAGGCCCATCTCGTAGGGTTTTCAGTGATGAGCCTTCTGAGGAAGGTTCACTGAGAGTGCTCTCTTTGTGCACGTTAGTCCGCTGACGTTTTATTAAGATGGAGTATTAGATCCAGCGCTAATGACTCCTGAGTTAAAATGCACTGAACTAAATGGTTTAAAATGCATCAAGTTCTTGATTAAACCTGTTAAGCACATGTGCACAACCCACGGACTCAGAGAAAATTGAAAAGGTCTTGCTTTGAGATTGGCTTTGAGCTTCCAAGCCTTAACTCTTACTATTAATCATACTTGGCTTCGTAGAACACTTGTGCTCTTGTCATTTCTTAGTACAAGCTGCCATTGTGTGAAGATAGATATGCCCCTTTTCTTCCCTGTTTTCCCGAAAGATGAATCCTCAATCTCAATTGCTTCCTCATAGCATGGGCACTTATCTTTGCCTTTTGTGCACTGGAGGAGAACATGCTTCTCCATCTCGTTGTCTCTCAGAAATATAATACATGTGTCTTTTCCTCTGTCATGTAGCTGCTCTTTACCATGTCAGCCACTCTGACACTTGTTTCTTGAAGCAAGCTAGGTACTTTGAGGAAGGGGGGGTGGTGCCCAGAAAGCAGCAATCAGCTTGAAGGAAAGGGATGCTCTGTTTTTACATTTTAAAGAACAAAGCAAAAGCACACACTCCTTCATTTTGTCTACCTTCCTCCTGCTCTCTCTTTTTCTTTGAACCACTTTTTCTGAGGAAGATCTATTTTAGCCAAGCTTTTTGACCAAGAACATTCGATTAATTTCGTTCTACACCAGGGGCAACAGTGCAAGATGATTAAATGATTAGGTTTAGATTCTTTCCTGATACAGAGACAATTTTTCTATGTCTAGCCACTTGCATATTGTTCAATAATTATACATGCAATCTATGACTTATCTGTGGACACCTCTTTAAATTAGGCACAGAAAGGTATAGATCCATGATGAGAAAAGACCAATGGAGAGGAGTACCATGGTTTACAATCTTAATATTGGTTGTTAGCTTTAGCATCAAATTTAAACTCATCAGTGTGATTTCCTGCTACTGGACCATTTCAACTTTTTTGGGGGGGGTGATGTAAATAAAGTAATTTATTAATTTTAAAAAAAGCTTGAACAAAGAAATCACTTACAAAGACCAAAATCATAAATAGTATCCTGTCACAACAGCACTATACTCATGGCTGGCCCAACCTATGCATGAAAGCTGGGGGCCTCTAACTGGCCCAAGTTCCCACTTCACTCCCCAAACTGCTTCCATGCCTGGAGGGTGGGATAGAACTGTTCTATGCAGAAGACATACAATTTAGGTAGCCACTCCCAGCAAATATGGAGGGCCAGCATCATAGGTTTTGTTTTGTTTATAGCCAGGCAGTTTGGTGGTGGTGGGTATTTCATGCACATGGATGTTCAGTGTTTTCTTCAAGCTAGTCCAATTTGCATGAGCTGTAGGGACATGAACTCTGCCCATCTGTTCTCCCAAGATTGCTATTGTTTCCAGGCCTGGATAGTGAATACCCCTGCATTCTCCTTCTTGGATGATACTGTGTTTTCAGGAGAGATGCTGTGGGAACCCAGACTGGACCAGGTAGTAACACCGCCTCATGTGGCTCAAAGCTGTCAAAACAGAGTGATGGGCTTCCATGAACCAGTACCTCTCTCACAGGGTGCCTGGTTGGAGGGTTGTTGTATTCTGAGTAAGGCTACTGAAGGCATTACTCATGATGTGTGCAGAGTACAAAGAAGTGTAGGTCAGAGATCCTTGTCTGGGAGGCTTGCTGTAAAAAATGATAGAACCCTAAGCTGTGGATGAAGCAGTAGCAGAGTGTTCCCCTCCTCTGGAAAACTGCCTCCTGCTCCTACACAAGTGCCCCTGTGTGCCTTCAGTCTCTATCCATGCTGTGCTACCTGCCCTACCCCCATCACTGCTATCCTTCACGGGCCATCTCTGCAAACTCTGCCTGACATTGTCCTTGACATCACCTTCTGTTGTTCGGTGGCTCAACTTGCTCAGGGACCCAATAGATAGCCCACATTCTCCACTCATTTGATTTGACCATTAGCAGACCAGAACTCCCTGGGTCCATACTGCTGAGAGCATTCTTTTATTTTTTTTTCTTTTTGTTTGTTTTGTATTTAGTAGAGTTTAAAATCTTGGCTCTTACTGTGGTACAAG
>NW_022196896.1:58621597-58634165 GCF_008632895.1 Mastomys coucha | reverse complement strand
CTGATTTCTTTATTGTTTCTATTTCTATTTTTAGATTCTGGATGGTTTTGTTCATTTCCTTCACCTGTGTGATTGTGTTTTCCTGTAGTTCTTTAAGGGATTTTTGTGTTTCCTCTTAAAGGGCTTCTAGCTTTTTACCTATGTTCTCCTGTATTTCTTTGAGGGTGGTATTTATGTCTTTCTGAAGGTCCTGTATCATCACCATGAGAAGTGATTTTAGATCTGAATCTTGCTTTTGCGGTGTGATAGTGTGTCCCGGGCTTGCTATGGTGGGAGAATTGGGTTCTGATGATGGTAAGTGACCTTGGTTTGTGTTGTTTATTTTCTTATGCTTGCCCCCCCCACCATCTGGTTAAATCTAGTGCTACCTGCCCTTGCTAAATCTGACTCGAGCTTGTCCTTCCTGTGAGCCTGGTTGTGTCAGGACTCCTCAGAGTCAAGCTGCCTCTGTGATCCTGTGATTCTGGGATCCTGGGATCCTGGGCTTGTTAGATCACCTGGGAGTGTGGCTTTCTCTGTGTGTTGTGGGACTGGCTGCAGAGCTTGTGCCCAAGGTCTGCTCAGAACACTAACCCAGACAGGCCTGAAGGAACCAGAGTCACTAGGCTGGCGGAGTTCCCAAGTGCCTGGTCCCTCTGGTCCCAGTTACTCCCAGTGTTGGGACAGATATTGGTTCCTGCTTACCTCTGATCCTGGGTGTGTCAGTGTGCCTGGGAGTGGAGCTTCCTCTGGGTGTAGTGGGACTGGCTGCAGAGCTTGCGCCCAAGGTCTGCTCTGGACCCCAGCCCAGACAGACTGGAAGGAGCCCAAGTCACTGGGCTGGCAGACTTCCTGTGTGCCTAGTCCCACTGGTCCCAGTTACTCCCAGTGTTGGGACAGATGTTGGTTCCTGCTTAACTCTGATCCTGGGTGTGTCAGTGCGCCTGGGAGTGGAGCTTCCTCTGGGTGTTGTGGGACTGGCTGTGGATCTTGTGACCAAGATCTCTGACTCTGGGTGTATCAGAGCATCTGGGAGTGGAGCTTTCTCTGGGTGTTGTTGTCGAGCATTCTTATTATATGCTTTTAATTATTTAGATAAAAGAATTGCAGGACCAGATTTATCCAGAAGCAGTCTGTAGTCCAACTCCCAACAATCAAGTCCCAACAATGGTCGGCAGCAGCTGTGAATGGAAGTTCAAGGATCCAGCAGCTGTTCAGTCCCACAAGCCAAGCAGATGAAGCAGAGAGCCCATCTCAACTTTTACTATTCCTCTTACAAATGTTCTTTGTTCCATCACACTATTTTTTCCTTAGAATTATCCAAACCTTCCATGCTTTTGAACTTGTACATTTTTTGGTTGTTCCTGTAAACTTAAAAGAAAACCAAAAAACAAACAAACAAACAATAAAAAAAGCAACCCCCAAATTGGAACTACTCAATTGGATGCTTTCTTTATCTAAAATTATATTCTCAACTCCAGGTTGTAAACTCTTTTAGGTGTCCTCTACTATCTTGCATGTATTTTACAATTGCTCTTTGTGTTCATTTATTCTTTAGATCAACAAATGCATGAATTATTTTGCACAATCAGTGCTATTTCCATATAACCATGTGTGGATGTGACCTTCATGCAACAAAGCTGTGACTTCTTTCTCAAGAGACATAGTCTAATTCTCAGTTTTCTTGGGAGCATTCCATAAAGTTGGTGACAACACCAAATTAGCCAACATGGGTTGTGTGTTCTCCATAGACACATAGAACTACATTTTTGTAGTAAAGGCTATGACATGACTAGAAAGGAAACATCATTTGTAACATTAATTAGTCATAGTAATATGTCTTTGTAAAACAAACTAACCTCTCCATTCTTAAAACTTGCTGATCTACATCACCCTCTTTTGGAGTTTTATAGGTTCTTTCATGCTTTTGAAGTTAATAAGTAATGACATATTTATGGGGTAAAATATGATATTTTGACATTACTGAATAATTATTACACATACACAATAACATGCATTAGTGAATAATTAAGTCAAACTAAGTTGACACTATGCACTGTGGGCCTGTGTCTCTCTGCTGGTGCCTGAGTCTCTCTGCTGCGGGGGCCTGGAGCTGCACAGTGTGTTAGTTACTTAAAAGGAGGCAATGCATAAGTGAGATATTTTATTATAGGAAAGGGAAAATAGGCCAGTCATGTAGAGAGAAAGAAAGGAGAGGAAGGAGAGGAGAAGAGGAGAGAGAGAGAAAGGAGAGGAAGAAAGCAAGAGAACAAGAGAGGAGAGCAAGAGAGAGAATAAAGAACAAGAGAGGAAAAAAGGAAGCAAGAGAGGACAAAGAATGAGAGAGAGAGGAAGAAGGCAAGAGAGAGAACAAAGGGCAAGAGAGAAGGAAGAAGGCAAGAGAGGAAAGAGGGCAAGAGAGATAGGAGGGGGCAAACATCCCCTTACATTGTGTGAGGTGTGGCTATCTGTCTGTGGGGTGAGGCATGCCTAGCTGTGGTCAGGGACTGGGAGTAGGGTCCAGCTAGAATGCTGGGCATTTGGGGCATTGTCTACCTGACAGAGCACACATCTCCTGTGGGGCAGCTGTGAAAGGTTGTGACTGAACCTTTCACAGGGGCCAAAGACTCAGGAGTTTTGACTGAACACCTTCTGTCTCTTGCAGGCAAAGATATTGCCAACTGGGTCACCGGGGTTCAGACCTATTACTTGGCTGGGCCTAGGTTGCCTGATCAGACCACTGCCCTACAATGTCATATAATCTTGGGAAGAGAAAGGATAAAGGTGAATCCTGTCATAAGATGAGACATTTGTGGTTGAGTCTAAGTGTTTTTGGTTACCCCTGATGCATACTCAAAAAGAAGGAGAATGCAATTGGAACTATATGATTTTAGAGCACTGGGCTTCTGAATGGATGGTATGCAGCAAGAGAAGCTGGGAGTCAGGCAGACCAGCAAGGAGCTGTTGTCCTTGTTGAAGTAAGTGCAGGAGGGACAAAGACTTGGTTCTTGGCAGTACAGTGGAGAAGGCTGGAGTTCTGATCTATTATAAAGAATGAAAAAAATAGCTGCATTGCTGGATTACATAGTGGATGAGAGGAAACTGCTGGGATTATTCTCCCAAGCTGTGCCCTGGCTAACTGGAAAGATATAACTGATAACAAAGACTGCATAGTTTCTGAGGGATGTTAACATGTAGCTTGTAGGAGAGAAATAATCACAATCAGCAGATATTTGGTATATGAAGTTATAGGAATGAATGATGGATCAGTTACGTGTCTCTCTGCTGTAAAAAATAAAACAAGATACTTGACAAAGTAACTTAAGGAAGGGAAGACTTACTTTGGCTCACAGTTCCAGGGGGTAAAGTCCACCATGGCAGTGGAGATGTGGTAGCAAAAGCCCAAGGCAGCTGATGATACTGTATCTGCATCCTGAAATTTGATGGATGCCAGTGTTTGGCTTTCTTTCTCCTTTTAACGAAGTCCAGGGTCTCAGCCTAGGGAATGGAACTTCTTACATTAAGGGTTAGTCATTTTTACCTAAGATAACCTGATCCTAGAAATTCCCTCACAGGTGTGAGTATTCTAAATAGTCCCTCCCATGACAGCCTTGAGGACGGTGGCCTAGCTTTTCCTAGAGGTGTCAATCAGTATTAATCACCCACTTTCAAGTATCTAAGTTTTATGTGACTGTTACGAGAGGTAGATGCAGTGCAGATTAAAATATCATTTACAATAGTGTTTTGCATATATATGGGTCCTAATTTTAAAGTGTAGATGTAAACACATTTTTGAAGTGGCTGAAGAGACAGTTATATTCTGAAAAGCTCAAGATTAAAATTTTGTGACTCAATGGGAGAATGTGTGCTCATATAATTCCCTTTTCAATTTCTGGCAGCAAAACAGCAGCCACCCCCTCAGCTGTTCTTATTAACATGTTCTTTCCCAAGCATAGAGACCTTTACAGTGTGGACAAGGAGTAATGCAAGGCCTTTTATCTCTAAGAATCACTTTTGTCAGTTTGGGTTAGAAATACAAAAGAGCATAGCTTACAGTTCTTAGAATGTTTGTCTTGTGTCCAAATACAATTATGAGCGGAACACATAGTGAAGTCATTTACTCAGTGGGCAATTATATTATGCATATATTGTTCAAATGCCCACTTTTATAGAAGAAAATAATCTAACCATGAGATACAATAACACATTCTAACTTTGGTTAGCTGAATGTGGTGCTGTTTTTAGAGTGCTTTTAAGCTTTTTAAAAAGTGGCTCCTATCTTAGTCTCCTCCTGAAGCTAAAAGAAAAAAAAGGTTAGCTGATGTTTGAAATATTTCTAGTGTGATTTTCTTCATTATTATCATTACGTTTCTGATTTTTAGCCCAACTAGATGGTGAGAATAATTTATGGTATTTTGAATAATTATTTTTATGTTCTGATTACTCAATTCTGTCATTGTAATATTTTCTTTAGGAAAAAGATGAATAGGTAATGCTATGAATTATGCTTAAAATTACTAAAATTGCAAAACTGAGCTTTGGTAAGGCAGTGTTCATGGGTTCTTTGATTTGGACAGAACACAGAATTTAATTCTTCCTATAGAATATTTGATACAATAAGTGTTAAAGCACTGTTTAAAAAAAGTTCTATTTCTCTGCAAAAGAAGTCTAAATGATGAAGATAGCTACTTAAAAATATACTGTGATAAAGAAAAAAATGATTTAGATTGAATGATACATAATAACCATTCTTTGCTCATAGTTGGAGGCCTGGAAGCTCAAGATCAAGGTTATCACAGATTGCTTGGTGAAGTTTATTTCTCTATACCAAAGATGGTAGAAGGTATAAGGAGCTCCCACAGGCCTGCTTTATAAGGCAAATACTACTAGAATGAAGGCTCAGTGTTTCCAGATTCCTGACTTCTAGTTAAGAATAAAATAAAACTCAGATATTATAGAAATTATATTTAAAGTAAATTGATAGGCAAGGACATAACATATTACAAGAGAGTAGCAGGTCATATGATAGAAATACTCAAGGACTCTCATTATTGTTTGGGCTTTGTTCATGAGGCTCAAGAGGAGGAGTTTGCTTACTATAGATATAATTTGGGTAGGTCTTGAGTTATATGACCCTTTGTTCACTGTACATATCCCTTCTCATAATGTTTATTATTTAAATCATGTGCATGCCAGTTATGACAGGCATAAAATAGCAAACAATAGGTATTGCTTAAACATTCACTTGAGGACACAGTTTTGTAGTATTATGCATGTTACCCAAAGCTTGTTTAGGCTGAATTTGTCTTCTTTGAAACTGAGTATGATGGGAATATGCTTGAGTAGAAACTGTTCAACTTTTGTACTACTAGGAGAGATAAAACATTCTATTACTCCAAGTGGTGTGTGTGTGTGTGTGTGTTTGTGTTTGTTTGTGTGTGTTTGCTGCATGTCTGGGGGATCCTAAATCATCAACATGTTTCTAGATGCATTGGTCATACTGAAATGTGTGTGTGCCTAGGACATGTATGTACTGACCTCAGATTGCCAAGTGCACTGTTAGAAGAAGGGTGTGTACTGGATATGTACTCAATTGAAATCAGGTAGAGTCCCAGGCTTCTATGATATTCCTTATGCTTGCCAGCCTTAGATGGATAATAATTCTGAGGCAGGAGAGAAAGGTAGAGAAAATTAATGTGACATTGCAAAAAAGGTTCATTTTTACAGCATTCTGGTTGAAGATACTTGTCAGTGGAGAGAAAAGAATTCTAGCACAACTAACATTTGCTGTGAAAGTTGCTTGCATAGCAATATTCTTTTTCTTTAGAAGTATTTTCAGATAAGAATGTTAAAATAGCAATGCTATATGCCTGAGTGAATATGATTTTGGGGAATGGTTTTATTCTTATCCCAGTGGTAAAGCGTCAATTTTTTGGGAATCTCACAAACAAGACTACAAACTTTCACTTACAGTAAACATCATGTTGACTACTCATGTAGAACCTTGTGATCTGGAGTTTTTTTTAACTGGCCACAGTTCACATTCTGTGCACCCAGGGACTGCCTTACTAAGTTGTTAAGTAAGTCTCTGATATATAATATCAGAATTCACCAACTTATATGTTGTAAACATATTTTAGCACAACTCTTTGTTACGGGGGCCACATACCAACACTTGGGTGTGTCTTATCATTCCCTGGAGTGTCTCTCTTTCTGGTACATCTTATTCCCATTACATACATGAATCTCTTCACAATAAAACACAACTCTCTGGTTCTGAAATTATTTTCAGCTGCAAAATCTTGATTTTTACTTAAGTTGAAGCCTCTGAAAATACCTGCTGACAGTTTGTGGCGTCAGCTCTTTATGATGTAATCACCTTCCAAGGATGCTTTGTCTTAATACCATGTTGAATACTGTGTTCCAATATGTGTCTATTTGGAGTAGATATCACAACATTCAGACTATAGCACTATAGTCCTCTCTAACATTTTCTCAAAAAGCTCTCCTGGAGATTCTGTTTCCCCAAGTGAACATTTGACTTTTGGAAAACTGTAGCAAAAGAAAAATGTGTGAGCAAGCAACAAAACTACATATTATAGACACAATCATATGAGCTTTTTTAAAATACAAAAATAAGTAAAGGGCTAAAAATCAGTGTCAGGATACTATATACAAAAAGAAATGCTAAGTTAATAATAACAGTGGTATTATTATACGTGGTAGAGAGATATGGGACAATTATTATAAGTGGTAGAGAGATATGGGACAATTTGGATCTGAGTCCCTGTATGTAGATTGAAGGAACAAGTTCCCATTCTTTGTTGAAGCTATTACCCATTTTGGATACTTAGGGATTTGGAGGAATCAACCTGGAACTGACTTGTAAGCCTACTCCTTAAAGACTAGCCCTCACTGAACTGGAAGGCACTATGCAAGCTGCCAGGAGAGCAATAAATAGTTCTTTCAAGCTATAAAGTCTATGAACCACAACAATGAGAGGACTGATAAGATATCCTAATGGAAGCTGGGCAGTGTTGGCGCACATCTTTAATCCCAGTGCTTGTGAGGCAGAGGCGGACAGATCTCTTGAGTTCGAGGCCAGCCTGTTCTACAGAGTGAGTTCTAGGACAGGGCTACACAGAGCTCTGTTTCAAAACAAACAAACAAAAAAGATATTATAATGGAGAAATAATGACTTTTTTTTTGTCTAGGGTGTAAATAACAGCTGTCTAATTAAACTGAAGGGCACATGACAGGAAGTAATTTGTGCCACATAGTACAAACCTAGCCAACTACCTGTGGCTGGAGAAATCATAGACCTTAGAGGAGAATATATTACTGCCGTTTCTATAGAGGAATTTTAATCTAGAAACATTGTTACTCTTGCAAGGTATCAGATATCCAGCTGAAATGAAGACACCCCACACACCTTAATCCCTCTGGCTAGAATATAGGCATGCCCTTAATATACAACTTTAATCCCAAACAATGAATTCTAATTGAAGGACAGACACAGTGACAAATCAAGGAAGGATTTGGCAGAATGAATCAGAGAAAGGATATGCCCAATTCTGATGAAAACAGACAGGAAAGAAGAGGCTACTTAAAGAGCGGTGAGGGAGAGAGAATTAAGTAGAATTCAGTTTAGTTCAGTTCAGTTCAGTTGGGTTTGAAGCAGTTCAATTTGTGGAGTTCTAAGATAGTCTTTCCAAGGAGAGTAATTCAGTCAGAAGGTGAGAGAAGCCAATTTGAATCAGTCAGCTTGGAGAGGAGTTTGATCCAGAACACCTGATTTGAATCAGCCAGCCAGAATTTAGAAAGATGTAGAAAGGGTGAGTTATTCAGCAATAAGTCTCAGAGGTTGGAACATTCTAGGCCTAGGTTAGCAGACAGAGATTGTTGGGGATAGATAGTACAGAGATAGAAATGCTCTGGGCTCAGACCATGTTGTTTTGGACATCTCGTGTATGGCTCTTATCTCAACCTTTCATCTAAGGAAATAAAAGCAACATTTACTTTTACACATTTCATAATACAATATAATTTCCAACTGTATTTTAAATACTAATTCTTATACTGACAGATAAACATTTTTTTTTTTTTTTGCCACAGACAAGACTATTACAGAAATACACAACAGGCCAAAATTATTGACAGAATAAGTGACTAAGGAGAACCTGGGCCCATATGACCCCCCACCCCTCTCCCCAAACCCAATACCTAAGGCTTGGGGGAAAATCACATGCACAAAAAGTGGGCAGAAAGTTTTAAGAGCCAGTGGAATTTTGATGCTAGATAGTGTCTTATAGACAGAACAAGGAAGCTGTGTTCATTAAATCTCAATAATTTGGTGTCTTAAACAACACCTGAGTGAGGTAAATCAGACCCAAAAGTGACATACATGGTATGTACTCACTCATAAGTGGATATTAGCCAAAAAAGGTACAGAATGACCAAGATACGGTCCACAGAACTCAAAAAGTTTAACAAGCCAAAGATCCCAAGTGAAGACACCTCAATCCCACTTTGGAGGGAGAAGAAAGCAATCGCAAGGGGGAAGGGAGGGATCTGAGTGGTAAAGGGGACAGGAAGGGGAAGAGGGAAACGTGATCAGGTATTGGGTGGGGTTTGGATTGAAGTCCTAAGGACCAGCTGAAAGAATGGAAACAGACAACCTCTGGAGGTAGGATGTGGGAAAACCCTCCAAATGTACCAGAGACATGGGACGTGAGAGACTCTCAGGACTCAAAGGGAGGGACCTTAGGTAAAATGCCCTACAGTGGGGAGAGAGAACTTGTAAGCCTACCTCCAGCAGAAAGACAGGGCATCAAGTGAGGTATGGCGTTGCCATCTCACAGTCAAAACTCTGGCCCATAATTGTTTCTGTCTGAAAGAACTACAGGGACAAAAATGGAGAGGAGCCTGAGGAAAAGGAGGTCCATCGACAGGCCCAAATTGGGATCCAGCTCAAGGGGAGACTCCAAGGCCTGACACTATTACTGAGGCTATGGAGTGCTCAGAAAAAGAGACCTAGCATGACTGCACTCAAGGGAGTAGAGAGGTCTGGTGGGATGGTTGTTGGGGAGCTGGAGACATTCTCATGAAGACAGTGACGTGGGAAGGAGGTATGGAATGGGGAACTGGACTGGGAGTGGACTGGGAGGGGGTTAAAATCTGGAGTGTAAAAAAAAGCGATTAAGTAAAATAAAAAACAACACCTCTATAATGACAAGAGCAGTTGACATGCTAACATTGATTGGGGAAATCTCAAAAGGTCCTCCCTATAGATGAAGGCAATCATTGTTTGCTGAGGGGCATAGTCAGTGTTCTTTAGGGACAAGCTCTTTGATAGACTATCAAATTCTAAGCAATCAGCCCTAAATGCATGTATATACAAACAACAGTAAAAGGGCTCAACAGTTTGTTATACATACATGGATCTGAATACATAATGATAATGAATAGAGAAGTGGTAGATTTACTTTGGTCCTTCTTAGAAGGGGGATCACAATACTCATTAGAGGAGATACAGAGGCAAATTTTGGAGCAGAAACTGAAGGAAAGGCCATCCAGTAACTGTCCCACCTGGGGACCCATCCCATTTACAGTTACCAAATCCAGACACTATTGTGGATGCCAGCAAGTGCTTGTTGACAGGAGCCTGATATTGCTGTCTCCTGAGAGGCTCTGACAGTGCCTGACAAATACAGAGGTGGATGTTCACAACCATCCATTGGATCAGCACAAGGTTCCCAATGGAGGAGCTAGAGAAAGGACCTAAGGAGCTGAAGGGGTTTGCAACCCCATAGGAGGAACAACAATATAAACCAACCAGTATCCCCAGAGTCCCAGGGACTAAACCACCAACCAAAGAGTACACAAGGAGGGACTCAAGGTTTCAGCTGCATATGTAGCAGAGGATGGCCTTGTGGGACATCAATGAAAGGAGAGGCCCTTGGTCTTGTGAAGGCTCGATGCCCCAGTAGAGAGGAATGCCAGGACAGGGAAGCAGGAGTGGGCGGATTAGTGATCAGGGGGAGAGGGGATGGGATAAGGGAGTTTTTGGAGGGGAAATGAGGAAAAGAGATAAAATTTGAAATGTAAATAAAGAAAATATCTAATTAAAAAAGAGGTACATGGGAGGAGTCAGAAGGATAGAAGGAGTAGTGGAAATGATGTTATAGTAGTTCTTTGTGAAACCCTAAAATAAATTTTGTTTGTTTTTGTTTTTCGAGGCAGGGTTTCTTTGTATAGCCTTGACTATCCTGGAACTCACTCTGTAGACCAGGCTGGCCTTGAATCTAAAATAAGAAAAAGTATCTGGACAATTTAGACACAAATTGCTATAATATTGTTTTCTAAATTCAACTATGATTGGGAGCAAGGTATTTGATTGCATCATTTAAAGTCACATCACGGGGTGCACATATATGTAGTTATAACTTGTGACATATTTGTGGTCTATTTACTCTTTTGTATCTGTGAGATTTTTCTCTATTTCTACTAGTGTGTCTCTCAAAGTTGGTTACCTTTGGAACTATTTGGTCACAGCTCTCTCATGTTGTCATGATATATCTTTTTCTGTTCTTTATATGTTTATCCTTCACATTTATTTCTGAGGCATCTCTCATAGACTACATAGAAGTGAGTCTTGCCTATTCATACACTATTCGATAAACTCCTCCTAGATGAACTCCTCTTCTGTTACCGACAGGGTTAAGTTTTGGTTTTCCATTACTCTACTGGTTCACAATGCATGTTATTTCTACTCTCCTCTAAGGCTTTCTCACAACATTATTAGAATCACAGTTTTGAACCTGCACTGTGTAATTTTAGTGCATTAGTGAAATTTTAACTTTTCAACTTTTCCTTCTTGTTCAGGAGTTGCTTAGGAGATGATGTTGCATAGGCTTTCAATGGTAAAAAGACTAAGAATTAATATTGTATTACTGTTTCATATTTCTTTTTTTCTTTTTCTAAAGTTTTATTGCATTATAATGAGAAAAGTTACATGATTTCAATTTACCGGAATTTGTTAACATTTAAAAACATATTTTAAGTAAATAGAATTAAATCACATTCTTGTTTTCCTTTTGTAGACCAACTCCTCCCAGAGACCCCCCCTTCAATACCTACAATATCTTTTTTGTCATATTCTTTAAAATTTATAAAATATTATAACAATAAAAAAGAGTATTATAGCCAGGCAGTGGTGGCACATGCCTTTAATCTCAGCACCTGGGAGGCAGAGGCAGGTGAATTTCTGAGTTGGAGGCCAGTTTGGTTTACAGGGTGAGTTCCAGGACAGCCAGGGCTATACAGAGAAACCCTGCCTCGAAAAAAACAAAAAACAAAACAAAAAACAAAAAACAACAAAAAAATAAGTATCATAAAAGTTGTTTGATATAAAACAACAATCAATTTAACAGTTTTATGTAGATACTTGTCTCCGGCAATACTGAAAATACATGGAGCTGCCGTATTGAAGCCTGAGCATCCTAAGTCTGCGGACCCAACCCAACTCGACTGAAGTCAGTCTTACTGAACCAGATCTGAGGATCTTCGCTCTCTGGGCTTGCCACGGCTCTCCAGGCATCTCCCAATTTCAGAGACCGAAGCCCCGCCTCACTGCTGGTGCTCATAGTCTGCTTAGCCTAGCCGGACCGGAGGAGAATCTAGCATCCTCTTCAATTCCAACTAGAATGCTGTGGCAGGCGCTTCAAAGATTTGGTCAAAAGCTGGTGCGGAGAAGTGTGTTGGAGCTGGGTCTGGTTGAGACCCGTCTTGCCAGATGCCTGAGCACCCTCGACTTAGTGGCCCGGGGTGTGGGCAGCACATTAGGTGCAGGCACAGCCAGTGTGGCCCGGGCTTGGAGCTCTGCTTTTGACAACCTGATTGGAAACCACATTTCTCGGACTCTGAAGGGGACCATCTTACTGAACATGCCTCATGTTCTAGCAGAATATCCAGATTTCTTTGCCTTAGCCCTTGTGTTGCTGCTCACTGGATTGCTGGTTTTAGGGGCTAGTGAATCAGCCCTAGTTACCAAAGTGTTCACAGGGATGAACCTTTTGATTCTCGGCTTTGTCATCATCTCTGGCTTCATTAAGGGAGAACTGAGAAACTGGAAGCTCAAGAAAGAGGACTATTGCTTGACCATGAGTGAATCCAATGGCACTTGTAGCTTGGAATTTTTGGGCTCTGGAGGTTTCATGCCTTTTGGCTTGGAAGGGATTCTCCGCGGTGCTGCTACCTGTTTCTGTGCCTTCGTTAGTTTTGACTGTATTGCAACCACCGGGGAAGAGGCTCAGAATCCCCAGCGCTCCATCCCCATGGGTATTGTGATCTCACTGTCCATCTGCTTTTTGGCTTATTTTGGTGTGTCTTCAGCACTTACCCTCATGATGCCTTACTACAAGCTTCAGCCTGAGAGCCCTCTGCCTGAGGAATTCTCCTATGTTGGCTGGGAACCTGCCCTCTACTTGGTGGCTATTGGCTCCCTCTGTGCACTTTCTACTAGCCTTTTGGGCTCTATGTTTCCTATGCCTCGGGTGATCTATTCAATGGCAGAAGATGGCCTCCTGTT
>NW_022196896.1:58616064-58618152 GCF_008632895.1 Mastomys coucha | reverse complement strand
TTATGTCTTTCTTAAAGTCCTGTATCATCACCATGAGAAGTGATTTTAGATCTGAATCTTGTGTTTCCAGTGTGATAGTGTGTCCAGGACTTGCTATGGTAGGAGAATTGGGTTCTGATGATGGCAAGTGACATTGGTTTGTGTTGTTTATTTTCTTATGCTTCCCCCCCCCCAACCCCGCCATCTGGTTAACTCTAGTGCTACCTGCCCTTGCTAAATCTGACTGGAGTCTGTCCTTCCTGTGATCCTGGCTATGTCAAAACTTCTCAGAGTCAAGCTGTCTCTATGATCCTGTGATTCTAGGATCCTGGGATCCTGGGCTTGTTAGATCACCTGGGAGTGTGGCTTTCTCTCCATATTTCTTATTTTTTGGTTTTTTCGAGACAGGTTTTCGTTGTATAGCTCTGGCTGTCCTGGAACTCACTCTGTAGACCAGGCTGGCCTCGAACTCAGCAATCTGCCTGCCTCTGCCTCCCAAGTGCTGGGATTAATGACGTGCACCACCACAGCTCGGCCTTATTTTTTGGAAGTACAATATAATTACTTTCCCCTTTCTTTCATCCCTATAAACCCTCTCATGTAATTTTCTCACCTTTATGTATCTCAAATTCATGACATTTTTCCCTTTATTGTTGTTAATTGCTATTTAGAAGGCCACGGTGGTGATACTTCGCAGGCACAGCTTTTTCTGAAGTTTCCAGGAGACATATTTTCACAGCAAACTCTCAGGCCTTCTGCCTTTTACAGTTTTTCCACTTCTTCTTCATCCCTGAGCTGTAGATACTGAGTTTGTGTTGTCGATGTGTCAGCTGGGATTGGACTCTAACTCTGGACTGTGATTGGATGAGGTTTTCTTTACTGGTCCTTTTTTGTTGCAAAGAGAAGTTTGCTTGGTGAAGGGTGTGAACTACCCTTATCAGTGGGTACAGGGGTGACTATTTAGAATGTAGTTAGATATGGTGCTGGATTGATGAAGTAGCAATTGTAGGTTTTTCCTCTAAGATTTATGATTTCATTAACTCCTGGCAGCTGGATAGATTTCTAGTACAGGTATCTTTTTGAGAAGGCTTTAAATCCAATTAGAGACCTGTTGTTTACATAGGTATGTATGCCACTAGTATACCCTCTGGATCTCTGTGGCATGCTGGTTGCTTTTGTGATTCATAGGTGTACAGTTGCATAGGACTAATGCTGGTTTCCCTCCTTTGAAAGCCTGCATGGCACCAGCTGGCACCATTAAACTTAGTATTAGGAGAGAAGGCTTTCAGGTTAGCTCCAGCTCAGGTCCTTTGAGCTCTGTGTCCAAAGGACATGGAGTCTTCAGCAATAGGGATTCTCCTTCCACTTCTGAGAACTAACCCAGGGATAGCAGTAGGCAGTAATATTTTGTTTGTCTCTTGGACAACACTGATCAACAACTCAAAATAGGGCCTCTCATGCCTGGTGTTGGGGTTTTTGTTATTTAGTCTGTAGAACTTGGGGAGAGCCTTTTCATATGAGATGGAAAATTTTTAAAGTATAGATGATGTATGCATATGTATGTATATATGTATGTCTGTATACACTGACTTATAATCATCATAGGTATTTTTAGGTAGTAGGTTAATAGTCTGTTTCCTTATTACTTTTTCAGACATATTTTTTGTTATTTTCTCTACTCTCTCATTTTTCTGATTTATCTCCATCCCCTCCTTAAAACTCTCACTTTTCCCATGTACTTCTTCCCAATTCAGATCACATGAACTATATGCAGTATACGTACCCAACTATTCCTCCATCTATTACTCTCCTCTCACATGGTCTCTTTTAACTTTCTTTGTTTCTGCAGTTACTCTAGGTTGTGTATGAAGATTTGGAGGCAGGACTCTCAGATGAGAAAGAACATGTGACATTGATTTTTCTGTGTCTGGATTACTTCACTCCATCATTTCTTTTTTTGTTCTATCCATGTACCTGAAAATTTCATAATTTTCTTTTTTGCACTGGAATTTTTTTTCATTATGTATATGTACTGGCTGGCTTTGTGTGTCAACTTGACACAGGCTGGAGTTATCACAGAGTAGGGAGCTTCAGTTGGGGAAGTGCCTC
>NW_022196896.1:58610994-58615094 GCF_008632895.1 Mastomys coucha | reverse complement strand
GGGTCAATTGTACTGGCTGGTTTTTTGTGTCAACTTGACACAGGCTGGAGTTATCACAGAGAAGGGAGAAGTTGGGGAAGTTGGGGAAGTGCCTCCATGAGATCCAGCTGTGGGACATTTTCTCAATTCGTGATCAAGGGGGTAGGGCCCCTTGTGGGTGGTGACATCCCTGTGCTGGAAGTCTTGGGTTCTATAAGAGAGCAGGCTGAGCAAGCCTGAGGAGGGAATCCAGCAAGGAACATCTCTCCATGGCCTCTGCATAAGCTCCTGCTTCCTGACCTGCTCGAGTTCCAGTTCTGACTTCCTCTGGTGATCAACAGCCATGTGGAAGTAAACCAATTAAACCCTTTCCTCCCCAACTTGTTTCTTGGTCATGATGTTTGTGCAGGAATAGAAACCCTGACTAAGACAGTATATGTATCACATTTTCACAATCTATTCATCAAGTGAAGGACTTTGAGGTTGTTTGCATTTCCTAGCTATTAAGAATAGAACAGCAATGAACACCCTGAGCTTGTTAAAAGAATTTTGCAAAGGTAGAATATCATTTACCCAGAGCTCTTAGGGACTAAACCACCAACCAAAGAGTACATATGGAGGGACCCATAGCTCCAGCTGCGTATGTAGCAGAGGATGGCCTTGTCAGGCATCAATGTGAGGAGAGGCCCTTGGTCCTGTGAAGGCTTGATGCCCCAGTGTAGGGGAATGCTAGGGTGGTGAGGTGGGAATGAGTGGGTGAGGGAACACCTTCATAGAGGTAGGGGGAGGGAGGATGGGATAAGGAGTTTGTGAGGGGAACCTGGGAAACAGGGTAACATTTAAAATGTAAATAAATAAAATATCTAATAAATATAACATTTACCCATTGGAATTATAAATAATTATTCATTGTTTGGATTATAAAAGTTTTAGTTTTTATTCAAGGTCAAGCCTTGGATCGAGAGGTAGCCTTTCCCTCAATTCCTTTGCTTTTTAGGGGATTGATATCATTCTCTTTGTTGACTATATTTTTAGTAGGAATGTCTACCCCTGTTCATGTAGTTCTTGAGAAGGCCAGATCTGCTATATGTTTCTTTCATTTGCTGTAATATGTGATACTTGACTCTTATTCAAACTTAACCCCATCTCTCTCAGAAGTTGGTCTGTGCCTTTGGTGGAGCACAGAGTTGATATGATGGCTTTTATCAATAGTAGTTGTTGTACTGGATGTCAGCATTGCCACAGGAAATCTATCATGAAGAATCCACTAGCCCTTCTGGTTCATCCATTAATGAGGTTGTTTATAGTTTACAACCAGGATTATGTTTGGCTCTTTGTTTAGTCCTTAGTAGGATGCTTTAAATAAATTGGTTCTACTTTACCAAGCTTGTCTGTGAATGCTGTTCTGTCCTGATTACATCAATAGGAGTTATTTTTATTTCCTTTGATGACAACTCTTTGATGAAAATACCTTTTTAACAAAAAACAAACAGCAGAGATACTAACAAGAAAGTGGTGCTTTAAGTTCCAAGTGTAGCCTAGTCATAGGATCACTACAGAGCCTTTCTCGATGTGGGGCAAGTGACATTGCAAATGTCTGGCACAAAACTTATGCATGAATGTCTTTTTCCTTTTATTACTAAGAATATAGTGCTTGACAACAAGCTGCCATTAGGAAGAAGAAAATAATCTTACGAGAAGAAAATAACTAGAATATGCTTTTGGAAAAAAACTGCCTTTCTAGTGTTTTTAATTTCATTTAAATCTCATAAACTGCAAGCAAAATGAAATTACTGTTGGTAAGGAAGTACCTTTTTTCACATGAACAGCTATAAGATTTATGTTTTCTGAGCTCTGGGTCTTTAGTTGAACTCCAGGTTTATCTCTCTTGCTCCAAGCAGACATTTGCAAAAACAATTCCATCTGCAGGTGGCAGTAAGTTATTATTGTTTTTCTTACTGTGCTCAGTAGAAGGAAGATTAAATCTAATTTTGGGGGAATAGATTGTGAGGAGAATATATTTCTACCTGTAGGCCAATATAAAGGACAATAATTCAGTTTCCCACCCCTACATAGGAGTTTTGACTTCTTTCCCTATTTTAATTTGAGACACAATTGAAATATTTATTCTTAGGGGACTTTCCAATTTCTAGAATGAGCTTGTGTTTCTAATAAGCTAAGTGGACATTGAACAAAAGAGCAAAGGGTGTTGTGTCAATCAGCAACTCAAGAATCTACTGTTTCCCAAGGGGTTATACTATATAGCCAAGCTAGATCTGAACAGATCTTAGGCCCTTGCCACATCTGTATTAGACAATGAAATTCTGCTCTCAACTGTTTTCATACAAATCAAATGCTCATCCTTCCAGTATCATAGTTTTAAAAAATAGATTTCTTTCTAAATCATTTTCTGATTTCCAACCCTAAGTGTTTACAAGAAATAAAAGCAAACATACAAGGAAAGGGGAAGGTATTATTGAACTGTAGTTCCTTCCAGCTAGTGGTCTTACTGCCCCGTGGTCGTTCACATGCAAAACATGCTTCCTTTACAGATGGAAGGCACCAGTCCTTGCCATTAAAGAAACACAGCATGACCCAGAGAGGATTTTTTGAAGCTGAAAACTGACTATATAATTTAGTTCTGAGGCTGGAGCTGCATAAGTCTCAGATAAATCAGAATGGCAGATCCACAAATGGAAGGCAAGTAGAGTGAAACGTGAATTTCTTTTTCATATGCTTTCTCTTGTTAGCACAATTAAAACAATAACCACCTCCTTTATTGCTTGTGATTTAGCAGTTAGCCGAGGAAAATGACAGTTTCAGGCTACGGTAGACAGAGTCACGGAAAAATGAAAAACAGCCAGGAAGGAGCTGTTGTTACTGTCACATTTTGCTAGTAGGCACTGCCAGGCTCCAAGACAAATACAATCCATGGTGAATAGGTTTGCTTAACCTAGCTCTTCATATTCTCCCTGTTGAAATGAGTCGGCTTCTTCTGGCATCTTGTCTCTGCCATCTCTACTTGTTTACCAGGGCCATATAGAATCTCTTGCCTTTCAAAGACAGCCCAGGTTCAATTAGAGAGCTGTCAGCTACTACCAGAAGTATGTGCCACTGCTTGGCTCTTAGGTTTATGCTACCATGCTTGTCACTGCTGTGAGTCATAGGTGTCATAGTTCAATAGGACTTTGGTTGCTCCCGTCCTTTGCATGGAATGTTCTCTTACTATGAAAATTAGTCCTCAGGGAAAAGGCACTCAGGTCATGTACATATAAATGTACATGTACATGTACATATACATCTACATTCCTATACATGCCTGTAACAGAAATTGAAAAAATAGGTCATAAATTTGAGAGAGAGGGAGAGCAGAGAGGGCTATATGGGAAGTTCTGGAGGAAGGAAACAGAAGAAGAAATTGATGCCATTATATTATAATCTTGGGCAGGCTAGTCTTATGACAACTTGACCTAAGCTAGAGTCATCAGAGAGGAAGGAGCTTCACTTGAGACTATGTCTTTATAAGATCTGGCAATAGGGCAGTTTTTAAATAAGTGATTGATATGAGAGGGCCCAGCCCATTGTGGGTGGTGCCATCCCTAGGCTGGTGATCCTGGGCTCTATAAGAAAGCAGGCTGAACAAGCCAGTAAGCAATACCCTTCCTGGCCTCTGCATCAGCTCCTGTCTCCAAGCTCCTGTTCTGTGTGAGTTCCTGTCCTGACTTCCTCCAATGACGAGCTGTAATATGTAAGTATAAGGTAAATAAACCCCGTCCCACTGAAGTTGCTTTGGTCATGGGGTTTAATCCCAGCAGTAGTTTAATCCAATAATCCCAGCAATAGGTTTAATCCCACCATAACTAAGGTAAACCTCAGAAGTATAAGAAGTAATAATAATAATAAATGGACTTGGAAATATAGATATGTATTTAACATTTCCCCCTTTCCAGTGGCCACAGAGCCTCCTACTCATATGTTCAGTATTTGCAGAGTAGGATTCTCACTGTACATACAAAGTATACTGTCATGAGCATTATTTTTTATTAGATATTTTCTATATTTATATGTCATATTATTTCTCCTTTCCCAGTTTCCCCTCCCCAAAACAAACAAACAAACAA
>NW_022196896.1:58589999-58610016 GCF_008632895.1 Mastomys coucha | reverse complement strand
AATAAGGCTGCTATGAACATGGTGGAGCATGTGTCCTTATTACATGTTGGAACATCTTCTGGATATATTCCCAGGAGTGGTATAGCTGTGTCCTCCTGTAGAACTATGTCCAATTTCCAGAGAAACCACCAAACTGATTTCCAGAAAGGTTGTACCAGCTTGCAATCCCACCAGCAATGAAGGAGTGTTCCTCTTTCTCCACAACCTCTCCAGCATCTGCTGTTACCTGAGTTTTTTATGCTAGCCATTCTGACTGGTGTGAGGTGGAATCTCAGGGTTGTTTTGATTTGCATTTCCCCTGATGACTAAGGATGTCGAACATTTCTTTAGGTGTTTCTCAGCCATTCGGAGTTCCTCAATTGAGAATTCTTTGTTCAGCTCTGCACCCCATTTTTTTAATGGGGTTATTTGGTTCTCTGGAGTCTAACTTTTGAGTTCTTTGTATACATTGGATATTAGCCTTCTATCAGATATAGGATTGGTAAAGATCTTTTCCCAATTTGTTGGTTGCTGTTTTGTCCTATTGACAGTGTCTTTTGCCTTACAGAAGCTTTGCAACTTATGTCATGAGCATTATTTATCAATAGAACCAGGAAGGCATGGATTCTGCTCCCTGTTAGGTTTTGTTGTAGCAGCTAGTTGCACAATGTGAAAGCATACAAATATAAAATTCTACATTCCCGATTTCCAAACATGAGAGATAACATTCCCAAAAGGTTGTAAGTCTTATTTTTAAGTGTTTCTTTCCAATTTTGACAGACCATTTCAAAAATGGAAAATACATTTACTTGGATGAACGGGGCTCTTTAACTATAAATTGTCTTCATCTCTCTCATAAGAGATGACAATGCATAAAATTAGTTCATGAGCAAAGACCTTTATCCATTCCAATTATAAAATTTGTATATATACTTATATGTATGTGTATATACACACATCCCCCCGACACACAGTTTTTTGGAACTTCATTAAGTCATTTATATAGCACCATAATTTGGTTTCTGTACCTCTGTGGCATAACTTTGTAAAATCACAGGGGAGGAAGGGAGTGTCTGAAATCTCATAAAGCTGGAGCTACAGAGGAGTAACAGAGATACAGGAGACACAGCCTGTGATGGAGACTGGCATGGCCGCTATGTGAAAAGGATTATACAGGATTATTACACCAACATTCCGTCTTTGAAAGGGTGTAGAGTGTAAGGGTCCCCAGAGTTCTGCTAAATCTCAGCTAAGTTGCCTTTGGTACCTAGACTGTGATGCCAAACAAATAGTATACCTTTTGGGAACATGAGTTTCCCTATTTTGTCACAGAGGAGCTGTAAGACATATGTTACAAATGTACATTAAAATGATTACACAGTTGAAATGTTTCACATCGGTCACAAAATCTAATAACTGCCCAAATAATACCAATAGTGAAAGTGATTTCATGGACACTTGCCCCTGCATGCAGTATTAGCAGTGTGTGTGGTGAAAGCTAAGTGGAGTTTTCCAAGGTTGAAACTTTTCTCAAGCATTCATGTGATCTTGGGTTTACTACTTAGTCTTTTATTTGCTTTTAGTTTTGTTACTAATACAGAGGACACAGCTCAAATATCATAGCATTGTTGCAAAGACCAAGATAATATAGCTAGGACTGTAAGGAACCAATGTACTAGCTACCTGTTTTGGTTATTGTTACTATTACCCTTTCCACGTCCAGAGGACATTTGAGAACCCGAGGTAGTGCTTTTGATGCTAAATGAAGGATTCTATGATTTTAAAACACCAATAGAGGCACGTGATGTCTTTAAAGAAGACGATACCATTTCTTACCAATCCAGAAATTTATCTCACTCAGTATTTGTATCAAAAACATATCTATGATTTAGACACAAGTGAATCCAAGTAGAGCTTTGATTTTGGGGTGCTGAGGTGGAGAGTTTTGATCAACTTACTGTGTTTCCTTTCAATTTGACTATCAAAATAAATCTGTGAATATTTTGGAAATACAGGAAGTCTATAATTAATCCCCATGGGTAGAAAGAAGCTGCTTGAACAAATCAGAGAAGCCTGAGTGCTTTTTTTTTTTTAAACAACATTCTATGCCAGTAAAAGGAAACATTCTTATGTTTTCATGTCTGTGTCTAGCAAAGCATTTTGACACATGTTCTTTTATTTTAGCTTCTTACAAGTGAGTGGAGGATGATATTCAGATGTCATCCATCTGAGAAGCAAAAAGGAGTACTTGAAAGGTTACTTGTTTCAAATCACACAGCTTTTAAGCAACACATTCAAAAAGTTACCAAACTGTGTTGGATACCTTTAGCTTTGTGGCTTAAAATGATAAAAAATTGTGGTGTCACTTAGACATTGGGGTTACTAATATGTGATGATAAATATTTTTCTGCTTTCACCAATTCTAAAAAAAGAATGATTGTCTTCTATATTAATAGCTGCTCTTTGAAACTAATTTAGCATTCACTGCTTCTTCTAGAAATATTCTCTGAAAACAGAAGTTGGTGTTCAGAAAAATATGATTGATGCAAAGATTTGAAAAGGTCATTAGCTTTCAATATTTCATATTTTAGCATTTTTAAAGACATACAAGCTATTCATTGTTGTGGTCTTGTTTATGGACTGTCTACATATCTGAAATATGATGACTTTTAACTGGATATCCACATCCTTCTAGAACACATAGCTGGGGTGTGGAGAATGTGTAAAAGCACTTTTTTCTTATTCCAGAAACTGAACAACAAAAATATAAAAGTACCCGTGAAACTGAGGTTGTAGCAGGAAAAGCAAGCGTGGGAGGATGGAAACCTTTGATGTCAAGTTGATTTCTCATATCTGTGTGGTCCAATTTCAGTTTGAATATTAGCTCTGAAATCTGCAGTCCTCTCTTACACGAGGCTAGAAAGGTGATGGCAGAATATTTCAGACCATTCTCAGAACTCTAATAAAATCTCTCCTGTTAGATGACCCTTGATAAGTTTCACTCGGAAGTTCAGCACAAAGCTCCCCAAGACGGGCTTAGAAAGGGTGATGTTCACCACGATCAAGTTTCCAGCCAGCCATGTTAGGCAGCTCAGAAATTTTATTGGAATTTTGCCTTACCTAGCAGTTTTATATGTTTTATTTGGAATCCAACTTGATAGGACTATGTGAACACTAGGTTTTGTTATACCTCAAATGCGCTTTTTAGTATGTAGTATTTACCTATTGGTGGAATGTGCTGAGACTGAGCTTCCAGTTAAGGCACAGTGTGGGATATACACAGACACTTACATGTCTTATGTCTTAATGATACTAAAGAAATTTGTGGTGACAGGGTTTTTAGAAGGAGATCATATGCTCTAGCATCTGTATATAATATGGCACCTTCATCTCCTTTCCTTTTTGAGTATGTGGAATTATGATCTCTTAATTATTCTACCCTTTTCCTGGCACAATGACTAGCAGAGTGGTTTTTGTTTTGTGTGTTTACTCCAACGCCATGAACACAGAAGTTTCTTTGTCTAAAGATAACTTTATCATATGAAACGCATATATCAGTAAACAATATTTAAAACATCTCAATGTTTAAATTTATCTAGAAACAAAAATTTATAACACTAGAAGATAAAATCTAAGGTACACCCTGCTCTGACTTCTTTTGGGCTTAAAGAAAAGAATGAAGATATTTTATTTCACCTCCTGTCTGCAAATTCTATGCCAAGAGATTATCTTAGCAGTTCCTAAACTGGTCATGTTCTGTGTGGTCCCTATAACTATTCATAACTAGTATGGGATCTTTAAATTGCCTTGTGCACTAATATTGTGATCCATTTTGTTTTAAAAGCAGGTATCATTAAACTGAAAATATGACAATGATTAGGAGCTAAACCAAGTCGTGAAGACTAATATAGTCTTCCTATAATTATAGTAGGCATATATTTACAAATATGTGGATAGGGCTCTCCCTAGTATGACATCAATGGGACCACTTTCCTCTACCCTCAGGACCTGTGCATACATAATCCTGGGACCTAGTTCAAAATGAATTCCTATTTGAAAAACCAGGAAAACAATCTTTTACAATGCTCTGCTGCCATCTCTCTCTACTTGCAGTGGCATTGTTACTACCTCACACTGTTCTCTTCTAAGCGTAGAACACTCCCTGTGCTCTGCAGATGCTCCCAGCAACCTGAGACCCTGCTTGGAGCTTAGCATGTGGGGTATGTGAACTCCACGCTGATTCCTTCTGTGTCCTTGATCAGGTGCTTGCTACTGGTAGATGAGGCAATGGGGGAGGAACAGGAGAAATAATTTTTCTTGTGGAAGCAAGGAGGTGATGAGAACATGGTTTGATATAAATCGAGATTGTTTAATATAAATCAAGTTTCTAAATACACAGTGTATGCCTTTGTATTTTACCTCGCTTCACTTACAGAGACACGTTCAAACATAGCATATAAGAATTTCAAGACACATCTGGAAAACTTTAAGCTAAATGAGAGACCCCATATAGGCATGCTGACTTCCTGTCTGCGGAGCTAGCCAGAGTCTAAGAGAGATTAACTCTGGGATGATGGAGCACATTTTGCTAGCAGAGAAGTTTTCCTTCTCATCCATTTTGAGACAAGAAGGTTGTAACTTGTCTCTTTACATCTATGAATATCATTGTCATGTGATTTTTTTCCTTTATATAAATGTACTGTCAGGGAGTAATGTAGAAAATAATCCTGCTGAAGAATAATCTCATACTGGTGAGTCATGTGTCTGCTGCATTGTAAATATAACATGAATAGACTCAAAATTTCATTTAACTTAGAAACTAATGAGGGCATTAGTAATATATCAGTATAGAACATATTCACATCAATATTAAGACAACATTGCAGAGTTATATATAAAACTAGTTAATGCCTACCGGGGCCATAAAACTGTAACATTTAGTATATTTTCACTCTGGAAAGAAATTATTCTCATTCCTATTGGACAAAGTTCTATAAGATAACTTTTACCCCTACAGAGTTATAAAACTGATCAGCAGTAAGTCAGAATAATAATCAGATGAGAATAATCGAGCCCAGAACCAAAGAATTCTCCCACTAACATCCAAAAGATTGATTCCAACTTGGGGATGATTTATTTTCCAATAAAGCTTTCATTTGCTCTGTCTTAGTAAGATTCCCTCAATTTGTTCCACATACATGTAAGATTTACACTGATGCACAGTATAAAATGAGGAAATATTTTTCAATATATTCATATCAGTATGTGTCCCTTTAATCCTTAAATTAGATAATATGCTTCCAGACTATAAATGATTATATTGGAAAGACCCTTAGATGCCTGGATGTTTAGGATTAGAACAGACTTGGTGGTTCTCAATGAAAAGAATATCACGGGAGGTTCCTGTGCTCACATCGCATAGTGGTGAGAGTAGCAATATTTTTTATACGTAAATTCTGACATCATGTTCCTGCTACTTGTCCCAGTGCTATCTGCCCCAGTGCTTAATGTTTCCAAATGAAAGACCAACACACAGCCTTTATATTTTGATATGCCTTAATCAAGGCAATAACCGGACCACTTTCTAACGTCCAGGCAGTTAATCCACCTCCTACTGATGATTCCGAGTTATCATTTACTAAATTCTATATTTTACCTTGGCTGCCCTGAACCCAGTTGGCTGCCCCACTGAGCCATGTTCTCCCAGCTCCTTTACATGTGGGCTATGCCTCCCTGTTCTCCACTATTCTCAGGCATGGCTTCTCTCCTTTCCTCATTCCTCTGGCGTGGCAGATCTTCCCCTGCCTCCTCTCATTCTCTCCCAAACCCGGGAAATTCTCAAGTCCGGCTCTATCTGTCCCGCCCAGCTATTGGCTGCTGACATCTTTATTTACCCATCAGAACCAACTGGGGACAGATTCCTTATACAAACAGTGCGCAGGCTCTCCCGACTATCAAGGGCATGTGATCAGCCAGCCAGCTTCCTGTTTCTGCTGTGATGGATCGTATCTCTCTATAAACCAATATGAACTATATGTTTCATTAAATTGTTTCTTGCCAGGCATTTGGCCACAGTAAGGAAAAAATAGGAGTAACATAGAGACCTTATGTTTGCTTCATTCTAAAACAGTTCCCTCTGTGTTCCGCAGTGATGCCTGGAAGGAGCAATGGGTACTCTGCACTCAAGATGAGCTAGACTCTGTGCCTCCTTCCCTCTTATCTGATCCTGAGTCATAAGTGAATTCTGATTTTTCCCATTCCTTACTCTGCTAATGTGCCTCCCCCAATTTAGTGTTCTTTTCTTGGAAAAAAAGAAAAATGCCATTCAGTAAATATGCCATAAACATTTCGGCTCACATTAAAGTCTAGAACATCTTTTTATTTGTGTTCATATGGGGAGAGTAGCCTAGATAGAGAAGAAAGAAAAAAGCCTAAAGCCTTTTAGAGAGAGCAGAAGGAAAAGAAATAGTTTTGTTGGTATCCTGGGACAATCCTACCTCTTAAGTCTGCAATCCAAAACACTTCCCATGTCAAAATGATTTTTAACTCTTCTTATTGCCTGAAACCTGCATTTGCCATAATTTATATTAGGCTAGGAGAGAAAAGAGAAGAAAGCATTTGTTAAAACCTATTACAGCTAAACTCAAGAATGAAGAAAGGATTCTTGGTATTAAAGCTCACTTTTCCTATGTTCTAGGATGGATGTATCTAACAAAGAAAGAATGTTACTTGTGTCTTGTGTTTATCCCATGGCAGTATTTTCACACCCTGTTTCTGAGAACATGATCTGAGTTAACAGGCACACCTGGAAAAACTGCCCTTGCTGGTATTTTTGGAGGAGCGAGTTGAGGTACACTTAAGCTTCTAAGTAAAATTAAACTTTACAAGCCCACAGCTTCTTTAAGATGCAGAAAGACATTGTGAGACTTCAAGACAGGAGTGCAGGCAGGTGGAAGTTACTCATTTGTCCTGGAAACCTTTCTCTCTGCTCATCTTTGAGTTTTCATCAAAGGAAAATGCTTATTAGTGTTTCCTGAAAACATGTTTTGGAAACCCCAGTCTAGCTTGAAGCCTTTGACACAGAGGCCGGGAGGAAGATCCAGAACTGACTGGTGCTTACGTAAGAGTACAGGAAAACTACAGAACTCTCGTCTTCTAGAGTAAGCTTCAGCGATGCATACACAATGACTATACATATCTATAAGTGTAAATTTTCAGGTCAGAACTGCTGAGACCAGTTACCACCTAATTTAATTTACAACGGAGACTTTTTACTAGTGATGAACTGTGAATTAATTGGCTGTGCACTTTGGAATTTAGAACAGGATTGAAAAAAAACAGAGAAGTATGCTTTATCTTGCCTCTATGTGTTTTTTGAGTCAACATATTTAATAACTCATGTGGTCCTCATTTTTTCACATTTGAAATAGAAACTTAGGATGTGTTTTGAAAGATATTTTCAAATATTATTCTCAGATAAAGAAGTATGAGACCGATGTTACAACACTATCTCTGAAATAGAGACAGACCCTCATCACTGTGAAGTGAATAGCAATTACAAGTGTTAACATCTGGACAATACACCCCTGGAGTTACTCCTTTCACTTCACAAGAATAAATAGTATTTGAATTTATTTTCCAGAGTTTGCCCCTGTAGCCCACATACACCAAGCTTTTAGCAAGTTCTAACATTTGGCTTCAAATCACTGGAGGCTAGATAGGCAGGTGGAAGCAATTTTTCCTTCATTTCCGTAGAATAAATGGTTCAGCAATTTTGCTAAGGTACATGATACACTAGCAAACAGGCCAAGCAGAGAACGTAGGGTTGAGGAACTTTGTCTATTGCTGAATTTTCTTTAAAAAAAAAATTGGATCATTTCCTTCTTCAATTTAAACCCTTTGTTTTAAGCCAGAAGCCAAGGGGTTTTGAATATATCACACTTGATTCCAGCTTCAACTCTGCTCTCCTTTCACTTCCTTTGCAGAGGTCTTCATGTGATTTTAACAGTGGTACATCTAATTATAAATAAAAATTGTAGTAATTAGTACATTTGTCAAACTATTCCTCTCCTGCACAAACGCAATCTACCAACAGTAAGACATGTATACGCAAAACAAGAATGAATGCTTCTAGTACAAAATAAACAGGCTTTAAGTCATCACTCAGCACTGAAAACCATTAATAAGCAGTTTTCTGAAGGGTGGGAAAATATAGTAGCCCTTCATATTTCATTTGATCCTTGAGGGAGGGAGAGAGAGAAAGAGAGGAGACAAGAAAAGTGAGGGAACAAGACTGGGAGGGGGAACCAGAGCCATGGCCTGCCAGCCTTGTATAAGAAAAAGAGTAAAAAGATGTTGTCCAGATGGGATTTAGGCTACAGAGGTCTCCTATGCCCAGAAAGATCAATCAGGGTAAATGAGTTCTCCATGTATTATTACCTAAGGGTAGAGAAAATTGAAGATGAGATTTTTTTCACCTCTGCTTGTTTGACCTTGGTGCATAACTGCAGCATAAGAAATGTGCAGAATTTGACAGTGATTTCCCCCTGCCCCACATTGATCAAACTGAAATTTTAGTCTTAGAGAGTTAAAAATATTGGCTTACATGACTCTACTTTATCTATTTTTTCATATTCTTAGTTCTCATTGAAATGTAGCTATCTGTGTACTCGTGAATGAATGAAACGGATTTGCAGAGGCTTTCGGCCCTGAAAGAACACACACTCATCCCTTGTTGCTACACGCAAGGCAGCCAGTGCTGAAAGTGGCTAGAAAATCCATTTAAACTGCATTTGTGCCTTACCAAAAGTCCTGTGACACTCACATTGGTAAGAGTTATGCTTTCCTAATATGTGATCCACTTCTGTAGGCAACTAGAAGCACTGCGACTTCAGTCACCCTCTCCAAGTAAGAATGAATGCCCCCATATCAATCCATTTTCACGTCTGGCACTTACAGATGGAGAAAAGAAATGAAATAAAAATGATAAACAGCAGAGATTGTGAGATCTGTTTTTTCTTTTCTGAAGACTGCATTTTTTATGTGTAAATGAAAAAGAACACATTTGTTTCTTTATCCTTCACCGTTTACAAACTTGACATGATTGTATGCAAAATAGTATGCAGAAAGTTTCGCTTCCTGATACTGCTCACTGCACTGCTCAAAAACACAAAGGTCTTGAAAGCGCTCCTATAGGCAATACACAGCAGATGAACGTCTTAAGGACCCGTGCTACTTTGACTCAACAGACCTAAGTACCACCCATATTTTTATATTTCCAGACATGGATATTATGGAACTCAAATAAGTAAAGAGTCCAAACTCCTGAATTACTTTGTTGCATTTTGTCTCAAAGAGCTAACATAGGCTGCATCTCTCCTTTTTTTTTTTTTTTCCTTTTGTAATTAGGCTTTATGTCTTTGCTTCACATCATGGCTTTGAGGCAAGAAAATGCAAACTTGTTGAGCTGAAGAGACTTAAGGAATAAATACAGGAAGCTGTCTGCCTTTCATCTATTTGTCCAAAGGGATTTATGAATATAAACTGTGTCATGCTACACTCCCCACTGAAGAGTAGTAGCTGTGTTGAAGACAGCTTCGGCTCCCTTTGCCCCCACGCAGGACTAATCAGATACTAGGAGAGTGTTTACAACAGCAACTTTGCACATCCTGTATCACTCCTCTTCTCCCAGAGGCCCACAGCCTCCATCCCTGTCTAAAGCTTATATAAGATTCAGCAAGCTTGTTCATGCTAACGTATGACACTGAGTGTGTGTGGCTCTAGTGTTTAAGCATTCAGTCAAATGATTATTTATTCCTTGTCAATCCAGTGTCTATTGTTAGCTCATTCATAGACATAATTGAGAAAGAAGAAATCTAAAACTTTCACATACTTGCAAGATTGAAATTGGTCTATTTTTTAAGACTCTATCTTGCTTACGATTATTTTTTTTTTTCCTTTTTGAACATTTAAAACATGTAGATGGGTTAGGGACAAAGAGCCAAGGTCCCTGGTTCTTGGTAATATAAAAATATGGGTGGTGCTTAGGCACCCTTAAAACAGAAATTAGATAAATGGTTCTCTACTGTCATGCTAAAGCATATATTTAACAAGCTTGCTCATTGACTATGTAATTATCCAGTGGTTTGCACAATTTTTCCAATACTTTGACCCTTGAATACAGTTCTTCATATTGTGGGAACCCGCAACCATCAAATTATTTCACTGCTTTATAACTCTAATGCTGCTACTGTTATAAATTGTATTGTAAATATCTGATTTACAGGATATTTAATATTTGACCTTCAAAGGGGTCTTATTCCACAGGTCAAGAACTACCAATCTGTAAGCCTGTGTCTTCAACTGGATTAATATTTAATATTCCATAAATTTAGTTTTAATTAACACATGCTTATTTATGGGTACAGTATGTATTGATTTACTATAAGTTGTATAAAATTGTATACTAAAAATTGTATAAATATTTGGCCTATTTTTTTTTTTCAAGGCAGGGTTTCTCTGCATAGCTCTGGCTATCCTGGAACTCACTCTGTAGACCAGGCTATCCTCGAACTCAGAAATCCACCTGCCTCTGCCTTCCAAGTGCTAGGATTAAAGGTGTGCATCACCACTGCCTGGCTGGCATATCTTTTATTTTAAACATTTATAATTTCCTTATAGTGAAAAAATTTAAGATCCTCTCTTATAGATATTTTGAAACACATAATACAATATTATTAAGTATAAGGTCAGTTGTATGTAATGGTGTACCAAATCTTATTCCTTTTAGCTAGCTGTAACAACACACACACACACACACACACACACAAATGTTGCTAATCTCTCCTAGTCCTCTGCTTTCCACAGGCTCTGTCAATGGTTGTTTTGGTCGTTATGCAATGAGGTCAGCTCTCTTTAACCTTCTCAGTATAAATAAAGTCAGAAGTATTTCTTTCTCTGTGCCTGGCTTATTTAACTTAACAATATATCGACTAGAATTTTTCACATTGCGACAACGGCAGAATTTTGTTCATTTTAATTGTTGGATGGTGTTTTGGGGTGATAGGGTGTGCTTGGAGACATGGCCTTGCAGAATTGTTTTCTATGATCTCTATATATAATATAAGCTTTCTTCATCAATCAGTTGAAGGATACACAGGTAGATTATTTTGCTTATTAAATAGTATTGTGATGATCATGGGAGTGCAGATGTCTCTTCCAGGTACTGATTTAATTTATTTGGATAAACAGCCACAATTGGATTGCAAGAGAACACAGCGATTTTACTTTGAATCTGTTTTAAGCATCTTTTACACACTGTTTTCCATAGTGATTTTGGTAATTCACTTTGTCTATAATAATGAACAGGTGTTCATTTCTCCAAGTCCTTGCTCGTGTGCTATCTTTAGTGTTTTTATCAATAGCTACTCTTACTGTATTGCGGTGCTACCTCATTGATGTGTGTGTGTGTGTGTGTGTGTGTATGTGTTTATGTGTATGTGTGTATGTGTATGTGTGTGTATGTTTGTGTGTATGTGTTTGTGTGTGTGTTTGTGTGTGTGTGAATTAATGAGTTTATTGAGTGTGCTTATGGAACATGGGTATGTGGTTACTTATTTGCAGGAGCGTAAGTGGTCTCAAACTCTCCCAATAAAAAAGGTGCGTCATCGTTACCTTGAAGTCCAGGGATGAAGACATCTTGGAAGCAGCATCACGGAGTTTTTATTGTGGCTTATATCGCCATTTCCCGGATGATTATAAATGTTGAATATTTTTAAAATACTTCTTGCCCATTTGCTTAAGTTTTATTTTCCCTTTTGTCTTTTAAACATAATCTCAATATGTAGCCTTGGGTAGCCTGGATGTCTTCTGTAGATGAGACTTGCCTGAAACGTGGTAATCTTCTTGCCTCTGCCTTTAGAATATTTGAAGGATAGGCCTTCTATACTCTGTATGGTGTTTGTATAACTTCTCTTTGAGAGGTATCTAGTCAAGCTTTTGGCTCTTAAAAAAACAGATTAGTCTCTCTACTTTGAACTTTGAGAGTCTGACAATGTTGTGAAGTAGATTTATTTGTAGTGAATGTGATTGGAGACCTTTGATCTACATGCATCTGAAAATTTATAAAATTCTGTCACTTGATCGTCTTTTACCAAGGAAGAAGCACAAGAAACACATACAGACACAGAGACATGTCTGTATTCACAGGGATCTCATAAAAACACAAAACCAGAAACTAAAATACATATGTAGAGGGCCTGCAAGGTTAAAAAAAGATATAGACTTAAAGATTACTTCTAATTGTAGCCAGCTGAATCTTATCTCCACCTTTTTAGATCAGTTACTAGCGATCTGTTTGAAGAATTGTGTATATAGTTAGTAGGATTTAGTCCAGCCTTGGCTTTATCTAGGTCTGTTTTATTTTTAGCAAAGTGGTGTGTACTAAAAATGCTGTGAACCTCTAATGCACTTTCTCATGTTGTAGTGACCCTCAACCATAAAGTTATTCCATTGTTATTTCATAAGTGTAATTTTGCTACTCTGATGAATCATAATGTAAATGTCTGACATGCGATCCCTTCAGGGATCGGGACACACAGCTTGAGAACCACTGCTTTAGCAAATTCAGGCAGGTCTTCTGCTGTCCTCAAGGCCATGGCTAGTGTGGTTGGTACAATATTAGTGGATGTTGAAACTCAGGATGTTTGTGGCTGAGACTATGTTAGTCTAGAGTCTGTTAGCCACTAAGGTTGGTCGCATGATGGACTACCAGCCATATATGGCCATTGAAGTCTTCCTGTAGCTGTGATGCAAAGACCCATGTATTCACACACAGGGACAGAGCATGTGCTTGTCTCTCTGTTGTTGTGAGGTATCACTCAGTACCAGTACAAGTCCAGAGACATGGTAATGACCTTGATTCTGGCATCGTGTGAGTCTGGCCTATGCTGTCTGAATGAGATAGTCTTTTGGGTAAAGGTCTACTCTTGCTTCCCTCTTCTTCCCTAGTTAGACATTACTTCTTTGCTATGTTGTCTGGGGATGGGTGGAGGGATGTTGTGGGTCATTTGAAATTGCCCTTCCTATCCTCTTCAGTGTATTCCTTGATGCCTTCCCTATTTCTTTTGTTCACATGTAGCAAGCATTTTCATCAATGCATGTTCCTCAAGTTGATGCTTCTTTGGGGCTGTACACTTGTGAAAGCCCTTTTCCACCATGTTTCTCTTCCTTTCTACCAAAATTGCTAATCAGTCTTGTCTCTAACCTAGCAGATCTTGTACTAGCATTTTCTTCACTGTTAATTCATCCTCTCTTGAATTGTCTTAGATCGAGCATCCCCTTCATTGACAACTATAAAGAGAAATTTGACACATGATTATTATAATTGTATGAAAATTATGTTTATACCTTTTAAAATGTAACTTAGACACTGACATTATGACATTGTCATAATTCTGTCTCATGTGATTGTCTCTAATCTGAGATTTCTCTGAGATGAGGTCTAGATTTGAAGGTTTGAAACTTCTATGATTTTTAGGGTCTGCTATTACAAAGGAATAGAAATATATATATATATATATGTATATATATATATATGATGTATAAAGTAAATATATATAGAGAGGCAAAAGAAATTGCAACTAATCACATGGTAACTTGAATGAATAAGTCTCTTTCCTGTTTTTCACTAGGAAGGACTGAAAGAATTGCTTGTGTGAAGCTACTTCACAGTTGCAGTTTGCTTTTCTCTCTCTGGGGGACTATAGTTATTACGTCATAAAATGCCATGTGCCAGGGTGAGGGGACCTTAAGTTATACATAAGAGCATAAGAAATCAGCTCTAATATGTAGTGAAGGAATTCCATCAAGTAAGGTGCTGTGGGGCATTAAACTAAGAGGAGTAAACTAAAGAATCATGCTTGGTAATGGGATCACAGTGTGGCCTCTCAGATCAGTCTTCAAGAAGATCACATGTATAATAAGAGATTCTATTGCAGAAAGAGCAAAGCCATTGATGCAAAGACATGATTGTATGTGTCAATAAGAACATCTTTGAAGCTGCATGTGGCAGGGTATTTTTGTTATCTTGAAACTGGATTTGGAAAAGATGGAGGCAGAAGGATCTAGAATTTAAGGCTGGCTAAGCTATGTAGGTGTACTATCTAAAATTGTGAAAATATCTGGATGAACTCAGGAAACCTCTTCTGTTCTGGATTACTCTCAACTAGATACAGAAAAGGGATAGAGAGGAAGAAAGAAAGAACCCATATAGACTGTTCTTCACTCTAATCTGAGACTTGAGGTCTTGTCAAATCTGACAGGAGACATGATTACTAAACTAAATGTGAAATTAAAGGCTTAAAGTGGAGTTTATATTTTAATATGTGAACCTTAATGGAAGGCAATGGAACATACATAATGTTTATTAATGGAAAGCACAGAGAGATCCTGCAGATATGTTTGACCACACTGATAGAAGGAAAAATTTCTATTAGAATTCAATTTCATAAGGTTCAAACAGATTTTAATGAGTGGACCATACAGATAAATGTCTAAGTTCTAAATTAGTTAATAGAAGGTTAAAGGTAGGGAAAGTTGTAAAGTCACACACACTTTAACAATTTAATAGAAATAAGGGTGAATTTTTCTCTCTCCCTTAAAAGCAGGCTGCATACAATCGAGAGGTTTGGGAACCCATTTTATCTCCTGTAGTTATATGCTATGTCATATTCCATTTTTGATTTATTTCACATGACTAATATACACCTGAGAAGGGCCACTTAAATCCTCTTTACAGGTTTGCCAGATATGGCAGGTTTGGAGGTAAGCTGAGGCTATATGAGGCTATATGAAGCTTATGGTCTCTTAAAAACAAATTAATTCAAATTTTCCTACAAAGTCAGTGTCTTTGTGCTGGTCTCTCAGAGAGGTCTCAAGACCAGCCTGTCAGTGAAACCAGTTCTGACCTCTCTTCACTTGATATCTAGTGGGCAGGGTTAGGAAAACACTGGCACATTTCCCATTGCAGTTGAAGCAGCTTCCAATATGGGGGAATCCACCTTCTCTTACTGAAGACCCTAAAAGGCCTCTAAAAGGCCTTCCAGCTTTGGCACATTCAGAGAGAATGGACTCCGAAGAGCAAAGCTTTCCATGTGCAGCGTGAGTGCCTGCTGAGCCGGCTCACCAAGACCAATGCGGTGTAATCCTACAAGTGGCAATCTCCACACACAATTCAAAGATGCTTTCAACAGACAGAACAAAACAAAACTAAGAAGGGTTAACTACATCTGATGATA
The DNA here is from genome assembly GCF_008632895.1 of Mastomys coucha. Classification (NCBI taxonomy): domain Eukaryota; kingdom Metazoa; phylum Chordata; class Mammalia; order Rodentia; family Muridae; genus Mastomys; species Mastomys coucha. Next base: position 58,594,741 of record NW_022196896.1, on the reverse strand, counting down.
TTATTTGTCTGGATGAATGACAGTAAAACTTTCAGGCATAGGTTTTCTCTCCTTTGTGTTTAGTAGAATGTCTGAGATGGCTGAGCTGGATTAGGGGTTATGTGGTCTGGATACAGAGTACAGAGTAGTATCTACAAGATCTTAGTGGGCAGGCATATCTAGGTACATGACACCATGAAAGGACAGTAAATGCAAGAACAGATTTTTATGGGGCTCTATGACTTGTTACAAAACAAGTAGAAAGGCACAGTGTCCTGACTCCCTGTGAGAGCATGATGGTCAGACTATCCGGCGGAATGACTCCTACTTCATTTTGAAGTGCTAAATGAATTACAAACTGAAGTCCTCATAAATGGAAAAAAAACTCCAGCTTCCTCTGAACAAAAAACATATCACCAATGTACATATGTTATATGGCAATAGGAGGAACCTCTTTGAAAGATCAGAAGAAACCAAAGTTGACTGCTCTTCACACAGGCTACTGAGAACGATGTTTGTTCTCAGTGTAAGAAACACATTTCCTTTCGGGAAGATTGCTTAATTAAGTGAAATGGTAATGTAATTTGCATTTCTTTGGCTAAATAACAGTCATATGTTTATTTGCTTCCTTAGTATATTTCATTAGGTACTATAGCCTTAGGGTAAATCATGCCTGATATCATTTTTGTACTTAAAGTTTTACTAGAACACAACTGTGTGCATTTATTAATGTATTTTCCATGTATAACAAGATGGTTGAGTTCTGAAAATCAAAGTATAAAATATTTACTTTTGGCCATTTACAGAAAACATTCTCTGAAACATTACCATAAGCACATTGTGTGATGGCTAATCTTGGTCATGAACTTAACACACTTGACCAAGTGAATCTCTCCTCATGATTGGACTGCATCAGGTTGGCCCAAGGTGTCATTTTTTTGGATTGCTAATGTAGAAAGGCTCAGCTTACTGTGGGCAGTAACATTCCTAGACAGGTGGGCCTGAGCTGTTTCTGAGAGGTAGAATGTCAGTGTGGGAGCAAGCCAGTGAGCAGCATTCATCCAAGGCCTCTTCAGTTCCTCTCTTGAATTCCTAAACCTGTGAAGTGAAATAAACCCTTTCCTCCCCAATTTGCTATTGCTCATGATGTTTACCACAATAATAGAAACTAAATTAAACAAAAAAAAAATGGTGTGGGTTAGCGAGGAATCAAACCTTCAGAGTAGTCAGTTGCACAGGAAACATAGCCTTTTACACGCAGCAGTTATTGACTTCAGTACGTCACAAAACACACCCATACACGCTTAGCTGCTAGTAGGATTAATATTAAAGCCTAAAGTTAGTGTCTATAATTCTTTAGCATATGTCAGTGATAAAGTTTTGAGGGCAGCGGCCTTACAGCACATCTTCCCAAACTTGGTGCTTCTTTTAAATTATTGTTTAACCTATTTTAGAACACCTGGTGCAGAAAGGAGAAAGTGATTTAAACATTATCTGTTTAATTTGCTAACCTTCCCGTGCCCTTTTAGAAACAGCTTGTTCAAGGTCCGCGGAGACTTCGGAGGCTCAGAATAACTTCTCTGTATCACTTTCTAAACTGAATTTCACTACATGCAATTTGAGCTTCTCTGAAGTGAGCAACCGCAGGGGTTTGGAAATTCTAGCACAGATTTATGGTGAAATGAAAAAGATTGGAACCTGTCCAGGGGCATGCGATGGTGGTCAAAGCAGAATGACATTTTCCAAGGAATGCAGCTGAGGCTATTTCCCACAACTCTGTTCAATCTGAAATTGTTCTTCTTGCAAGCGGATTGCTTTCACAGACGGTACACAAGTAGCACTTAAAATTATTGCACTAATGCAACCAAACACTGAAATTCTGTGATGACTTCACTCACAAGTCTCCATTGTAACTTTTGTACGCACCCCAGTGTCTAATACTGATTTCATTCATGGCTTTGTTCCTGGTTATAGAACACTTCTATAATAGTATCTTTTATTATGTCACCTTTGTTTTTAGGGGTAAGCCCTTGAAGAGAACTAAAGGACTGTTTTCTCTTCTCTTTCTCTCTCTTTGTGGATCTGCCCATGTCCTTCTGACATGAGCCCCAGCATTGCCCTTATAGGAACACACCATCATCTCCAATTAGTTACATGGGTACAGGAGATCTGGGCTGAGGTCCTCATTCTTGAGCTACAGGCACTTGACTGATAGAGACATTTCCCTGCCTGGCCTCCAGTCTTTCTTTGATGTTATTGTACAGGCTGCTAGAATTCTCTATTTGTAATTAGTATGAGACTTTACACAAAAGAAGGAAGAGTGAAATACAACATTCTTATTCTGATTGTTTTTCCTGTGGAAAAACATTTTGCTTGTATTCACTCCCTTCACAACTTCTCCAAATTTTGATCTTATCCTAAACTTTTGTCTATTTGGGGCTTTTATTGACCCAACTGAGAAACTATTTTACTCAATTTGGAAACTTTATAATTCCACTGTATTCGGGTACCCAGGAGAAGAGTTTGAAGGGAAGTTTTCATTGTCATGAACAAACATGACATAAGAGGCATATATAATCTAAAAGGACTCAGTGCACGCCCAAGTCATTTGACATTCAGGTTGGTTTCTATTGTTTATTCTGTTGATTATAATTAAGTATAAATTTCCAGCATGTGATACATCATAATTGATATTAACAGTGATTACCAACCAGAATAATTGATTAAAGCTATGGTATTTTTATTTTCCTTTAGGAAACTAAAGATAGTTACTCTTAGAGCTAGTCTTTGGTTTGGTTGTCAACTTGATGGGAACTGGCTAAATCACCAATTGGTGGGTGCTCTGGTGGGGGATTTTCTATATCAGGTGTTTTGAGGCAGGAAGCACCTTTTTAGGGCAACCACGATGACTAGAGATGGCAAGGAGAAGCTTTGTTCTTGCATGATTTCTCCTCTCTCACTAGCAAGTTTACTTATCCAGTTGATGCTTCATTTCTCTGCTGATCAGAACCCACTGTTTAAAAAATATATATCCCTTTTAATATATATTTAATCCTTTTAAAATATGTATTCTTTCTGTTGCTTCTTTTCCTCTAGAGAACTTAAGACTCTTTCTTGTTGCACTTGTGTTATATTAAATGTCAAATGCTGGTTTGCTGCAAATCTATCAATCAAGTAAGGTTCTTAAACACAGTGAACCAGAAGGGGTGATCACTTATGTCCTTGTCCACCAGACTATGCTTATATTTTTAATCACAACTTTATTATTGTCAGTCTGATGTTCTGATATGCCACTTTGACATTACCATGCTGAACTGGAGTTTTCTTATGTTTGCCATTTTTTTCTTTTTTAAACTTTTATTGCATAATGATGAGAAAAGATACATGATTTCAATTTATCTGAATTTGCAAACATTTAAAAACATAGTTTAATTAAATAGAATTGAATCACATTCTTGTTCCCCTTTTGTACCACTGCTCCTCCCATAGTACCCCTTCAATAACTACAATATCTTTTTTGTCGTATTCCTTAAAACTTATGAAATATTGTAACAATAAAAATAAGTATTATAAAAGTTGTTTGATATAAAACAACAATCAATTCAACAGTCTTACGTAGATGCTTATCTACAGCAATAGGGAAAATACATTTTTCTCAATATAAATTTTAAAAAACTTCAAATATATTAGCTGTATACTTAAAAATAATACATCACTACTAGTGTTTTCTTAAATGAACATGAATATATAAAGTCTTTTTGTTTGTTTTATATTTAGAAGAGTTTAAAATCTTGGCTCTTACTGTGGTACAAGCCCAAAATAAGAATAAGTTTTAGACATTGGGTTTCATTGTAATAAGGCTGTATTTCAATGACCCTCACATCAAAGGATTTTACCTCCATCATAGTTAAGCTAAGAGTTGATAGTTCTGCTGCACCAAGAAATGAATTGTAGGCTCGATTTTTGGATACAGGCTTCCTGCTATGGTCAAAGCTATTTGACTTGAGTGAGTGACTTCATTCTCAGCCCACAGAGAACAGGTTACATTCATTTAAGAAATGGTGTAGGTATTAAGATAGTCTATCCATAAAGTCATTCACCAACTGTTTCAATGAACAGTGGTTCTGCTTGGAGGGTGGCACAGACATTAGGTGAGGGTAAGAATTTGGTTCATTAGCTGTGATAATTTGGAAAAGCATTCATCTGAGAGAAAGAGTAACTTATAAAGTCCTCTTCTTCAAACTTGATACAAGAGTTACAAATGTCAAGCAAAGCATTCAGTCTCACTTTGTTGTTCTCTTACAAGCCACCTCCCTAGTTAATCGTCTATGTTTCTTTTGGGTAAATAAACACTTTTGAAATATATAAGCTGGTCTGAAAACCATAGTATAGTGTAAACACATGAAATAAACAATACTACTAATAGAGAGGCTGAGATAGGAGAAGCAAGATTTCAAGACCATTCTGTTGTACACCGCCAGACACAGTTACAAACAAACAAGCTGACAGTGTATATAGATTGTACAATGTTGGACCTATTTCTCCAATTACCAAATTAGAGAGACCATTGGATGACCATCAACAAATTTCCAATTTCTCATATTATTAGATTTCAATAGATTAGGATATGTTGGTAATATTAATTTTCAAATCAATATATTAAGAAAAAGTAATTGTCACTTCCTGTTCTTTTTATTGTAAGAGGTGGAATTAGGTTTGTGTGGATTTGTTGAAAGATTACCTTCTTACTTCTTCTAGGGTGT